>NC_067245.2:206895886-207198916 GCF_019359855.2 Lolium perenne | reverse complement strand
CTAGGGCGGCGCGGCCCAGGCCCTGGCCGCGCCGGCCTAGTGTGTGGGCCCCTCGCGTCGCCCCTAAACCTACCTCTCCGACTATAAGAAGCCTTCGTCGATAATAACTCCAGTACCGAGAGCCACGATACGGAAAACCTTCCAGAGACGCCGCCGCCGCCAATCCCATCTCGGGGGATTCAGGAGATCGCCTCCGTCACCCTGCCGGAGAGGGGAATCATCTCCCGGAGGACTCTTCACCGCCATGGTCGCCTCCGGAGTGATGAGTGAGTAGTTCACCCCTGGACTATGGGTCCATAGCAGTAGCTAGATGGTCATTGATGTCTACGGGAGCCTTTATTCTTGTAGACAGTGTTGGGCCTCCAAGAGCAGAGGTTTGTAGAACAGCAGCAAGTTTCCCTTAAGTGGATCACCCAAGGTTTATCGATCTCAGGGAGGAAGAGGTCAAAGATATCCCTCTCAAGCAACCCTGCAGCCACAAAGCAAGAAGTCTCTTGTGTCCCCAACACACCTAATACAATAGGTGCACTAGTTCGGCGAAGAGATAGTGAGATACAAATAATATGGATGAGTATGAGTGATAATAGCAATCCGAGTAAAATATGGCAGCGAGTAAACATTCAACAAAACAGTAAACAAACGGAGATTCGATGCTTGGAAGCAAGGCCCAGGGATCCTGCTTTCACTAGTGGACACTCTCAACAATGATCACATAATAGGACTACTCTACACCCTCTTGTTGGATGATGAACACCACTAACTGTGTAGGATTACACGAACCCTCAATGCCGGAGTTAACAAGCTCCACAATATTCAATGTTCATATTTAAATAACCTTAGAGTGTAAGATAGATCAACACAACTACACCGAGAACTAACATAGCATGCACACTGTCACCATCACACTATGAAGGAGGCATAGATCACATCAATACTTATCATAGCAATAGTTAACTTCATAATCTACAAGAGATCACAATCATAGCATAAACCAAGTACTAACACGGATGCACACACCGTCACCATTACACCGTGTAGGAGGAATAGACTAGTTTAATAACATCACTAGAGTAGCACATAGATAGTATTCAACTTGATCACAAAGAGAGAGATGAACCACATAGCTACAGCGGAGCCCTCAGCCCCGGGGGTGAATTACTCCCTCCTCATCATGGAGGTAGCGATGGCGGTGAAGATGGCGGTGAAGACGGCGGTGGAGATGGCTCCGGGGGCAATTCCCCGTCCCGGCAGGGTGCCGGAACAGCGACTTCTGTCCCCCGAATTGGACTTTCGCGATGGCGGCGGCTCTGGATGGTTTTCTCTGTTTCCGTCGAACTGGTCGATGTTTTTAGGTCAGGGACGAATATATAGGCAGAGAGGCGGCGCAAGGAGGCGGCTGGGGCCCCCACACCATAGGCTGGCGCGCCCAGGGGGCCACCCGCGCCGCCTTATGGTGTGGGCCCCCTGCTGCCCGCCTCCGACTCTCCTTCGGTGTTCCGGAAGCTTCCGGGAATTCTAAGACTTTCGGTGTTGATTTCGTCCGATTCCGAAAATATTTCCTTACTAGGATTTCTGAAACCAAAAACAGCAGAAAACAAAGAATCGCCTTTCGGCATCTCGTCAATAGGTTAGTTCCGGAAAACGCATAAATATGACATAAAATGTGAACAAAACATGTCGGTATTGTCATAAAACAAGCATGGAACATCAGAAATTATAGATACGTTGGAGACGTATCAGCATCCCCAAGCTTAGTTCCTACTCGTCCTCGAGTAGGTAAACGATAAAAGATAATTTTTGAGGTGACATGCTACCAACATAATCTTAGTCATACTATTGTAAAGCATATGAGATGAATGTAGCGATTAGAAACAACGTAAATGCAATGAGTAAACAATTGAATCATATAGCAAAGACTTTTCATGAATAGTACTTTCAAGACAAGCATCAATAAGTCTTGCATAAGGGTTAACTCATAAAGCAATAAATTCATAGTAGAGACATTGAAGCAACACAATGGAAGATTAAGTTTCAGCGGTTGCTTTCAACTTGTAACATGTATATCTCATGGATAGTTGTCAATGCAAAGCAATATAACAAATGCAATAAGCAAGTATGTAAGAATCAATGCACAGTTCACACAAATGTTTGCTTCTTGAGGTAGAGAGAGATAGGTGAACTGACTCAACAATAAAAGTAAAAGAATGGTCCTTCAAAGAGGAAAGCATCGATTGCTATATTTGTGCTAGAGCTTTTATTTTGAAAACATAAAGAGAGCATAAAAATAAAGTTTTGAGAGGTGTATGTTGTTGTCAACGAATGGTAGCGGGTACTCTAACCCCCTTGCCAGACAAACCTTCAAAGAGCGGCTCCCATTTTATTTTATTTTTGGATGGCACTCCTTCCAACCTTTCTTTCACAAACCATGGCTAACCGAATCCTCGGGTGCCTGCCAACAATCTCATACCATGAAGGAGTGCCTTTTTATTTTAGTTTTATTATGATGACACTCCTCCCAACCTTTGCTTACACAAGCCATGGCTAACCGAATCCTTCGGGTGCCGTCCAACAATCACATACCATGGAGGAGTGTCTATTTTTGTTAATTAATTTGGGACTGGGAATCCCATTGCCAGCTCTTTTTGCAAAATTATTGGATAAACGGATGAAGCCACTAGTCCATTGGTGAAAGTTGCCCAACAAGATTGAAAGATAAACACCACATACTTCCTCATGAGCTATAAAACATTGACACAAATCAGAGGTGATAAATTTTGAATTGCTTAAAGGTAGCACTCAAGCAATTTACTTTGGAATGGCAGGAAATACCATGTAGTAGGTAGGTATGGTGGACACAAATGGCATAGTGTTGTTTGGCTCAAGGATTTGGATGCATGAGAAGTATTCCCTCTCGATACAAGGTTTAGGCTAGCAAGGTTGTTTGAAGCAAACACAAGCACGAACTAGTACAGCAAAACTCACATAAAAGACATATTACAAGCATTATAAGACTATACATCGTCTTCCTTGTTGTTCAAACACCTCACTAGAAAATATCTAGACTCTAGAGAAACCACTCGTGCAAACCAAATTTTAACAAGCTCTATGTATTTCTTCACTAATAGGTGCAAGGTATATGATGCAAGAGCTTAAACATGAGCACAACAATTGCCAAGTATCACATTATTCAAGACATCACACCAATTTCTACATGTAGCATTTTCCGTTTCTAACCATATAACAATTAACGAAGCAGTTTCAACCTTCGCCATGAACATTAAAAGCTAAGAACACATGTGTTCATACGAACCAGCGGAGCGTGTCTCTCTCCCACACAAGCATTTATTCAACAAAAACAAAAACAAGAAACATAATGACGCTCCAAGAAAAGCACATAAGATGTGACCGAATAAAAATATAGTTTCAAGAGAAGGAACCTGATAATTTGTCGATGAAGAAGGGGATGCCTTGGGCATCCCCAAGCTTAGACGCTTGAGTCTTCTTGATATATGCAGGGGTGAACCACCGGGGCATCCCCAAGCTTAGAGCTTTCACTCTTCTTGATCATAGTATATCATCCTCCTCTCTTGACCCTTGAAAACTTCCTTCACACCAAACTTCTCATAAACTTCATTAGAGGGGTTAGTACATAATCAAAAACTCACATGTTCAGAGGTGACACAATCATTCTTAACACTTCTGGACATTGCTCAAAGCTACTGGAAGGTAATGAAACAAAGAAATCCACCCAACACAGCGAAAGAAGCAATGCGAAATAAAAGGCAGAATCTGTCAAAACAGAACAGTCCGTAAAGACGAATTTTTAATAAATACTTCCGTTGCTCAGATCAGAAAACTCAAAACTAATGAAAGTTGCGTACATATCTGAGGAACACGCACGTAAATTGGCATATTTTTCTGATTTTCTACAGAGAAAACAGCCCAGATTCGTGACAGATAGAAATCTGTTTCTGCGCAGAAATCCAAATCTAGTATCAACCTTCGATTAGAGGCTTCACTTGGCACAACAAAACACAAAACTAAGATAAGGAGAGGTTGCTACAGTAGTAAACAACTTCCAAGATACAAATATAAAACAAAATACTGTAGCAAAATAACACATGGGTTATCTCCCGAGAAGTTCTTTCTTTATAGCCATTAAGATGGGCTCAGCAGTTTTAATGATCCACTCGCAGGAAATAGTATTCGAAGCAAAAGAGAGCTTCAAGAGGCAAATTCAAAACAAATTTAAGTCTAACATGCTTCCTATGAAGAGGAATCTTGTACACAAATGAATTCATGAAGAACAAAGTGACAAGCATAAGAGGATAAAACACGAGTAACTTCAAGATTCTCGACATAAAGAGGGGAAACTTAATATTATTAAGATGCATACAACCATATTTCCCTCTCTCATAATAACTTTCAGTAGCATCATTGATGAAATCCACAATATACCCATCACTTAAAACATTCTTATCATGGTTCATATGCATAGAAGTATCATTAATTTTGGCATAAGAAGAGTTCTTCTCATTAATAGTAATTGGAGCAGGATTATTATCAAGAATTTGAACATGGTAAACAAGTTGCATATTAAGGGAATCGTTTTTGGTAACCCAATCATGACTATGACAAGTTTCATAAGGGTAGTTATAACCTATATCATAGCATTCTTTATAATAATCATCAAAGATCGGAGGCACAGTGTCATCATAAGAAATAGAATAGTTATCTTTCACAGTCGGTTTATCTATGACCATACCATCATTGTTATTAGAAGGAGATGTATCAAACACATAATGATCAGTAGCAAAAGGATTTTCAAACACCTCTTCCCCAAGCTTAGAGCTTTCTATATCATTATGGGAGGAAGCATGGATAGCACTGACACTATGGCAATTATTATCATCATCATTTTCAGAATTAGTTTCCCAGAGATTTGCAATATCAAAAGTAGTGTGCTCATTCAAATCATGATCTCTAATGTATGTAAAGGGCATAGGAAGATCATCATATTTAGATTCATTATCACAATAATCATTAGGAGCAACATACTTACGGTTACTTAGCGTTATCTCATTCACGCGGGGATACGCCGTTACCTCTTTCTTTTTATTCTCCTTCTTCTTCCTCTTCTTCTTCTTCGTTCCCTTCTTCTTCTTCTTCATCTTCTTCTTCTCTTCCTTCTCCTCATTTCCTTCTTTAGGAGGAAGAGGTTTGAAGGGTGGCTTGTCCGCATAACCTGATTTACTTTTAGAAACAATAGAAGAAACTTGGGAGGATTCCTCCTTTTCATTAATTAGTTCAAAACACATGGCGGTCCTATCATATTTTGGCAAGGTGTCGTCTTCTAAAATATTTTGTATGTAAGTATTTGTATGGCTATTATCAATGCAATAAGAAAAACACCCATGCAGGACATCATCAATATCAAGATCACTCATATGTAACAAAGAGATTTTTCTCGACAGTTCTTCACACCCCAAAAATAAAGTAAGTTCATCATGCTGATTAGGAGTAATTTCATCATCACAATACAAATTTTCAGCACTCATTGGGTTCAAATTATCATTGGAGGAGCATTGAAAATTAAAATGACCCACTTCATGGCAAACTTCACAAATAAAAGGATAGAGGACACAAACTTTTTTACCAAGATCATCTAGCGCCCTAGACCACTTTCTAGTTTTTTCATTAGTATGATGGATACAATATTCATCTTCGATTTGATTAATTCCACAAGGTCTATGCATTCCACAAAAATTAACATGCTTATAGGAAATAGCATTCTTAGGAGTTTGAGCATGCTTATTGCAATAATTAACAACAATTTCATTCTTCATGCAAGCCTCTTTAAAAGGTTCATGATACTTATCAAAATTCTTCTTAGGCAATCCAAAATGAGAAGCAAAGGATTTATAAAGATTTGCAGCAACTTGAGAGTCAAGACCATAAGTAGCACTCATATTTCGAAATTTATCGGTATCCATAAAAGCTTCAATGCATTCATAATCATAATTTATACCTGACTCTTTACCTTCATTGTTCTCCCATCCTTCAGCGTTCTCCTTAATCCGATCAAGAAGATCCCACCTAGCTTCAACCTCCTTGCTTGTGAAAGATCCCTCCGAACACGCGTCCAGATAGTCCTTGTGTTGTCCTGAAAGCCTCGCATAAAAATTATTAATAATAACATTACGCGGGAGCTCATGAATGGGACATTTGAGCATTAGTGATTTCAATCTCCCCCACGCTTGAGAAATACTCTCTCCATCACGAGGATAAAAGTTATAAATATAATTCCTATCAATATGCACTTCATGAGGAGGATAAAATTTAGAATAAAAGAGAGATGCAATTTCCTCCCAACCAAGAGAATGACTATTCTCCAACAATTTATACCAATGCGCCGCTTTACCAGACAGCGAAACAGAGAATAGCTTCTTCCTCACTTCATCCATAGAGATACCTGCACACTTGAATAACCCGCATAATTCATGCAAAAACAGTAAATGATCTTTAGGATGGACAGTTCCATCCCCTTCATAGCGGTTATCCATAACACGTTCAATAATTTTCATGGGTATCTTGAAAGGAGTACTTGCAGTAGGTGGATTTAAAATATCAGAAGCATCATTAGAGTTATCGCATATGGGAGATAAAGCATTATCAGAGCAAAATATTTTCTCCAAAGCTGAAGAACAAAAGGGATTATTTTTATATAAACTAGCTTCCCCAAGCTTAGACTTATTCATAGTATTAGCAGTGATTGCATTCATACCAATAATATTGCTACTAGCATGCAATTGAGGCTCCATAGGTTCTTTAATTTTCACATCACACAATTCATGTCCTAACTTAGGAAATAAATCAAAAAGCTCATAGTTGTATTCCATTATGCCTAACTAGTGTAAACAAGAAACAAAAAGTTGCAATTGCAGGATCTAAAGGAAATAGCTTCGAGCACAAACACAATGGCGCCAGAAAAGTACTGTTACCTGGAACCGGAGTATGAGTGCCTTTTACCTTTCCTCCCCGGCAACGGCGCCAGAAAAGTGCTTGATGTCTACGGGAGCCTTTATTCTTGTAGACAGTGTTGGGCCTCCAAGAGCAGAGGTTTGTAGAACAGCAGCAAGTTTCCCTTAAGTGGATCACCTAAGGTTTATCGATCTCAGGGAGGAAGAGGTCAAAGATATCCCTCTCAAGCAACCCTGCAGCCACAAAGCAAGAAGTCTCTTGTGTCCCCAACACACCTAATACAATAGGTGCACTAGTTCGGCGAAGAGATAGTGAGATACAAATAATATGGATGAGTATGAGTGATAATAGAAATCCGAGTAAAATATGGCAGCGAGTAAACATTCAACAAAACAGTAAACAAACGGAGATTCGATGCTTGGAAGCAAGGCCCAGGGATCCTGCTTTCACTAGTGGACACTCTCAACAATGATCACATAATAGGACTACTCTACACCCTCTTGTTGGATGATGAACACCACTAACTGTGTAGGATTACATGAACCCTCATTGCCGGAGTTAACAAGCTCCACAATATTCAATGTTCATATTTAAATAACCTTAGAGTGTAAGATAGATCAACACAACTACACCGAGAACTAACATAGCATGCACACTGTCACCATCACACTATGAAGGAGGCATAGATCACATCAATACTTATCATAGCAATAGTTAACTTCATAATCTACAAGAGATCACAATCATAGCATAAACCAAGTACTAACACGGATGCACACACCGTCACCATTACACCGTGTAGGAGGAATAGACTACTTTAATAACATCACTAGAGTAGCACATAGATAGTATTCAACTTGATCACAAAGAGAGAGATGAACCACATAGCTACAGCGGAGCCCTCAGCCCCGGGGGTGAATTACTCCCTCCTCATCATGGAGGCAGCGATGGCGGTGAAGATGGCGGTGAAGACGGCGGTGGAGATGGCTCCGGGGGCAATTCCCCGTCCCGGCAGGGTGCCGGAACAGCGACTTCTGTCCCCCGAATTGGACTTTCGCGATGGCGGCGGCTCTGGATGGTTTTCTCTGTTTCCGTCGAACTGGTCGATGTTTTTAGGTCAGGGACGAATATATAGGCGGAGAGGCGGCGCAAGGAGGCGGCTGGGGCCCCCACACCATAGGCTGGCGCGCCCAGGGGGCCACCCGCGCCGCCTTATGGTGTGGGCCCCCTGCTGCCCGCCTCCGACTCTCCTTCGGTGTTCCGGAAGCTTCCGGGAATTCTAAGACTTTCGGTGTTGATTTCGTCCGATTCCGAAAATATTTCCTTACTAGGATTTCTGAAACCAAAAACAGCAGAAAACAGCAACTGGCCTTTCGGCATCTCGTCAATAGGTTAGTTCCGGAAAACGCATAAATATGACATAAAATGTGAACAAAACATGTCGGTATTGTCATAAAACAAGCATGGAACATCAGAAATTATAGATACGTTGGAGACGTATCAGTCATCTTCTCCTAATTGTGCTTCATTGTTGGATCTTGTGAGCTGCCTAACATGATCAAGATCATCTATCTGTAATGCTACATGTTGCGTTTGTTGGGATCCGATGAATAAGTGAATGCTATGTTATGTTGATTATCAATCTATTATCTATGTGTTGTTTATGATCTTGCATG
The DNA here is from genome assembly GCF_019359855.2 of Lolium perenne. Lineage (NCBI taxonomy): Eukaryota > Viridiplantae > Streptophyta > Magnoliopsida > Poales > Poaceae > Lolium > Lolium perenne. The sequence continues at coordinate 207,190,259 of NC_067245.2, read as the reverse complement.
CTCTCCGTTGCTAGTAGAGGCTCTGGCCAAGTTGATACTTGTAACTCCAAGAGGGAGTATTTATGCTCGATAGTGGGTTCATGTCTCCATTAAATCTGGGGGAGTGACAGAAACCTCTAAGGTTGTGGATGTGCTATTGCCACTAGGGATAAAACATCGATGCTATATCTAAGGATGTAGTTGTTGATTACATTACGCACCATACTTAATGCAATTGTCTGTTGTTTGCAACTTAATACTGGAAGGGGTTCGGATGATAACCTGAAGGTGGACTTTTTAGGCATAGATGCATGCTGGATAGCGGTCTATGTACTTTGTCGTAATGCCCAATTAAATCTCACTATACTCATCATAACATGTATGTGCATGGTCATGCCCTCTTTATTTGTCAATTGCCCAACTGTAATTTGTTCACCCAACATGCTTATTCTTATGGGAGAGACACCACTAGTGAACTGTGGACCCCAGTCTATTCTTTTAATCGAATACAATCTACTACAATACTTGTTCTACTGTTTTCTGCAAACAATCATCATCCATACTATACATCTAATCCTTTGTTACAGCAAGCCGGTGAGATTGACAACCTCACTGTCACATTGGGGCAAAGTAATTTGGTTGTGTTGTGCAGGTTCCACGTTGGCGCCGGAATCCCTGGTGTTGCGCCGCACTACACTCCGCCGCCATCAACCTTCAACGTGCTTCTTGGCTCCTACTGGTTCGATAAACCTTGGTTTCTTACTGAGGGAAAACTTGCCGCTGTACGCATCACACCTTCCTCTTGGGGTTCCCAACGGACGCGTGTTGTACGTGTATCAAGCTCTTTTTCTGGCGCCATTGCCGGGGAGATCAAGACACGCTGCAAGGGGAGTCTCCACCTCCAATCTCTTTTACTTTGTTTTTGTCTTGCTTTATTTTATTTAGTACTTTGTTTGCTGCATTATATGAAAACACAAAAAAATTAGTTGCTAGTTTTACTTTATTTGCTATCTTGTTTGTCATATTAAAAACACACAAAAAATTAGTTACTTGCATTTACTTTACTTATTTCATCATGTTTCCTCCTAATTTTACTTTAAAAGATATATATGTAGGAGATGGGTCTATAATTGGAAGAGATAATATAGAAGAATTTTTCACCCATGTTAGCATGGATGAGGATTTTGAAGATATACCATTATTAAAAGCTGCTCCTACTTATGAAAGTGCCTCTGCCTGTTTAGTACACCTATTGGAAACTAGATTTATTAGTCTCAACCCCATGATACAACACATGTTTCTTACACTTTCTGATATGGAGAGGGGAGAAAAGAGAGATTTTGTTCTAAAAGTCCTGGATAGGGAATTTAAAGATATAGCTAGAGAAGCTAGAAAAGTTTTCATTAAGTATAAGAGGCTTGGTATGTTCACCGATTTTAACAGAACACTTGAAAAGATGGATATGGATAGAATTAAGTACACTAATAATGTTAATGATGGTGGGGAGATTAAAGCACCAATACCTTGTAAGCTCCTAGCAATGCATGAAGCTCTAGATGATAATTATGCTTGGCTTGTTCCTGAAAATTTATTTGATGAGAGTAGCAAGCCCAAGACTAATGAAAAGGGAGCCTCTGAAACTTATGTATCCAAAATAAAATGCATGGTTGAGAAAACTCCAAACCCCACTGTAGATGCATCATCTCTTGATAATACTTGATACACACTTTCTGCGCCTAGCTGAAAGGCGTTAAAGAAAAATTCTTATGGGAGACAACCCATGATTTTACTACTGCACTTTTATTTTATATTTGAGTCTTGGAAGTTGTTACTACTGTAGCAACCTCTCCTTATCTTAGTTTTGTTGCATTGTTGTGCCAAGTAAAGTCTTTGATAGTAAGGTTCATACTAGATTTGGATTACTGCGCAGAAACAGATTTCTTGCTGTCACGAATCTGGGCCTAATTCTCTGTAGGTAACTCAGAAAAGTATGCCAATTTACGTGAGTGATCCTCAGATATGTACGCAACTTTCATTAAATTTGAGCATTTTCATTTGAGCAAGTCTGGTGCCTCAATAAAATTTGTCTTTACGAACTGTTCTGTTTTGACAGATTCTGCCTTTTATTTCGCATTGCTTGTTTTGCTATGCTTGATGGATTTTTCGATTCCATTAACTTTCAGTAGCTTTGTGCAATGTCCTGAAGTGTTAAGAATGATTATGTCACCTCTGAACATGTGAATTTTGATTGTGCACTAACCCTCTAATGAGTTGTTTTAAGTTTGGTGTGGAGGAAGTTTTCAAGGATCAAGAGAGGAGGATGATACAATATGATCAAGGAGAGTGAAAGCTCTAAGCTTGGGGATGCCCCGGTGGTTCACCCCTGCATATTTCAAGAAGACTCAAGCGTCTAAGCTTGGGGATGCCCAAGGCATCCCCTTCTTCATCGACAACATTATCAGGTTCCTCTAGTGAAACTATATTTTTATTCCATCACATCTTATGCACTTTGCTTGGAGCGTCGGTTTGTTTTCGTTTTTGTTTTGTTTGAATAAAATGAATCCTAGCATTCATTCTGTGGGAGAGAGACACGCTCCGCTGTTGCATATGGACAGATATGTCCTTAGGCCTTACTCATTATGTTCATGGCGAAGGTTGAATCTTCTTCGTTAAATTGTTATATGGTTGGAAACGGGAAATGCTACATGTAGTAATTGGTAGAATGTCTTGAATAATTTGATACTTGGTAATTGTTGTGTTCATGTTTAAGCTCTTGCATCATATACTTTGCACCTATTAATGAAGAAATACATAGAGCTTGCTAAAATTTGGTTTGCATGATTGGTCTCTCTAAGGTCTAGATAATTTCTAGTAAGGGTCGAACAACAAGGAAGACGGTGTAGAGTCTTATAATGTTTACAATATGTTTTTTATGTGAGTTTTACTGTACTGCTTCATACTTGTGTTTGTTTCAAATAGCCTTGCTAGCCTAAGCCTTGTATCGAGAGGGAATACTTCTCATGCATCCAAAATCCTTGAGCCAAACACTATGCCATTTGTGTCCACCATACCTACCTACTACATGGTATTTCTCCGCCATTCCAAAGTAAATTGCTTGAGTGCTACCTTTAAAATTTCCATTCTCTATCTTTGCAATATATAGCTCATGGGACAAATAGCCTAAAAACTATTGTGGTATTGAATATGTACTTATGCACTTTATCTCCTATTAAGTTGCTTGTTGTGCGATAACCATGTTCCTGGGGACGCCATCAACTACTCTTTGTTGAATATCATGTGAGTTGCTATGCATATCCGTCTTGTCCGAAGTAAGGGCGATTTACCATGAGTTGAATGGTTTGAGCATGCATAGTGTTAGAGAAAAACATTGGGCCGCTAACTAAAGCCATGATCCATGGTGGAAGTTTCAGTTTTGGACAAATATCCTCAATCTCATATGAGAAAATTAATTGTTGTTGAATGCTTAAGTATTAAATAGGAGTCCATTATCTGTTGTCTATGTTGTCCCGGTATGGATGTCTAAGTTGAGAATAATCAAAAGCGAGAAATCCAATGCGAGCTTTCTCCTTAGACCTTTGTACAGGCGGCATAGAGGTACCCCTTTGTGACACTTGGTTAAAACATATGTATTGCGGTGATAATCCAGGTAATCCGAGCAAATTAGGACAAGGTGCGGGCACTATTGGTATACTATGCATGAGACTTGCAACTTGTAGGATATAATTTACATAACACATATGCTTTATTACTACCGTTGACAAAATTGTTTCTTGTTTTCAAAACCAAAGCTCTAGCACAAATATAGCAATCGATGCTTCCCTCTGCGAAGGGCCATTCTTCTACTTTTATGTTGAGTCAGTTCACCTATTTCTCTCCATCTCAAGAAGCAAACACTTGTGTGAACTGTGCATTGATTCCTACATACTTGCATATTGCACTTGTTATATTACTCTATGTTGACAATATCCATGAGATATACATGTTACAAGTTGAAAGCAACCGCTGAAACTTAATCTTCCTTTGTGTTGCTTCAATGCCTCTACTTTGAATTTATTTCTTTATGAGTTAACTCTTATGCAAGACTTATTGATGCTTGTCTTGAAAGTACTATTCATGAAAAGTCTTTGCTATATGATTCATTTGTTTACTCATTGCATTACCATTGTCTTGGATCGCTACATTCATTACATGTGCTTACAATAGTATGATCAAGATTATGATGGCATGTCACTTCAGAAATTATCTTTGTTATCGTTTACCTACTCGGGACGAGCAGGAACTAAGCTTGGGGATGCTGATACATCTCCAACGTATCGATAATTTCTTATGTTCCATGCCACTTTATTGATGATACCTACATGTTTTATACATACTTTATGTCATATTTATGCATTTTTCGGCACTAACCTATTAACGAGATGCCGAAGAGCCAGTTGCTGTTTTCTGCTGTTTTTGGTTTCAGAAATCCTAGTAAGTAAATATTCTCAGAATTGGACGAAATCAATGCCCAGGATCTTATTTTTCCACGAAGCTTCCAGAACACCGGGGGAGATACGAAGTGGGGAGACGAGGCGGCCAGACGCTAGGGCGGCGCGGCCCAGGCCCTGGCCGCGCCGGCCTAGTGTGTGGGCCCCTCGGGTCGCCCCTAAACCTACCTCTCCGACTATAAGAAGCCTTCGTCGATAATAACTCCAGTACCGAGAGCCACGATACGGAAAACCTTCCAGAGACGCCGCCGCCGCCAATCCCATCTCGGGGGATTCAGGAGATCGCCTCCGGCACCCTGCCGGAGAGGGGAATCATCTCCCGGAGGACTCTTCACCGCCATGGTCGCCTCCGGAGTGATGAGTGAGTAGTTCACCCCTGGACTATGGGTCCATAGCAGTAGCTAGATGGTCGTCTTCTCCTAATTGTGCTTCATTGTTGGATCTTGTGAGCTGCCTAACATGATCAAGATCATCTATCTGTAATGCTACATGTTGCGTTTGTTGGGATCCGATGAATAAGTGAACGCTATGTTATGTTGATTATCAATCTATTATCTATGTGTTGTTTATGATCTTGCATGCTCTCCGTTGCTAGTAGAGGCTCTGGCCAAGTTGATACTTGTAACTCCAAGAGAGAGTATTTATGCTCGATAGTGGGTTCATGTCTCCATTAAATCTGGGGGAGTGACAGAAACCTCTAAGGTTGTGGATGTGCTGTTGCCACTGGGGATAAAACATCGATGCTATGTCTAAGGATGTAGTTGTTGATTACATTACGCACCATACTTAATGCAATTGTCTGTTGTTTGCAACTTAATACTGGAAGAGGTTCGGATGATAACCTGAAGGTGGACTTTTTAGGCATAGATGCATGCTGGATAGCGGTCTATGTACTTTGTCGTAATGCCCAATTAAATCTCACTATACTCATCATAACATGTATGTGCATGGTCATGCCCTCTTTATTTGTCAATTGCCCAACTGTAATTTGTTCACCCAACATGCTTATTCTTATGAGAGAGACACCACTAGTGAACTGTGGACCCCGGTCCATTCTTTTAATCGAATACAATCTACTGCAATACTTGTTCTACTGTTTTCTGCAAACAATCATCATCCACACTATACATCTAATCCTTTGTTACAGCAAGCCGGTGAGATTGACAACCTCACTGTCACGTTGGGGCAAAGTAATTTGGTTGTGTTGTGCAGGTTCCACGTTGGCGCCGGAATCCCTGGTGTTGCGCCGCACTACACTCCGCCGCCATCAACCTTCAACGTGCTTCTTGGCTCCTACTGGTTCGATAAACCTTGGTTTCTTACTGAGGGAAAACTTGCCGCTGTACGCATCACACCTCCCTCTTGGGGTTCCCAACGGACGCGTGCTGTACGCGTATCAATATAGCATGTGAAAAAGAATCAGTTTCTCTTGTGGATATAGCTTGGGGATCGTTTACCTACTCGGGACGAGTAGGAACTAAGCTTGGGGATGCTGATACGTCTCCAACGTATCGATAATTTCTTATGTTCCATGCTACTTTATTGATGATACCTACATGTTTTATGCATACTTTATGTCATATTTATGCATTTTCCGGCACTAACCTATTAACAAGATGCCGAAGAGCCAGTTGCTGTTTTCTGCTGTTTTTGGTTTCAAAAATCCTAGTAAGGAAATATTCTCGGAATTGGACGAAATCAACGCCCAGGATCTTATTTTTCCACGAAGCTTCCAGAACACGGGGGGAGATACGAAGTGGGGCGACGAGGCAACCACACACCAGGGCGGCGCGGCCCAAGCCCTGGCCACGCCGGCCTGTGGTGTGGGCCCCTCGTGGCGCCCCTGACCTACCCTTCCGCCAACTTAAGCCTTCGTCGAGAATAACTCCAGTACCGAGAGCCACGATACGGAAAACCTTCCAGAGACGCCGCCGCCGCCAATCCCATCTCGGGGGATTCAGGAGATCGCCTCCGGCACCCTGCCAGAGAGGGGAATCATCTCCCGGAGGAATCTTCACCGCCATGGTCGCCTCCGGAGTGATGTGTGAGTAGTTCACCCCTGGACTATGGGTCCATAGCAGTAGCTAGATGGTCGTCTTCTCCTAATTGTGCTATCATTGTTGGATCTTGTGAGCTGCCTAACATGATCAAGATCATCTATCTGTAATGCTACATGTTGCGTTTGTTGGGATCCGATGAATAATGAATGCTATGTTATGTTGATTATCAATCTATCATCTATGTGTTGTTTATGATCTTGCATGCTCTCCGTTGCTAGTAGAGGCTCTAGCCAAGTTTTTGCTTGTAACTCCAAGAGGGAGTATTTATGCTCGATAGTGGGTTCATGTCTCCATTAAATCTGGGGGAGTGACAGAAACCTCTAAGGTTGTGGATGTGCTGTTGCCACTAGGGATAAAACATCAATGCTATGTCTAAGGATATATTTATTGATTACATTACGCACCATACTTAATGCAATTGTCTGTTGTTTGCAACTTAATACTGGAGGGGGTTCGGATGATAACCTGAAGGTGGACTTTTTAGGCATAGATGCATGCTGGATAGCGGTCTATGTACCTTGTCGTAATGCCCAATTAAATCTCACAATACTCATCATAACATGTATGTGCATGGTCATGCCCTCTTTATTTGTCAATTTCCCAACTGTAGTTTGTTCACCCAACATGCTTATTCTTATGGGAGAGACACCTCTAGTGAACTGTGGACCCCGGTCCATTCTTTTACATCGAATACAATCAACTGCAATACTCGTTCTACTGTTCTCTGCAAACTTCATCATACACACTATACATCTAATACTTTGATACAGCAAGCCGGTGACATTGACAACCTCACTGTTACGTTGGGACAAAGTATCTTGGTTGTGTTGTGCAGGTTCCACGTTGGCGCCGGAATCCCTGGTGTTGCGCCGCACTACACTCCGCCGCCATCAACCTTCAACGTGCTTCTTGGCTCCTACTGGTTCGATAAACCTTGGTTTCTTACTGAGGGAAAACTTGCCGCTGTACGCATCACACCTTCCTCTTGGGGTTCCCAACGGACGCGTGCTGTACGCTTATCAAGAATATTTTCTGGCGCCGTTGCCGGGGAGATCAAGACACGCTGCAAGGGGAGTCTCCACCTCCAATCTCTTTACTTTGTTTTTGTCTTGCTTTTACTTTATTTACTACTTTGTTTGCTGCACTAAAAAAAACACAAAAAAATTAGTTGCTAGTTTTACTTTATTTGCTATCTTGTTTGCCATATTAAAAACACAAAAAAATTAGTTACTTGCATTTACTTTATCTAGTTTGCTTTATTTACTATTGCTAAAATGGGTACTCCTGAAAATACTAAGTTGTGTGACTTCACAACCACAGATAATAATGATTTCTTATGCACACCTATTGCTCCACCTGCTACTACAACATAATTCTTTGAAATTAAACCCGCTTTACTGAATCTTGTTATGAGAGAGCAATTTTCTGGTGTTAGTTCTGATGATGCTGCTGCCCATCTTAATAATTTTGTTGAATTATGTGAAATGCAAAAGTATAAGGATGTAGATGGTGACATTATAAAATTAAAATTGTTTCCTTTCTCATTAAGAGGAAGAGCTAAAGATTGGTTGCTATCTCTGCCTAAGAATAGTATTGATTCATGGACTAAATGCAAGGATGCTTTTATTGGTAGATATTATCCTCCTGCTAAAATTATATCTTTGAGAAGTAGCATAATGAATTTTAAACAATTGGATAATGAGCATGTTGCCCAAGCATGGGAAAGAATGAAATCTTTGGTTAAAAATTGCCCAACCCATGGACTGACTACTTGGATGATCATCTAAACCTTTTATGCAGGATTGAATTTTTCTTCACGGAACTTATTGGATTCAGCTGCTGGAGGTACTTTTATGTCCATCACTCTAGGGGACGCAACAAAGGTTCTTGATAATATGATGATTAATTACTCTGAATGGCACACGGAAAGAGCTCCACAAGGTAAGAAGGTAAATTCTGTCGAAGAAACCTCCTCCTTGAGTGATAATATTGATGCTATTATGTCTATTCTTGTGAATGGTAGGACTAATGTTGATCTTAATAATGTTCCGTTAGCTTCATTGGTTGCTCAAGAAGAACATGTTGATGAGAACTTCATTAAAAATAATAATTTCAACAACAATGCTTATCGGAACAATTCTAGTAACAACTATAGGCCATATCCTTATAATAATGGTAACGGTTTATGGTAATTCTTATGGGAATTCTTACAACAATAATAGGAACACACCCCCTGGACTTGAAGCCATGCTTAAAGAATTTATTAGTACACAAACTGCTTTTAACAAATCTGTTGAAGAAAAGCTTGGGAAAATTGATATACTTGCTTCTAAAGTCGATAGTCTTGCTGCTGATGTTGATCTTTTGAAATCGAAAGTTATGCCTAATGAAAATAATGATATTAAGTCATTTGCTACAGCAAACTCCATCCAAGTTAGAATTAATGAGAATATAAGATTGATGGCCGAATTGCGTGCTAGGTGGGGAAGAGAAGAAAATGCTAAAGAAGACAATATAGCTAAAGTTTGGACTATTACCACCACTAGTAATGCTAATGCTCCACATGTTGCTGCACCTCCTACTATCAATGGTAAAATAATTGGTGTTGTAAATGATTCCAATTCTAATGCAAAGCGTGAAAAACTGCCTGAAACTGCTAAAACTGCTGAAACTGCCTGTGATAAAACTGCTGAAATTTTTTCCAACACTGGGGATAATGATTCCATTACTTTAGATTATAATGGTTTGGATTTTGATGATTGCCACATCTCTGAAGTTATAAAGTTCTTAAAAAAACTTGCTAAGAGTCCTAATGCTAGTGCTATAAATTTGGCCTTTACAAAACATATTACAAATGCTCTCATAAAAGCTAGAGAAGAGAAATTAGAACGTGAAGCTTCTATTCCTAGGAAGTTAGAGGATGGTTGGGAGCCCATCATTAAGATGAAGGTCAATGACTTTGATTGTAATGCTTTATGTGATCTTGGTGCAAGTATTTCCGTTATGCCTAGAAAAATCTATAATATGCTTGACTTGCCACCATTGAAAAATTGTTATTTGGATGTTAATCTTGCTGATAACTCTACAAAGAAACCTTTGGGGAGAGTTGATAATGTTCGCATTACGATTAATAATAACCTTGTCCCCGTTGATTTTGTTGTCTTGGATATTGAATGCAATGCATCTTGTCCCATTATATTGGGAAGACCTTTTCTTCGAACTGTTGGTGCTATTATTGACATGAAGGAAGGTAATATTAAATATCAATTTCCTCTCAAGAAAGGTATGGAACACTTCCCTAGAAAGAGAATGAAGTTACCTTTTGATTCTATCATTAGAACAAATTATGATGTTGATGCTTCGTCTCTTGATAACACTTGATGCACACTTTCTGCGCCTAGCTGAAAGGCGTTAAATAAAAGCGCTTATGGGAGACAACCCATGATTTTACTACTGCACTTTTGTTTTATATTTGAGTCTTGGAAGTTGTTACTACTGTAGCAACCTATCCTTATCTTAGTTTTGTTGCATTGTTGTGCCAAGTAAAGTCTTTGATAGTAAGGTTCATACTAGATTTGGATTACTGCGCAGAAACATATTTCTTGCTGTCACGAATCTGGTCAGAATTCTCTGTAGGTAACTCAGAAAATTCTGAAAATTTACGTGAGTGATCCTCAGATATGTACGCAACTTTCATTCAATTTGAGCATTTTCATTTGAGCAAGTCTGGTCCCTCTTAGAAATTCGTCTTTACGGACTGTTCTGTTTTGACAGATTCTGCCTTTTATTTCGCATTGCCTGTTTTGCTATGCTTGATGGATTTTTCTATTCCATTAACTTTCAGTAGCCTTGTGAAATGTACAGAAGTGTTAAGAATGATTATGTCACCTCTAAACATGTGAATTTTGATTATGCACTAACCCTCTAATGAGTTGTTTTGAGTTTGGTGTGGAGGAAGTTTTCAAGGATCAAGAGAGGAGGATGATACAATATGATCAAGGAGAGTGAAAGCTCTAAGCTTGGGGATGCCCCGGTGGCTTGGGGATGCCCAAGGCATCCCCTTCTTCATCGACAACATTATCAGGTTCCTCTAGCGAAACTATATTTTTATCCCATCACATCTTATGTACTTTGCTTGGACCGTCTGTTTGCTTTTATTTTTGTTTTGTTTGAATAAAATTGGATCCTAGCATTCATTGTGTGGGAGAGAGACACGCTCCGCTGTTGCATATGGACAAATATGTCCTTAGGCTTTACTCATAATGTTCATGGCGAAGGTTGAATCTGCTTCGTTAAATTGTTATATGGTTGGAAACGGGAAATACTACATGTGGTAATTGGTAGAATGTCTTGAATAATGTGATACTTGGCAATTGTTGTGCTCATGTTTAAGCTCTTGCATCATATACTTTTCACCTATTAATGAAGAAATACATAGAGCTTGCTAAAATTTGGTTTGCATGATTGGTCTCTCTAAGGTCTAGATATTTTCTAGTAAGGGCCGAACAACAAGGAAGACGGTGTAGAGTCTTATAATGCTTACAATATGTCTTTTATGTGAGTTTTGCTGTACCGGTTCATACTTGTGTTTGTTTCAAATAACCTTGCTAGCCTAAGCCTTGTATCGAGAGGGAATACTTCTCATGCATCCAAAATCCTTGAGCCAATAACTATGCCACTTGTGTCCACCATACCTACCTACTACATGGTATTTCTCCTCCATTCCAAAGTAAATTGCTTGAGTGCTACCTTTAAAATTTCCATTCTTTATCTTTGCAATATATAGCTCATGGGACAAATAGCCTAAAAACTATTGTGGTATTGAATATGTACTTATGCATTTTATTTCTTATTAAGTTGCTTGTTGTGCGATAAACATGTTCCTCGGGATGCCATCAACTCTTTGTTGAATATCATGTGAGTTGCTATGCATGTTCGTCTTGTCTGAAGTAAGGGCGATTTACCATGAGTTGAATGGTTTGAGCATGCATATTGTTAGAGAAGAACATTGGGCCGCTAACTAAAGCCATGATCCATGGTGGAAGTTTCAGTTTTGGACAAATATCCTCAATCTCATATGAGAATATTAATTGTTGTTGAATGCTTATGCATTAAAGAGGAGTCCATTATCTGTTGTCTATGTTGTCCCAGTATGGATGTCTAAGTTGAGAATAATCAAAAGCGAGAAATCCAATGCGAGCTTTCTCCTTAGACCTTTGTACAGGCGGCATAGAGGTACCCCTTTGTGATACTTGGTTAAAACATATGTATTGCGGTGATAATCCAGGTAATCCGAGCTAATTAGGACAAGGTGCGGGCACTATTGGTATACTATGCATGAGGCTTGCAACTTGTAGGATATAATTTACATAATACATATGCTTTATTACTACCGTTGACAAAATTGTTTCTTGTTTTCAAAATCAAAGCTCTAGCACAAACATAGCAATCAATGCTTCCCTCTGCGAAGGGCCATTCTTTTACTTTTATGTTGAGTCAGTTCACCTATTTCCCTCCCATCTCAAGAAGCAAACACTTGTGTGAACTGTGCATTGATTCCTACATACTTGCATATTGCACTTATTATATTACTTTGCATTGACAATATCCATGAGATATACATGTTACAAGTTGAAAGCAACCGCTGAAACTTAATCTTCCTTTGTGTTGCTTCAATACCTATACTATGAATTTATTGCTTTATGAGTTAACTCTTATGCAAGACTTATTGATGCTTGTCTTGAAACTACTATTCATGAAAAGTCTTTGCTATATGATTCAATTGTTTACTCATTGCATTAACATTGCTTCGAATCGCTGCATTCATTACATGTGCTTACAATAGTATGATCAAGATTATGATGGCATGTCACTTCAGAAATTATCTTTGTTATCGTTTACCTACTCGGGACGAGTAGGAACTAAGCTTGGGGACGAGTAGGAACTAAGCTCCAACGTATCGATAATTTATTATGTTCTATGCTACTTTATTGATGATACCTACATGTTTTATGCATACTTTATGTCATATTTATGCATTTTCCGGCACTAACCTATTAACAGGATGCCGAAGAGCCAGTTGCTGTTTTCTGCTGTTTTTGGTTTCAGAAATCCTAGTAAGGAAATATTCTCGGAATTGGACGAAATCAACGCCCAGGATCTTATTTTTCCACGAAGCTTCCAGAACACCGGGGGAGATACGAAGTGGGGCGATGAGGCAGCCACACACCAGGGCGGCGCGGCCCAAGCCCTGGCCGCGCCGACCTGTGGTGTGGGCCCCTCGTGGCGCCCCCTGACCTACCCTTCCGCCTACTTAAGCCTTCGTCGAGAATAACTCCAGTACCGAGAGCCACGATACGGAAAACCTTCCAGAGACGCCGCCGCCGCCAATCCCATCTCGGGGGATTCAGAAGATCGCCTCCGGCACCCTGCCGGAGAGGGGAATCATCTCCCGGAGGACTCTTCACCGCCATGGTCGCCTCCGGAGTGATGTGTGAGTAGTTCACCCCTGGACTATGGGTCCATAGCAGTAGCTAGATGGTCGTCTTCTCCTAATTGTGCTATCATTGTTGGATCTTGTGAGCTGCCTAACATGATCAAGATCATCTATCTGTAATGCTACATGTTACGTTTGTTGGGATCCGATGAATAATGAATGCTATGTTATGTTGATTATCAATCTATCATCTATGTGTTGTTTATGATCTTGCATGCTCTCCGTTGCTAGTAGAGGCTCTGGCCAAGTTTTTGCTTGTAACTCCAAGAGGGAGTATTTATGCTCGATAGTGGGTTCATGTCTCCATTAAATCTGGGGGAGTGACAGAAACCTCTAAGGTTGTGGATGTGTTGTTGCCACTAGGGATAAAACATCAATGCTATGTCTAAGGATATATTTATTGATTACATTACGCACCATACTTAATGCAATTGTCTGTTGTTTGCAACTTAATACTGGAGAGGGTTCGGATGATAACCTGAAGGTGGACTTTTTAGGCATATATGCATGCTGGATAGTGGTCTATGTACCTTGTCGTAATGCCCAATTAAATCTCACAATACTCATCATAACATGTATGTGCATGGTCATGCCCTCTTTATTTGTCAATTGCCCAACTGTAATTTGTTCACCCAACATGCTTATTCTTATGGGAGAGACACCTCTAGTGAACTGTGGACCCCGGTCCATTCTTTTACATCGAATACAATCAACTGCAATACTCATTCTACTGTTCTCTGCAAACTTCATCATACACACTATACACCCAATCCTTTGTTACAGCAAGCCGGTGAGATTGACAACCTCACTGTTACGTTGGGACAAAGTATCTTGGTTGTGTTGTGCAGGTTCCACGTTGGCGCCGGAATCCCTGGTGTTGCACCGCACTACACTCCGCCGCCATCAACCTTCAACGTGCTTCTTGGCTCCTACTGGTTCGATAAACCTTGGTTTCTTACTGAGGGAAAACTTGCCGCTGTACGCATCACACCTTCCTCTTGGGGTTCCCAACGGACGCGTGCTGTACGCGTATCACATCCCACATCGCAGTTGAAGGGGACACTAAGAGGGTGATAAGACATTTCTATGACATCTCTATATCTTTATTGAAGAAGATACTTCAAAAGAGTTCTTCAACATAAAACACTAGGATGGGAGTAGCCCTTTTTTTTTCCTTTCCGACCATCTTCACATGGTCAACCACTTTCCCGTACCCTTCTGGTACTCCGAAAACAACTTTCTCTTTTTCTTTGTAAAGCTTTTCTAAAACAAAACTAGCCCAGGTTAAGGTTGGCCTTTGCAACCCGTCCATGACCGTGGACACGACTATTCGAATAGATTTGACTTTGCAGAGTTTGCACACTTTCCCCACAACTATCCGGGTACCTATCGTGTGGGCATCATCCCTGCATAACGACATATGCCACGACGGATACCCGAACATAACCTTTCGCTTATCTCCATTTGCATGAGTCCTTCCCTGCGGGATTAACCCTTCCCGGCACCCCGGCAGCATACCTCCTTTTTGAGCGTATCTCCAGCGCCACGACAGAAGACCCTCAGTAATCGCCCGGCTATAGACAACTACAGTGTATTGCCTCCTCCAGAGCGCAACCCGGCGTCAGAGGTCATCGTGACCCTCCTAGAGAGTTGTGAAGGTGTATCATGCCAGCTTCCACAAACTAGGGCTAAGCCCCGTTCCCATGTTGGGGTAGCGTGGTTAAGCGATAAAAGTTGGGCTGGCGAACACTTATACGCAGTGCTCCTTTGAAAACATAACCCACACACTTCCTTTGTTTGCCAACAACCAGCCATATTCCTCCGAACAACCTTGTTCAAAACATTTGCTTTTCCAAAACATACACTGGGGTAGAGTTAACTTACCCAAGGTTTTCATAAACATTTACAACAAGGTAAGCCTTGAGGGGTTCCCAACCTAAAGTTTCATGAGTTGAACTAGTATTGCACTACGACCAAGATGAGAGTCATCACGCCATAGATGGTGTAAAAAGAGGGTAATGGAAGTGTCAAGGGGATCGTACATACTTAGAATAAGTATGCAAAGGGACAACATGAGTAAGATGGTTCAACAAGGGTCATGATGTTAATCACCATACCGCTAAGAAGGGGATAATATAGGGGGCCAAGGGGGCATACATGCTCATGGTAAGCATGCAATAAGATCAACAAGGGGTTCAACATACTCGAGAGTAAGTATGTATAGCATCAGCAGGAGGTTCAACATACTTGGGAATAAGTATGCATAACATCAACAAGAGGTTCAACATACTTGGGAGTAAGTATGCATAACATCAACAAGAGGTAATGATGTCAACCATCATACCTCTAAGGGGTGCAAGAATGGTGTCAAGATGTCGACACACACAAGATAGGTGGGCATACCCATCACTCTTAGAGGGTACACCAATATCATGATACTAACAATTCACTAGAAAGGGGTGTATGTGTGAATCGGCAAGTAGGGTAACATACTTGAGGTAAGCATGTAAAGATAACCAAGTAGGATGGCATAGCCATGATCATGATATTTCCCATCACTCACTTAAGAGGTGCATAGATATGACCAAGAGGATCATCATGCTTAAGAATAAGCATGCTTTGACAACAAAAAGAGACTAACTATAAGGGATTTTGATGATATGATTAGGAGTAGATACATAGAGATAAAAAAAATAAGTGTGAGGTGATATGCAATATAAGGATAATTGCTACCACTTTGGTTGGGACAAACATAAGATGAAAAAAATAGACCCAAAGGTATAGTTGATGATTAGAGGTTTGCATTTGAATTCAAAGTTGAAAGAATTGGGATTTGACCACTATAAGGGAGTTGGTCAAATGTTGTATGGTTTGGTGTTGTTTTGGTGAAGTAAATATGAAAAGAGAGAGAGATGAAAGTGTATACCATTTTCTAAGTTGGATCACGAAGTGGAATCATCTCAAGGTCACAAGATTAAATTAGATAAAGATTTATGAGAATCTTTAAAGAAAAAGGAGATGGACATGTGACACTATTCACTGAAAAAATGTCAAATGACCATCTTCATGATCATGAATTGGAGGATGATGGGATACAATGGGGTAGATCAGGGATGTGCATAAGATGTGCAAGAGTTGCTATTAGAAATAGAGTTCAATTGAGAGGTATAGGACACACCTCAATTGTCTAGAGACAATTGGGGATGAACCCAAGTGGAATGGAATTTGAAAATGTTGAGAGAAAACTAGTTGGAACCTAGGAGTTCAAAATGTTCTACTTACTTTCTCAAGTAAGATAGAGTTTTCTCAAATGTAGAATAAGTAAGAAAAACAAGAAATGGTATAGGTACCATAAACAAGCTTTTTGTTAAAAAGAAAGCAAAATATAAAGTAATGTTTTAGAAATCAGTACTTGGTAGAAATGGGATGAGAAACAAAACCCATTTCAGTTCTTTGTTTTCTTTGAAGAAATATCTTGAAGGATTTAATAAAACTAGAAGTAGTTTTGTGGTCAAAACTAGAGAAGGAAAAACAATAGGATGTTTGAGAAAGAAAACTAATTTAGGGAGGAGTGTTCTCAAGGGTTTATGGTGGCTACAAAATGTACCCATCATTCCCACTTTTGGTTTTGTGAAGATTAAACTTGAATAAAAACAAGAGGTAAAAGTGAAGGAGGTGATCTAGTGTTGAATCATTGGCTAGGGTATAAGATCAAGTTGGATATATGTGATGCAAGGATAGTCTGAGACATGCAAGACGTGGAGGTTGAAGAGGGTATTGCACAGATGAGATCCATGCATTGAGGTCAGCAATAACAGTTGTGGTTGCTTAGAGATTAACTGCCAAAGTTTGAATATCTTAAGCCTACCAAAATAGAATGTCGACTTGGTCTCAAAACAGACAAGGATAAAAGAGTATAAAGGGATTTGGTTCAAGGTAAGGACATGGTTGAGAATTGCTCATGACAAGGTAGGTCTAAGACCAAGTGCATTGCCTTAGATGGCAAGGGAAATATGTGATAAGGAGCAGATGATCCCAAGTTGTGATTCAAGGATGATTTGAGCTAGATTTAGAACACCAAAAGGAACTTTAAGATGGCACACTCATGTTGCTATCAGGAGAAGGGTTTCATGCAGTAAAAAGGAAAACAACTTTTCCTAAGTCACACATGTGTTTTTATTAGGTGAGTTGCTTGTTTTACCACTAGGGGTGTTGTTCTATGAGGTGGCTCAAGACAAAACTCAACAAGCAAATCAAAACAATACATCTACCAACAGATCAAAGCAATTCATCATAACAAATAGATCAAGGCAATTCATCTAATTAGTCTTTTAGAAAAAGTTTTTGTTCCCCCTAATTTTTGCAATAAGGACAATTTATCAAGGTTGCAAAATTTGGGGTGTTACAAATGTACTACCCCGTACTTAGACTAATACGTACTTGTGATTATACCTCTTGCAAGCATCCGCAACTACAAGAAAGTAATTAAGATAAATATAACCATAGCCTTAAACTTTGAGATCCTACACTCTCTCGTGCACCGGTTTTCTAACGCGGGTTTGGGTTTCTGTCGCTCCCGCAACCCCACAATTAGTAGCCAAATACATGATGCATTCTCCTAGGCCCATATAGATGAAATATCATGTAGTCGATGTCCACATGACACCACTAGAAGAATAGCACCACAACTTAAATATCAAATCATTGCATATGACTCAACATAGTTCCACTACTATCAGCATGACTTCTCCCATGTCCTCAAGAACTAAACGAACTACTCAAAAGACATCATATGGATCATAATCAGAGGTGATATAATGACAATCTGGACATATACCTTAATTCAATGGTTTCACTCAATAACATCAACTACAAGGAGCAATTAACACCGGGAAAGTTTCCCCTATGAACTAGACAAGTATCAAACCCAAGATGTTACAGCGGGACGGCGTGGAGATGATGGTGATGATGGTGCTGGTGGTGGATATGATGGTGATGATGATCCTGATGAAGTCCAGCCCGATGGCGGTGATGATGGCGACGATCTCCCCTCTCCGGGAAGGAATGTTCCCGGCAGATTTCAGCCTGCCGGAGAGCTTTTCTCCCTCTATGCTTCTCCACCCCGTAGCGGCAGCGTAATATTTCTCTCGTCATACCCCCGATCTTAGGTTTCTCGAGGGGTTAAAATACGCGAGGAGGCATCGTCAGAAGTGGGCCAGGGCGCCCAGACCATGCCTATGCGCGGCCTGGGGTGGGCCCGCGCCTAGGGGTGGTTTCGAGCCCTCTGGCCCATCTTGGCCTCCCCTTCTGGCTTCCTCCATCATCTATAAAAATATGATTTTTTATATCTTTGTTGGGAATTGTTAGTGTTCAGAAATATGGTGCCTTGGCGGTACTTTTTCCAGCAGATTCCTGGCTCCGGTAGTTAATTCTCCAATAATCATCAAACATGCAAAAATAGATGGAATGACAATATTACCTCTAAATATGAAATATATCAATGAATAAGAGTAAATTATGATATAAAATAGTGATGCAAATTGGACGTATCAGTACACTAGTGCGTACACTACACCCTCTTCAGGCCAGATTGGTGAGCTTTTTATTCACTTAAAGTTTAGGCCCAATCGCAAGTTTTGTACCGTTTCTTCTCCCATATCCCTTACACATCGACCTGGAGCAGAAAGCTTCAAGCCTTCCGTACATGGCGGCGCTACTCCCTGCTCGGCCAACACTGGAGGCTATGTAAAGTAGGGATAATCTGCTCGGCCGCGGGAGACCGAGGACGACCACACTGATGCTCGTCCCTGGTTGTGACAACTCTAACACCAAATCAAAAATTAGTGGCCCCCAAAAGAATTGTGGTCTTGTGCGGCCGCACCAGGTGCACTCCTGCTTCGCTCGATCATCATGTGTGTTAGAATCCATGGTTTACACATGTTTATACTAAAGTTTTCTACTTGTTTCTAACTCATTTTGTCACTAAATTTCTGGTTTATCTAACCTTAAAAATCAAAATCCTATTTTCATTTTACCTACTAAAATACATGGCTTAAACATATAAAGTGTGGCACTACCGTTAGGACCTTCAACTCTATTTCAGAATTCTAATGTGCTATTGGTTACCATTTTATTTTTTCTTATGTTATTAATTCTGAGGACCTTCCAAGCTTCCACTTTGTTTCGGATATTGGCCAAGCCTTTCCACATTTGAATTCCTCCTAAATCTGAGCTAATTAAAAATATATGAGGAAAATCTTTTTTTGCTTAGTGAATTGATTGGCATCGATGTTTGTTATGTGTTGCACTTGCTAATATCCATTTTAGTATCTTTAAGCATCCTGGTAAGGTTCCAGAGTGTACGACTCTAGTAAACACTTAGATATATCTAGAATATACTTGACGGAGGAGGTGTTGCGGTGGACGATCGTTTCACTTGGCATTGCGCAAGCACCGTGCGACGGATGGAAACTTAACGCCATTGAGGACTCTTCTGTTTGCAGCAACTCTAAAAGCATCTCTAGTAGAGTCCGAAAAAGTACAAACCAAAAAATTGGTTTTCAGTCTTCCAAAACGTAAGTTGTGTTGATTTTGGCCGATGTGCATAATAGAAACCTAAAAACGGAATTTGAAATGGCGCAGGTAAATTAGGCGATGATCATAGTTCGACATGACATAGATGCTCCAATTGAGCATCGATATTTACATTGTTCGACAAATTAAAGATAAATTAGTGGTACACCGGCAAGCGCTAACCTAGCTAAAGCAAAATGCGGCCAGTATAGTGACCTATGGCGTGCGGCGATGCCGGTGGTGGCGCAGCTTGTCGGCGGCAGACGGCGTCGACGCTGTCGTGGACGATCTTCACGCGTCGTCGGCGTCAAGCTCGACTATTTCGAGCTTGACGCGGCAGACGCGGGCCTCCCGGCGGGCCTCCTCGTACTCCCGGACCTGGTGGATGGCGTCCGCCTCCTCCCGGCGGAAGCGCGCCCGAGCCTCCGCCGCGATGACGACCTTCGTCTGCGCGAGGACGGCCTCCTCCTCGTCGCTGCCGTGGACGTAGTCCCCGGCGGAGAGGGTTGGCGACCGAGCGGGGACGAGGTCGTCCTCGTCGCTGCTCTCCGCGACGGGGAGCCGCGGTGCGCGGCTAGACTGGCCGGACGAGGAGCCCTCGCCGGTGTTGCCGTAGCGCGAGAGCTTCCCTGGGAGCGTGAGCCCACAGTTCGTCCACCGGCGGGCGCTGCGCTTGCGCGCGCCCTCGCTCCGGTTCCACTTGCGCCGCTCCGCGTCGGTGTGGAAGACTGGCGGATGCGGCGGCGAGTCGCCGCTGCCCAATCCGGCGGCATGGCCGTCGGAGCCTCCACGGGACGCCATCGCGTGGCAGCGGGCGCTGGATCGCTGGCTGGGGAGAGCTGGATTGCTCGCCGGAAATGGTGAGTAGCGGCGGTAGAGGGAGAGGAACGGCGGAGGGGAGTAGGGTTTGCGAACCGAACTCCCCTCCATGAACCCTTTTAATACGGGGCGTGCGGGGAGTTTCTCGGGCCCCTGAACTTCTTTTATGGGTTGGCTATGTTTTCGGACTCCATTCTACGACAGCTTCGACCCGAACCCGTAAATCCGCCATAAAAGTTCAGTTTCGACGAGATGCTCTAACCAAGCGTGCATTCTATGCGGTAGGAGCGACCGGCCTAGCCTGTCCGATCGAAGCAGGGCAGTTGTCTCAGGATTCAGTTCATGGACATCTAACGTCGCATCCCGTTCCCATTTCGTTTCCTTCTCCATGATTCGGATTCGAGACTTCATTTTTGCCAGAGAGCTCATTTTTGCCGGAGAGCAGGATACCGACTCTTGAATACCTGCCCAAAGGTGAGGTGAAGTAGGAGTTCATGCTTCCCGAGATGCCGCGCACTGGTTTGTGACACGCAGGCACGCAACTCAGGGAGCATGAACTCCTACTTCACCTCGAGCCTGCTCCGGTGCTCCCCTAAACAAAGTTGAAGAATCATAGTTGGTCTTTTTTCCAGTGTTGGGTCTGCCGAAATCCATATCCAGCCCATGTATACCCCGTATGTATTAATACGGTACGTGTACCTCGCGTAACAAAAAGAAAAGAGGTCACGTGACCAGTTAACGATCTCATCCGCCTAAGTACAGCCCCACATCGTACAAAAACGAGGTACAACATAATGCGGGTCAGACGAGCATGTACAGAGCTGCACATACGGTTGACCTACACTAAAATTATGATCATGCCCCCGCTTACGAACATGTATGGAAAGATCTTTACCATTGTTGTGTTTGACACGCCCAGAAAGTTTTCCAGACGGGGAGCACCGGAGCAGAAGTGCTGACAAAAATGACACACGTGTTATCATGATCCCGAGCGCAAAAATAACACACGTTATCATCTCTGACAAAAATAACACACGTTATCATGACAAAAAAATTGTATAGGCATTAAATTTGTGGGCATGTCAGAATAATGATCTCGTAAAAAGTGTAATTTTTCGTGCATTTACGTCTACATGCATGAAAACATTTGCAAATGAAGAAAGTTATGCGGGGTCAAATTAAAGAGTTAGTCCCTTCTTCCCAAATTAGGATACGTGTAGTTTTTGGTTAAAGTTTAAAAAAATTGAGCAACTATATACAAAATAGTATCAATATTTACAAATTTAAATACACATAACATGAAAATATATTTCATGACGGTTCTAAAAATTAATTTGGAATTATAAATATTGACATTTTTCTCTATATAGTTAGTTGAACCGTAAGAAATTCAAATTTATCAAAACATTATTGGCATCCTTTTTTTAGGAAGTATGGGTACTAAAAGAAGCGCAGTTGACTAACGTGGACAAGGCTTGTGCACAAAAATATCAAAGCCCACTATTTGCAGCGGCACAAGTGCAGCACAAACATAGAAAAACCATATCGGCCGCGCAGCAATATTGCGCGTGCGTCTCTCGGCCGCACCCGCACGTCATTCTTCGCTCTCTAGCTATATCCTGCTTTGCACCGTCGAATCGAGCTCAGTTGTCGTGGGAGACGCCGCCGCATATCTGCAAGGATTGCATCTGGGGTTTCTTAAGTGAGAAAATCGGGACACACACACACACACTAACCCCACGTTTCTGCCGCCCACATGCTGGTATGTCTTGTCAAAGTGCGTAACTACGCAGACTCAGTTCGATTACAGTGCCCCGGCCACTACAGTGCCGTGCAGTACTTGTTTCCACGCCGGCAAGAAGATCATTCCAAGTCCCAGCACTAATGCCGGATCGGTAAGTGCAAAAGTAACCTGGCCACCTTTGATATCGGTCTCACGTTCATCCATCCCTGATCTAGCGCCGAGTATGCACGTGTAGTTTCTTAGAAAGGCCGGGAAGTATATATGAGTGTGGCATTTTGGAGCTTGGGCTACATGTAAAAAAATATGAACAAAAATTCCAGAGGCAAGCAGTAATTAATGTACTCTATCACTGTGAAAAAAAAACGAAAGACTCTGTATTTTGGGCTATGTAAAATTCACAAATGTGTGGATCTGAAAGGTGACAGTACAGATTTTGAAGCCTCCCATGTTTGCCATAATTTATCATCTTTCTGTAGCCTCGGATATAACATATTTCATCATGAGATTTTGCATGGTGGTAGAGTAGATTATTGGCTACATGAAGATTTGTTTTCAAAAAATATTAAACTTTGAAATACTGAATTTGAATGTTGTAAAAAAAATGAGCCATGTAGCTCGGGCTACACTTGGAGTTTCCCGGGAGTATATATGCTTTATCTAATGTAAAATTGGAGCCACTAGATTAGTTTTCGAGAGTATTTACTTCATTTTCATTTTGTATCATATAAATCACACATGCTAAAGTATCTTCTTTCATCAAAGTCTTGTCAAAAAATTGTATTAAAATTTTCTCACCAAAAATATGCATGTTGAATACTTCCAATTGTCAAAAAAAACTTGAAAAAAATAGGATAGAAATGAAAAAAAAAATGCTCAAGCATACCTTAGTATCTAAAGGTATGAACCTTAGGAGCCCGTGAGGCACCTCAGAGCGATTAGCCATTTCCGGTCGTCCCATCGAGGTCATTCAGCCATTTTTGGCCGTCCAATCGAGGTCCTTTAGCTCATCCTAGCTGTCCATTTGGGAAAATACCGTTTTGCCCTTGTGTGCAGTAAAAATGTGTTTTCTGCGCGCACTCCATGATGTACCCAGTCATCCTTTGCCTCTCAGCCACAAGTCCCTTTTTCTCGCTGGCCCCGCTTGTCAGGCACGGGTGTATTATTTTAGGGTGTATTTTTGGGGTACCTCAAGATTATGCCAGTCTTAGGTTTACGTCGATGTAAGTATTTGATACCTCGACCTCATAAGCCTAAACGAGAGAGCCTTAGCATTATGCCATGCCTTAATTAGTAATATGAGTAGCATATGGGTTCAATTTTAGCCTATCCAGAAACGTGAAATACAAATTGTTCCAATTTTTTGGCCGGTAGAGAGGGGTACATAATTTCCTGTTTCTGGCATACCGGAAATCTTGGCCGTGAATTTTGGTGGTGGCTGTGTTCGGAGTAACCTAGGTGTAAAATGCCTACGACGCTTGTTCTTCAGAGCTTGCTAGTGGTAGTCATCTTATAATTGTTTTCCTCTTCTGTAAAAATATGTTACGCCTTTGTGTGCTCTTTAAAAGAAAATTGTGTAGTCTCATATTCTACTAATGTAAGGAAAGAAGTATAGCATAGTACTTCCTCTGTACATGATTATTAGGCCGAAGGGCCAAGTCGTGCTGATTAAGGAAAATTTTAATTTTATTTTGAAAACCCCCCGCATTTTCCTATTTAAGTGCTCCGATTTTCTATGTGCGGAGCATGCATTGGGCTGTTGGAGTTGACCATTAATTAATCTTGCTACTCCCCTATCGGTTTAACCGACACACACATAGTTCAAGAAAACACTTTAACCATTAATTTAGTCAATAAAATATGGAAATATGTCATACAAATTATATCATTGGAAACCTTATTTGAATATGAATCTAATGGTATAAATTTTATAGACATATAATTTATATTTTGTTGACAAAATCAATGGTCTAACTTTTTCTTAAACTGCGTGCGCGCCTATTAAACCGATACGGAGGAAGTAATAAATTGGAAAAGAGGAAGGAGAATCCGTGAGAAGTGATTTAGTAGTAGTAATTAAGCCTTTGGCCTAACTAATTTGAAATATTTGGATTCGGCCTCCGGACTAATAATACCGTACAGAGGGAGTACTATTTTTCTTGCAAGCATGCGTGTATGTCCTTTTTGTTCGCCCTTCCTACCTTTCTTTTGTAGCGCACGTCGCATGCTCCGTTTTATCTAGGAGGGAACTTGTTTAATTAATTCGCACCAGAACAAGAACACCACCAACCTGGCGACCAGTATACCGTTTTTGGTGCAAGAAATCAGTAGCCAGGAGTGCAGGACAAGGTCAAAATTAGCCTCTAGACAACTCGCAGGACAAGTAAGTACATAGAAAACGTCACACAATGTAGCAATGGACGACCCACTCGACCTCTTCTCAGACAAAAGCAATAATAGCGACTGGCCGTCTAAACAACGCCATACGTAGCTCCCCCGGACGCCACACACCCTTGGCGCGCCACCCCCACTCCTCTTCCGCGTCACGCTCCACGTTTCACCCCGTCCGCATGCACGTGCCGCACCGCCTATATACATGCCCCGATCCCGGGGACGAGAGCACATCAGCACACACACACAAGTCAAGACTCTCAAGTCACCAATCGAAGCCTCCAGCCGCGGATCAGATCAGTGATCCTACTATCGTGGCGTGTGCAAACTAGCTCCAGCTCCGCCACCGCAACTCTCTCGTGACCATACCGCAATCCGTAAGCAGGTAGGTGCTGCCATGGCTGCTGCGCCGGCCACCTTCGTCGTCGTCGTCCTGGTGACGGTTGCTCTGTGCGGCGGCGTGGGCCGCGCGCAGGACATGGACAACGAGTGGGCGCGGTACCGCGGCTTCTTCGGCGGCGGCGGCACGCTGCTGCCGCAGTCGGACGTCGACCTGCTGGAGTTCCCGCTGAACCTCGAGTACCTGGAAACGGAGTTCTTCTGCTGGTCCGCGCTGGGCTACGGCCTCGACGGCATCGACGTCAACCTCACCGGAGGCGGGCCGGCCCCCATCGGCGGCCAGACCGCCGCCCTCACACCCTTCGTCCGCGACGTCGCCACCCAGTTCTGCTACCAAGAAGTCGGCCACCTCAAGTATGTATATGCAATCGATCAATTAACCTCCCAATTCGCCAGACCTGATCTCTCAAATTATCAACACACAAGTACTAGCTTGTGATTATTGACTGTCCGTGTGTATGAGCAGGGCGATCAAGCAGAACGTGCGGGGATTCCCCAGGCCGCTGCTGGACATCAGCGCGGCCAACTTCGGCAAGATCGTGGAGCAGGCGATGAACATGACGCTGGACCCGCCCTTCAACCCATACGAGAACAGCCTCAATTTCCTCATCGCCTCCTACATCATCCCCTACGTCGGCCTCACCGGCTATGTCGGAGCAAACCCCAAGCTCCTCACGCCTCAGGCCAGAAGGGTACGTACAAGCGCTACACCACACGCGTGATCACTCTACCACAACGACTCACCCTGACATCGATCGCACACACGAAATGCATGCACACGAGTTCTGATATTTCCCATTGCATGTATTACGTGATATTTAACTGATGGTACTGCTGTGATTGATCACGCGCAGCTTGTGGCGGGGCTGCTGGGCGTGGAGTCGGCCCAGGACGCGGTGATCCGGGCGCTGCTGTACGAGCGCGGGCTGTCGCGAGTGGCGAGCTACGGCGTCGGGGTCGCGGAGGTGACGGCGCACATCTCCGAGCTGAGGAACCAGCTGGGCAGCAGGGGAATCAAAGACGAAGGTCTCGTCGTGGCGCCCGGGCAGGGGCCCGAGGGGCAGACCGTCGGAAACATCATCGCCGGCGACCAGTTCTCGCTGGCCTACGACCGCACGCCAGAGGAGATCCTCAGCATCGTCTACGGCACGGGGAACCCTGCCCAGGCCGGTGGCTTCTTCCCCCAGGGCGCCGACGGCCGCATCGCCAAAGGGTTGCTCATGTAGTGTAGTCCATCATATCATCCCAGGCTCGACATGGATACATCAGGGTTGTTGTTCTCGCAAGCTGTAGACTATACATCGATCATACATGTGTGTGTTGTCCTTCTGCATGAAATTGGATATGTACATGCATGATGGATGCTAATAATCAATAAAAGGATTTGTGCAAGGCAAAAAATATCATTCTCAAATTATCTGCAGGGCAATATTTTGGAGTTCATGGGCTCATGGCTGCCCAACTTCACTGGCAATTGATCCGCAAATGCTATACACCGACCAGGTCAGTGGCGGGAACAAGTGTATTCATGGGTATTCAAGTGAATACCCATTATTTTCGTCCAAGAAAATTCACGTAGTCACTGGTAGGAAAAGAGGCTTTAGTCCCGGTTCGCAACTGTCGCGGTTGCGCAACCGGGACTAATGAAGCGCGACTAAAGGCCCCCATTTAATCGCGGTTGCTTACGAACCGCGACTAATGGCACATCCACGTGGCCGCCAGCAGTCCGTCGGGGCGGAGGACCTTTAGTCGCGGTTCTCCTGGCCAACCGCGACTAAAAGCCTCCGCATGTTTAGGGTTTTACCACCCCCCCTAAATCTGGTTTCTTTTTAGTTTGTAATTGTTTTATTTCTTTTATATTTTATTTTGTGTTTTATTTTAATTTTGAAGAAGTTTCAGTACACATATTCTATGGTACTATATACATGCATATGAATGTACAATTTCAAACAAATTTGAAATTAGAACCAAGAAAATTCAAGAGGAATATACAATATATATTCAATATCGGATGACCATATACAATTTTGAACAAGTTTCCATACATAATTTACTTCATCCACAGTTCTACGTCCTCGTAATAGTGTTCTCCTTTAGGATGGAGGACTTCCCTCATGAATCATCCTTCTAGTTCCTCTTGAAGTGGTCGGAAGCGAGCTTCTGGACTAAGCGTCTTCCGGAGGTTATTCCTCTTGACGTTGTTATCAGAAGGCTTCCGCTCAGAGGTGTATCTCCGGATGACCTCACAAACATAGTATCCACATAGATTGATCCCCGGTGGCTGAATATCCCCAGTCACTGACCTTTTAAATTCTAGCTCTTTTTTGAATTCACCGACCTTTTCATCTGCGAACCGTCGCCAAACCCTACAAGGCAAAGAAAATTAAATGAACAAGAGAGTTATTAGTTACTTGATATTAGGAAATGAACGAAATAGACCGATCGATATAGAGCGCAAATAAATGAAAATAATTACTTTTGCATCATTCTTCTCATGTCGACCCAAAGCTTTGGATCCATATTCAGAGAGTCGATGACGAGAACTGAGGAGGTGTGAAATTGAATTACTAGCAGAATCCAATGGAACCTGCGGACACGATACATGCACAGTCATGCATAACTCATCGATTAGCCACATACCATGCATGAAGTAAACAAAAGAGAATGTGCTCAAGACAGAAACACTCACCCAAAATGGTAAGGAAATAGAATTTCACTTTTGAGTTGCTGCTTTGTAAGAAAAAGCCACAGGTCTTGCTCCACGTCGGCGGGGTGTTTTTATAACACATATCCATTAACGATTTGTGGGTCAATGAACCCAACATCATGGATGTTCTTTATTCTGCATTCCCTAATCTTCATTCTGCATAATAGCGTACACAACAATATAGTTAGGACAATATATATATATATATAGTGCAGGCAATGAACGAGATAGGGTAGAAATAAATCACTTACAGAACGTAGAAACTAATGATAGATTTGTCGAGCTCGCGCAGATTGAACAGCTGGAACAATTCACTCAGATGAACTGTTACATAGTAATGTTTGAAGTGATGCTCATGTCTAACTTCCGCATAAATATACTCCCTCCGGTCCTAAATATAAGCCATATAGTTTTTGGCACGGAAATTAAGGAACCCACTTTTGGGAAAAATTACACCTTGTTTGGTTAGGATTAACCCTAGGCAATTAACGTGAGCTAATAGAGGACTTTGCATAAGCTAAGGAAACATAATCGAATCACGAAAAATATTTTTCATACAAGTGGGGCAACATAGTAAACATTATATTATGGAATTTTTCTCAAAACACTATACGGCTTATATTTAGGACCGGAGGGAGTATTCTTTGCCGGCGTTAGTTTTTATGTAACCCTTGTACCAACGTAGCATATTTTGCATTTGTGGAGGTAGATCCTCTTCCTGCGCAGGCTCGACGAGAGGCCCATTCGGCACATATGTAATTGCTACCTCACTCATTGGCGCCTCCTCAAGGCCTAACACTGCACGAAGAGTCATCCGATCTGGGCCGCTTGTTCTCTGGCACCCGTTACCGTCATTCCCTGTGCTGCCGCAGCTGCTATGATTGTGGGGTCCATTAGTTCATCATCCGGACCGGTGGCTTGCACTATGAGCGGGGGGATCGATTGTTTACTTTGGTTTCCCGCTTTTTTACTTTCTAATTCTTTCTCGGCCTCCTTCAAGGATTTCTTCTCCTGCTTCTCCGCCAAGTCTTTCTTCTCCTTGAACATGAGTGCTTGCCTATGAAGTTCACGTGCATAGTCGTCAGGCATATTCTTCGCGGCTTGGGACGGTGTGCTCAAAACTGACTTAGCCCACTTCTTTTCCTTGTCAGAATATACTGGCTTGGGCTCAGGCTCTCTTTTCGCCTTCATATCCGCCTTCCATTTCTCATAATCAGCAGCCGCGGCCAAGTTGGTTTGCTCTTCACTTAGTTCCCAAGGCCTTGGGTGGAGAGGCTTCAGTGATGGCTCCGGTACCTTTGTGGTCTTAGGTACATAAGGGTCCGGGTTAATAGTCCAGGACTGCTTCTGCTTCTTCGCCGGAGGTGGATTGGGGGGCGGCGTCTGATCACCCGCCGGACGAGGACTGGGGGGCGGCGGCTGATCACCCGCCGGAGGTTGTGGACTGGGGGGCGGCGTCGGCTGACGTGAAGGAGGTGTAGGTGAACCACCACCACCACCACCACCACCACCGCCACCGCCACCACCACCACCACCACCAGAGGGGGGTGGACTTGTTGGCCTTGGCGCCTCGCCTGGAAACTTGATAAACTTCTCTTTCCATAGAATGAACTGGCGCTTGACACCTCCAAGTCTTCTCTCCCCTTTGGGTGTAGCATAGTCGATCTCCAGGTCCTCAGACCCTGGGACTATGTCCTCCACCGTGACACGAGCATAGCCATCTGGGATGGGGTTGTTGTGGTGGAGTGCTCCAGGTAAACATGGTAAAGCACTGCCGATGGCTACCTTCATGGAAATGTTCCCCATTGGATAATGCAGATGACATTCTTTCATCTCCTTTACATCGTCCACGGGGTAGCGAGGAGGCTCCGGTGCAGTAATATCGATCGCCGGTGCATTAGCAGTAGCCGACGGGGCCTCCGTGGAAGCCACGCTGCTTCTCCGCAGCTGGCTTCCGAGATCCGCTGGATGATCTTCATGCGTCCCAGCTGCCGATCTTTCTTGTACTAGTATATTCAGGGTTTTCTTCATCTCATCGAATTCCGATGCCAACCGCGCCACAACATCTGCATCCCGATCCGTCTTTCTCTTACGGCTTCTGTAACCGTACAGGTCATTGTCCTGGGAAAACCCTACTTTCCACGGAATGGCCCCCATGCCTCGTACACGTCCTCCGTGTTCAGGATTCCCGAGGGCTTTTGTCAGCGCGTCGTTCTCTCTGTTGAACTTGATCGTCCCCTGTTGAGCATCCCTCATTGCGTCAATAAGGGCTTGGGTGGGTTTAAACATTTTTTTCCGGTGAACACACGCCCCTGTCTCCGGCTGTAGCGTTCCCCCATGCCCGTACCACCAGCTTTTGGCCCTTGGGTCCCATCCCTCTGTACCTAGAGGGATTCCTCGCGCCCTCGGGTCGTTCTCCATCTTCTCCCACTTAGGCTCCGAAAGGCGATACCCTCCTGGCCCCATAATATGATTGTACTCCTTCTTAGCCGCATTTTCCTTATTTGTTCGATATTTCAATGAACTGCTCCGATTTCTTTTGCCTCACAAATTCTGGCCAATCATATTTCAGTTTCTCATATTGTCCTTTGAAATCCGGAGTCTTGTTCTTGTTGACATAGTCACGAGCTAGATTTTGCTTGAATTTCCGGAATGCGTCGGCCATCTTATGAAGAGTGAACTGTTTGACTAGCCTCCTCCTCTCCTTGTTTTCCGGAATCTCGTTACTGAATTCATCGAATTTGTTGTATTCCGGAGGTAGAACGAAATGTTCCATAAGCTTTTTCCAGCAATCTTTTTTTGTTCTCTTGTCGACGTGCCTTCTTTGGCTCATTCCACTCCTGGACGGTGATCGGGACGTTGTCTCTAACAACGGCTCCGCATTGGTTGATAAACTTGGTGGAGTTCTTTTGGGGCTCCAGCGGCTTGCCGGTTGCACTACTGACAACCTCGATGGTATATGTTTCTCCTTGTTTCAGCATCTTGGTTGCGCCACGCTTTGACGACGTACTCGATTGTTTCGACGATCCGGCCGTGGGCTAAAATAAGAAAGAGAGTCACACACGTTAGTACACATATTTATTCAAATCAGTAAGTTTGTATCACCAGAGGCTCAATGTATATATATACCTCGCCGGAGGTGGTTGCTACTTGCAATTGAAGATCGTCGTTTATCGACAGTTGACCTCCATCGACAATGTTCGTTCCTTCGTCATCACCTCGGTAACGACCTTCATCTTCACCGTCAAGGTTCAGATAAGAAGAGATATCCTCTTCTTCATCTTGTTCGGTCGGCACATAAAGAACATCGCCGTTTATGAGGCCCATTATATGTTCTTCAGCTTCCGGATCATAGTTGGCCATAATCGGGTCAGCTCTATCGTCCGCCATATGTCAGTCCTGAAAACATGTAGTAAAAACTAATCAATTGTGTATATGCCAGCATTATCACATCTCTTCTACATATAAAGAGAGAGGGCGACGAGGGAGGCGAGAGGGGGGACGCGTATTAGATGTGTATATGCGGACGATCGACCTCGCCTCGCACTGACCGCGTGACCAACTGCGACTAAAGGTGTTTTCGCCCGAATCCAGCGGTTTCCGCAGAAAGACCCTTTAGTCGCGGTTGGCGAGGTCATTTTCAAAATTCTTTTCCATTTCAAAATATGAAAAATACAAATAATATATCAAAAAAAATCAGAAAAATAAAACTAATTCAATTCAAAATGTTAAAAATACAAATAATATATCAAAAAATTCAGAAAAATAAAACTAATTCATTTCAAAATGTTAAAAATACAAATAATATATCAAAAAATTCAGAAAAATAGAACTAATTCATTTTAAAATGTTAAAAATACAAATAATATATCAAAAAAATCAGAAAATCCAACTAATTCATTTCAAAATGTTAAAAATACAAATAATATATCAAAAAAATTAGAAAATTCCAATTTCTTCCCTCATCTGTCTTCCCGCCACCCGCTTCCCACCAGTTCTTCCCGGCCGCCTCTGTCTTCCCATAAGTTCTTCCTGGCCCGTCTTCCCGCCAGTTCTTCACGCCTATGTCTTCCCGCCATGTCTTCACGCCTCTGTCTTCCCGCCTCTGTCTTTCATGGGCTTGCAGGAAAAAATTCCGAGGCGCAACTTCCGAAGATGCCGTAGGGCGTGTGAACCAACGACATCTTCGAGAAGCTGCGCCACGGGAGATTTTCCAACCCTTTACCCAACACTGTTAGAGGAGATGGAGTCTTTCACGGGCTTGCAGGAAAATTTTCCCGAGGAGCAACTTCCGAAGATGTCGGAGGGCGTGTGCACCGACGACATCTTCGAGAAGCTGCGCCACGGGGGATTTTCGAACCCTTTACCCAACACTGTTAGAGGAGATGGAGTCTTTCACGGGCTTGCAGGAAAATTTTCCTGAGGAGCAACTTCCGAAGATGTCGTAGGGCGTGTGCACCGACGACATCTTCGAGAAGTTGCGCCACGGGAGATTTTCCAACCCTTTACTCCATCCATGGGGATGAAACTCTCCCTACCTACTAGGTTGGCTTGTTGGTCTGCTTGCCAAGGCGTATCGATGCTCCTTTTATAGGCACGGCGCCGCTGCTGCTTTGTCTTGTTCCTCCGACAGGGCGTCGTGCGCTACATGCTTTATCTCATCGAGCAGTGCGTCCACCCACGCGTCCTTATCCTGCCGACAGCTTTAGTCACGGTTGCACCCTCCAGCCGGGACTAAAGCTTACCCAAACGTCCTTATTCCACCGACAGTTTTCTTAGATGACACAAAACCACATTTAGTCCCGGTTGCACCCACCAGCCGGGACTAAAGCTTACCCAGACGTCGTTATCCCACCGACAGTTTTGTTAGATGATACAAAACCACCTTTAGTCCCGGTTGCACCCACCAGCCGGGACTAAAGGTTAGATGACTAGCTCTGGATTCCTCTTCTTCCCACCATTTCTTCCCTGTCTTCCCGCCTCTTTCTTCCCGCCACTTTCTTCCTGCCTCCTGTCTTCCCGCTCCCATTTTTTCCGCCATTTCTCACTACATATATGTAGCCCGGCTTGGCCAGCATTATCACATCTCTACAATCTCTCATCACTCTCTCATGGCTTCCACCGCACCCACTCTATCCTACCAGCAGGTGGAGGAGCTTTGCGCCTCGAACTACCCTTGCCCACCGGGATACCGCGTCCCCGCCGGCTGGAGCCTAAGCGCCGGAGGCGTGCCGGTCCCTCCCGTCCCTCAGGGTACTGCGCGCCGGGTGGCCATCACAAACTACTACTACCTCGAGCTCAGGCCGGAGCAGCGGATGAATCCCCGGTGGCATCCCGATAACCAGCATACTTGGGACGCCTTCTGTAAGAGCAAAATTCATACCCCATGTTTTGTTTGTTTGATGACAACACTTGAGAAATCTCACCGTGTGCCTTGAGTATCATTGTTAGATTTGCAAGTACACGGTGACCTCGCCGGACGCGTCAAGATCAGAATACTGAAGCGTAGTTGATAGGTTTTCCGGTTTTGTGTGCGTGTAGCGAGGTAACAAAGTTGGAGAGAAAAAGGGAAGAAAACCAGATTTAGCCAGGCCGGTACTACCGGTACCCGTAGCGGTAGTACCGCTACCACTATAGGTACCGCTATCGGTACCGCTCTGAGTCTGCACTAAATTCGTCCCCCAGAAACACGTTGCGGTACCCCTGCAGTACCTGGGGCGGTAGTACCGCTCACGAGCGGTAGTACCGCTCAAGGTACCCCTTGAGGTACCGTAACGCGTTACGGCAGTACCGCCCTGGTACCGCTCTGGATCCAGTAAGGTCTGGACCCTATTGCGGTACCACGAGCGGTACCGCGGGCGGTAGTACCGCTCTGTGTCCTTTGACCAGATCTGGGGGGATTTCGAACTCAGGGCGGTAGTACCGCTTGCACCAAAGCGGTAGTACCGCTTAGGCAAAATCTGGGCATAACGGTTGGATTTGGAGGAGCCTATTTAAGGGCCCCTTCTTCCCCACCCGATTTTATCTCTTCCCCTTCTCTCTCCTCCATTGTTGCTGAGCTTAATCCTTGAGGATCTCCTTCCCCCTCCAACCAATCTTGCCCTAATTTTTAGGATAGGTGGAGGAGACCCCGATCTATAGTTCTACCAAGAGAGATTTCACAAATACTAGCTATTCCTTAGTGGATCTTGGTGGTAGGGTTCCTTTGGTGGATCTTGGAGAAGAGTTCCTTTGGTGGAGCATTGGGGAGTTCCTTTGGTGGAGCCTTGGAGAGTTTCTTGGTGGAGCCTTGGAGAGTTTCTTGGTGGAGCATTGGAAGAGTTCCTATGGTGGAGCATTGGTGATGGGTTCCTATGGTGGAGCATTGGAGATGTGCAGCTATGGAGTCTAGCTTGGTGATGTACTAGCTCCATAGGGTGTTGGGAGCATCCTTGTGTGTGTGGAGCTCGCCCCAACCTTGTGAAGGAATCACCGCCTCGACCGGTGCCTTAGTGGAAGAGGGAGAGCACCTTCGTGGAGCTCTCTCGAGGAAGAGGGTGAGGCCTTCCTTCGTGGTGTGGCCGCCTAGTCTCTTGTGTGAGACTAGCACCTCCTCAACGCAGACGTACCTCCTTTAGTGGAGGGAACTGCGGGAAACAAACCTCGACTCGCCTCGCGCCCCCCGGTTGTCTCGCTCCTTACTTTTGTTATCTTGTTGATTCCTTTACTTGTTGCACATGCTCTAGCTTCATTGTAGGATCACCCCCATTGCTAAAAGTCACACCTTTACCTTCCGTTGCATAAAACTTTAAAAAGACTAAAACTTGCCGTAGGGCCATTCACCCCCCCTCTTGTTCGCTACGATCCATTCAAGTGGTATCAGAGCAAGGTTTTCTTGCTCGGGCTTTACCGCCTAAGAAATGGCCGAACAAGAGATGGTTGTGAATGGGTCACCTTCCCTTGAGCCACCCGCTCCATCATCGCCCATCGATTCCACGACGGCCATGTTGGATGACCTCAAGAAATTGGAGTCATCCATCGTTGCCCAAATGAAGGCGATGATGATGGAGTTGGTGGTTCAAAAACCAAACCCTCCACCGATAGCAAGTGCCGAGGATCCGCCACCAAAAGCTAACACCCTTCCTCTTGTTGATTTTGTCGCGGAAGCGTGACACGCGTACAGCACGCGACCGTTGGGAACCCCAAGTGGAAGGTGTGATGCGTACAGCAGTAAGTTTCCCTCAGTTAGAAACCAAGGTTTATCGAACCAGTAGGAGTCAAGAAGCACGTTGAAGGTTGATGGCGGCGAGATGTAGTGCGGCGCAACACCAGGGATTCCGGCGCCAACGTGGAACCTGCACAACACAAACCAAGTACTTTGCCCCAACGAAACAGCGAGGTTGTCAATCTCACCGGCTTGCTGTAACAAAGGATTAGATGTATAGTGTGGAAGATGATTGTTTGCAGAAAACAGTAGAACAGTATTGCAGTAGATTGTATTTCAGTATAGAGAATTAGACCGGGGTCCACAGTTCACTAGAGGTGTCTCTCCCATAAGATAAACAGCATGTTGGGTGAACAAATTACAGTTGGGCAATTGACAAATAAAGAGGGCATGACCATGCACATACATATTATGATGAGTATAGTGAGATTTAATTGGGCATTACGACAAAGTACATAGACCGCTATCCAGCATGCATCTATGCCTAAAAAGTCCACCTTCAGGTTATCATCCGAACCCCCTCCAGTATTAAGTTGCTAACAACAGACAATTGCATTAAGTATTACGCGTAATGTAATCAGTAACTACATCCTCGAACATAGCACCAATGTTTTATCCCTAGTGGCAACAGCACATCCATAATCTTAGAGATTTCTGTCACTTCCCCAGATTCACGGAGACATGAACCCACTATCGAGCATAAATACTCCCTCTTGGAGTTACAAGCATCTACTTGGCCAGAGCATCTACTAGTAATGGAGAGCATGCAAGATCATAAACAACACATAGACATAACTTTGATAATCAACATAACAAGTATTCTCTATTCATCGGATCCCAACAAACGCAACATATAGAATTACAAATAGATGATCTTGATCATGTTCGGCAGCTCACAAGACCCGACAATTAAGCACAATGGGGAGAAGACAACCATCTAGCTACTGCTATGGACCCATAGTCCAGGGGTAGACTACTCACACATCACTCCGGAGGCGACCATGGCGGCGTAGAGTCCTCCGGGAGATGATTCCCCTCTCCGGCAGGGTGCCGGAGGCGATCTCCTGAATCCGCCGAGATGGGATTGGCGGCGGCGGCGTCTCAGTAAGGTTTTCCGTATCGTGGCTCTCGGTACTGGGGGTTTCGCGACGAAGGCTATTTGTAGGCGGAAGGGCAGGTCAAGGGGCGTCACGAGGGGCCCACACTACAGGTCGGCGCGGCCAGGGCTTGGGCCGCGCCGCCCTGTGGTTTGGCCACCTCGTGGCCCCACTTCGTCTCCTCTTCGGTCTTCTGGAAGCTTCGTGGCAAAATAGGACCCTGGACGTTGATTTCGTCCAATTCTGAGAATATTTCTTTACTAGGATTTCTGAAACCAAAAACAGCGTAAAACAAAGAATCGGCACTTCGGCATCTTGTTAATAGGTTAGTTCCAGAAAATGCACGAATATGACATAAAGTGTGCATAAAACATGTAGATATCATCAATAATGTGGCATGGAACATAAGAAATTATCGATACGTCGGAGACGTATCAGCATCCCCAAGCTTAGTTCCTGCTCATCCCGAGCAGGTAAACGATAAACAAAGATAATTTCTGGAGTGACATGCCATCATAACCTTGATCATACTATTTGTAAAGCATATGTAGTGAATGCAGCGATCAAAACAATGCATATGACATGAGTAAACAAGTGAATCATATAGCAAAGACTTTTCATGAATAGTACTTCAAGACAATCATCAATAAGTCTTGCATAAGAGTTAACTCATAAAGCAATAATTCAAAGTAGAGGCATTGAAGCAACACATAGGAAGATTAAGTTTCAGCTGTTGCTTTCAACTTGTAACATGTATATCTCATGGATATTGTCAACATAGAGTAATATAATAAGTGCAATATGCAAGTATGTAGGAATAAATGCACAGTTCACACAAGTGTTTGCTTCTTGAGATGGAGAGAAATAGGTGAACTGACTCAACAATAAAAGTAAAAGAATGGTCCTTCAAAGAGGAAAGCATCGATTGCTATATTTGTGCTAGAGCTTTGATTTTGAAAACATATAGAGAGCAATAAAAGTAAAATTTTGAGAGGTGTTTGTTGTTGTCAACGAATGGTAGTGGGCACTCTAACCCCCTTGCCAGACAAACCTTCAAAGAGCGGCTCCCATTTTATTTTATTTTTGTGTGGCACTCCTTCCAACCTTTCTTTCACAAACCATGGCTAACCGAATCCTTCGGGTGCCTGCCAACAATCTCATACCATGAAGGAGTGCCTTTTTATTTTAGTTTTATTATGATGACACTCCTCCCCACCTTTGCTTTCTCAAGCCATGGCTAACCGAATCCTTCGGGTGCCGTCCAATCAATCACATACCATGGAGGAGTGTCTATTTTTATTAATTAATTTGGGACTGGGAATCCCATTGCCAGCTCTTTTTGCAAAATTATTGGATAAGCGGATGAAGCCACTAGTCCATTGGTGAAAGTTGCCCAACAAGATTGAAAGATAAACACCACATACTTCCTCATGAGCTATAAAACATTGAGACAAATCAGAGGTAATAAATTTTGAATTGTTTAAAGGTAGCACTCAAGCAATTTACTTTGGAATGGCGGAGAAATACCATGTAGTAGGTAGGTATGGTGGACACAAATGGCATAGTAGTTGGCTCAAGTATTTTGGATGCATGAGAAGTATTCCCTCTCAATACAAGGTTTAGGCTAGCAAGGTTATTTGAAACAAACACAAGGATGAAGCGGTGCAGCAAAACTTACATAAAAGACATATTGTAAACATTATAAGACTCTACACCGTCTTCCTTGTTGTTCAAACTCAATACTAGAAATTATCTAGACCTTAGAGAGACCAAATATGCAAACCAAATTTTAGCATGCTCTATGTATTTCTTCATTAATATGTGCAAAGTATATGATGCAAGAGCTTAAACATGAGCACAAAAATTGCCAAGTATCACATTATCCAAGACATTTTAGCAATTACTACATGTATCATTTTCCAATTCCAACCATATAACAATTTAACGAAGAAGAAACTTCGCCATGAATATTATGAGTAGAGCCTAAGGACATACTTGTCCATATGCTACAGCGGAGCGTGTCTCTCTCCCACAAAGTGAATGCTAGGATCCATTTTATTCAAACAAAACAAAAACAAAAACAAACCGACGCTCCAAGAAAAGCACATAAGATGTGATGGAATAAAAATATAGTTTCAGGGGAGGAACCTGATAATGTTGTCGATGAAGAAGGGGATGCCTTGGGCATCCCCAAGCTTAGACGCTTGAGTCTTCTTGATATATGCAGGGATGAACCACCGGGGCATCCCCAAGCTTAGAGCTTTCACTCTCCTTGATCATGTTGTATCATCTCCCTCTCTTGATCCTTGAAAACTTCCTCCACACCAAACTTAGAACAACTCATTAGAGGGTTAGTGCACAATCAAAATATACATGTTCAGAGGTGACATAATCATTCTTAACACTTCTGGACATTGCACAAAGCTACTGAAAGTCAACGGAATCGAAATATCCATCGAACATAACAAAACTGGCAATGCGAAATAAAAGGCAGAATCTGTCAAAACAGAACAGTTCGTATTGACGAATTTTATCGAGGCACCAGACTTGCTCAAATGAAAATGCTAAAATTGAATGAAAGTTGCGTACATATCTGAGGATCACTCACGTAAATTGGCATAATTTTCTGAGTTACCTACAGAGAATTGTGCCCAGATTTGTGACAGCAAAGAAATCTGTTTCTGCGCAGTAATCCAAATCTAGTATGAACTTTTCTATCAACGACTTTACTTGGCACAATAAAACACTAAACTAAGATAAGGAGAGGTTGCTACAGTAGTAAACAACTTCCAAGATACAAAATAAAAACAAAGTACTGTAGTAAAATCATGGGTTGTCTCCCATAAGCGCTTTTCTTTAACGCCTTTCAGCTAGGCGCAGAAAGTGTGTATCAAGTGTTATCAAGAGATGGAGCATCGTTATCATGAGCTCCCCCATCCGTAGTGGTACTAAGGGCTTTGTCAATTTTAGGCCTATAATAATACTTCTTTGGTTTAGGCACTTTAGAGACATACATAAACTTTTGCTCCTTACCCACATAAGCTTTCTCCTTATATTTAAGAGAAGAAAATGTTGAACCCAAGGTCCCCATAGCTTTTTCAAGTTCGTCAATCCTATTGATTTGATCATCATGGACAGCACAAGTTCCTAGGACACTAATTCTTTCATCAATTCCTCCTAAGGATTTATCGAGTTCATCAGTTTTATCAAGTAACATTTCCAGTTTAGTTTCAATACTTGGAAATTTTTTCTCTATGGTTTCCAATTTTTTCATTACATTTTCAAGAGAGATTTCAGTTTTAACTTCATCAACAGGGGGTACTCCAAATAGACTCTCAATAATGCAGCTAGCTTCTAATGCAGGAGTACTTAGGAAATTACCTTTCGCGAGACTATCAAGAACATACCTATTCCAGCTAGAGATACCAACATAAAAATTCCTGAGTAAAATAGTGGTGGAGTGTTTCTTAGTGCACCTATTATGGGCATTACTAATTCTATACCAAGCATCTCTTAAACATTCTCCCTCTCGTTGCTTAAACGTACGAACTTCAACTTCAGGATTACTCATTTTAGCAGCAGTAAATAAAGCAAACTAGATAAAGTAAATGCAAGTAACTAATTTTTTGTGTGTTTTTGATATAGCAAACAAGATAGCAAATAAAGTAAAACTAGCAACTAATTTTTTTGTATTTTGATATAGTGCAGCAAACAAAGTAGTAAATAAAACTAAGCAAGACAAAAACAAAGTAAAGAGATTGAGATGTGGAGACTCCCCTTGCAGCGTGTCTTGATCTCCCCGGCAACGGCGCCAGAAATTTAGCTTGACACGCGTACAACACGCGACCGTTGGGAACCCCAAGTGGAAGGTGTGATGCGTACAGTGATGAAGTTTCCCTCAGTTAGAAACCAAGGTTTATCGAACCAGTAGGAGTCAAGAAGCACGTTGAAGGTTGATGGCGGCGAGATGTAGTGCGGCGCAACACCAGGGATTCCGGCGCCAACGTGGAACCTGCACAACACAAACCAAGTACTTTGCCCCA
Organism: Lolium perenne; assembly: GCF_019359855.2. Classification (NCBI taxonomy): domain Eukaryota; kingdom Viridiplantae; phylum Streptophyta; class Magnoliopsida; order Poales; family Poaceae; genus Lolium; species Lolium perenne. The sequence continues at coordinate 207,150,242 of NC_067245.2, read as the reverse complement.
ACGAAACAGCGAGGTTGTCAATCTCACCGGCTTGCTGTAACAAAGGATTAGATGTATAGTGTGGAAGATGATTGTTTTCAGAAAACAGTAGAACAGTATTGCAGTAGATTGTATTTCAGTATAGAGAATTGGACCGGGGTCCACAGTTCACTAGAGGTGTCTCTCCCATAAGATAAACAACATGTTGGGTGAACAAATTACAGTTGGGCAATTGACAAATAAAGAGGGCATGACCATGCACATACATATTATGATGAGTATAGTGAGATTTAATTGGGCATTACGACAAAGTACATAGACCGCTATCCAGCATGCATCTATGCCTAAAAAGTCCACCTTCAGGTTATCATCCGAACCCCCTCCAGTATTAAGTTGCTAACAACAGACAATTGCATTAAGTATTGCGCGTAATGTAATCAGTAACTACATCCTCGAACATAGCACCAATGTTTTATCCCTAGTGGCAACAGCACATCCATAATCTTAGAGATTTCTGTCACTTCCCCAGATTCACGGAGACATGAACCCACTATCGAGCATAAATACTCCCGCTTGGAGTTACAAGCATCTACTTGGCCAGAGCATCTACTAGTAACGGAGAGCATGCAAGATCATAAACAACACATAGACATAACTTTGATAATCAACATAACAAGTATTCTCTATTCATCGGATCCCAACAAACGCAACATATAGAATTACAAATAGATGATCTTGATCATGTTCGGCAGCTCACAAGACCCGACAATTAAGCACAATGGGGAGAAGACAACCATCTAGCTACTGCTATGGACCCATAGTCCAGGGGTAGACTACTCACACATCACTCCGGAGGCGACCATGGCGGCGTAGAGTCCTCCGGGAGATGATTCCCCTCTCCGGCAGGGTGCCGGAGGCGATCTCCTGAATCCCCCGAGATGGGATTGGCGGCGGTGGCGTCTCAGTAAGGTTTTCCGTATCGTGGCTCACGGTACTGGGGGTTTCGCAACGAAGGCTATTTGTAGGCGGAAGGGCAGGTCAAGGGGCGTCACGAGGGGCCCACACTACAGGTCGGCGCGGCCAGGGCTTGGACCGCGCCGCCCTGTGGTTTGGCCACCTCGTGGCCCCACTTCGTCTCCTCTTCGGTCTTCTGGAAGCTTCGTGGCAAAATAGGACCCTGGGCGTTGATTTCGTCCAATTCCGAGAATATTTCTTTACTAGGATTTCTGAAACCAAAAACAGCAGAAAAACAGAATCGGCACTTCGGCATCTTGTTAATAGGTTAGTTCCAGAAAATGCACGAATATGACATAAAGTGTGCATAAAACATGTAGATATCATCAATAATGTGGCATGGAACATAAGAAATTATCGATACGTCGGAGACGTATCAAAGCGACAAAAGATACACAAAAGGAAGGGGTTGGGGATACCGGCACTTCAACAAAAGGGAAGGATGATGACATACCAGTTGCGGAACGTCAAGGGGGTTATCATGCGGTGCAACCACCAAATGATTACACCATTAACGTTCCGATACCGATGCCGCATATCTTGTCGCATGGTTCACCACCGTTACTTGAGTCAAACAACTTTGAGAATTGGCAATTCTTAATGCGTTCACATGTGCGCAGCGCTTCTACCGAGCTTTGGCGTATCATTGAGGAGGGCTATTCACCACGAGATCCCAAGAAGATGAAAAGAAGAGATGTGGTGGATGACCAACTCAACGCCACCGCCATCAAGATGATTCATATGGCCATCTCCCCCAAGGACCGCGCTCATATCCGCTCGCTCAAGACCGCCAAGGAAGCATGGGACAAACTTGAGAAGCTCTTCCTCGGCAATGCAAGCATCCAAAGCTCTCGCTTTGATGAAGTGAACAATATGGCCGACAACTTCGTCATGATTGAAGGAGAGACCCCCGAAGAAATGTACTGACGCCTCATCGCTCTTTACCGTGCAAATGCAAGATCTTGGAGCAACGTTCGTGGATGACTATTGGATCAAGCACAAGTTCTACAACGCTCTCCTCCCTTATGAGGAAGTGAAGTTGACGGCCATCCGCCAAAACGCCTCCTTCTGTACTATGACATCCGATGAAGTCCTTAGCGAAGTCATCGCTATGGACATCTCCAAGAAGAATGCGGAGGATCTTGTTGCTCGCGCCCACAACTCCCGCAAGCCCAACCTTGCATTGAAGATGAAGGTGCATGAAGCTAGTGAAAGTGATGAGGATCCCGTTGAGTGGGGTTCGGATGATCTCAAGCTCAACTACCATGAGCACATGGCTCTCGCCGCCAAGAAGTTTTGGGATGGAAACATGTCCCAAAACACAAGACCAAGAAGATCACGTGATTCTCCAAGAAGACCCTCCAAGAGCCCAAGAGAAAGGACAAGGGGAAGAACATGCTACAATTGCGGTGACAAGAATCATTTTGTCGCGGATTGTACGTTTGAGAGAAGAGAAGATCATGGTGGAAAGCTTATCCCAAAGGATAGGTACAAGCCACACTCCAAGGGATTCTCCAAGTTCTCCCCAAGGTCCGATGACGACAAGGTCTCCTCCAACAAGAAGCCTAGAGCCTTCATCATCCGTGAAGAGTACACCTCCGATGAAGATGGGGAGCATGAGGACAAGCACTCCAACAAGGAAGGAGAGGGAGTGGCCGCCATCGCCATTTCCACTCCCTCTACCTCCCTCTTCAACTCTCCAAATGAGAACCTCGTCACCAACAATGCACGGTGTCTCATGGCAAAGGTATCCACGGAGGTAAAATCCCCTTCCAAACCATCATCCTCTACTAATGCCTCATATATTGATGATGCCACTAGTCTCACCGTTAAACGTGAGATTATTGGTTTGGATTCCTTGGATTCTTTTCTCACTAACATGAAGGGGGACACCAAGATTCATGTTGGGGCTCTCTTAGCCCAACTTGGTGCGACACAAGATCTTATCGAGAAGAGGGAGAAGTTGGAAAGGGAAGCGGCCTATGAGCTTGCCAATCTCAAGGAGGAGCTTGATGATGAAAGGAATCTTCGCATGTCTCTTGAAGCTAGTGTCATTGTTCTCGAAGACAAGAATGAAGCCATTGTTTCACGTCTCACCAAGGATCAAGACCATGCTCTTGAGTTGGTTGGTGACCTCAAGAAAAAGATGCTCTTGCTCGAGGAAGCCAACAAAGCAAAAGACGATGAAGACCCCGATTCTTCACATGATGAGCTTGTGGATCAAGTTACTTCCTTGAGGAGACACAATGCCCTCCTCTTGGAAGTCAATGCTCTTCAAGAAGAAGCCTTGGATGAGTACTATCGCTTGTTCAAGGAGAAGACCTCATGTTGCAACCATGAAGAAGAAATTGCCGCTCTTGAGATCACCAAGGCCAAGCTATTGAGTTTAAGTAGCAAGCAAGAAGAGTCGTTGGAGGAGTGTCTCCGTATGAGCAAGGAGAAGGATACATGTTGTGATCATGAGGAGCAAATTGCTGCCTTGAAGAGAAGGGAAGCCAAGCTCATGGAAATCAACTCCATGCAAGAAGAAACATTGAAGGAGTACTTTCCCTTGAGCAAGGACCGTGCATGTTGCACCCATGAAAGCGACATTGCCAAGATGGAAAATGACAAGCGCTTGATCATGAAGTTGAATGCTCTCCAAGAAGAAGCTTTGATGGAACACTTCCGGGTGAACAAGGCAAAGGAGGTCCAAGTGTTTGATATTTGCCATCCACACCCGGAGCATGAAGATGAAGTCAATCGCTTGAAGGCCAAGGTTGATAGACTCCAAGTTCAAGCCAAGTACTTGGAAGGAATCATTGAAGCAAAAGATGGAGCCAAAGAGGGCTCGGGCAATGAAGGAGGAGTGGCTACCAAGCCAAAGAGGAAGAGGAAGAGGAGGACCAAGAAGAAGATGGACAAGAAGAACATGGAGACCAACCGTGAAGGGAGCAATGCTAGCTCAAGAAGGGATGGAGTACCCAACTCCGCCTCGACGGGTTTCGCCGGCTCTAACAACCCTTCTCATGTTCTTTTTATTGATTACTATGGACATATTCGTGCTCGCTTTATTGGTCCTCAAAAGGACAATGTCGATTGGACTATTTGGGTTCCCAAACCCCTTGTTACTAACATGCTAGGACCCATTGAAAAATGGGTACCTAAATCCAATACTTGATTCCTTGTAGGACTATGCTTCCGGTGGCGCTAAATGGGTGGTTGATAGTGGAGCCACAAGTCATATGACCGGAAGCAAGGATATTGTTGTCGACCTCATGCCTTCACTCTCTACCGTTTCATATGGCGACAACACGTGCTCAAAGGTATTGGGTCTTGGCAAGGTGGTGGTAACACCCGACATCTCACTTGTGAATGTCCTCCTTGTCGAGACCCTTGGTTACAACTTACTCTCCGTTCATCAAATTGCTCGTATGGGATTATGCACATTCTTTGATGAACATATGGTGGTCCTCTTGTGGAGCAAGACACTCAATGTAGCTTTTGTTGGATATGTAGAGAACGGTTTGTATGTTGTCGACTTCTCCGGAAAGACAACATCTTCCGCTCTTTGCTTATTCGCCAAAGGTGACAAGGGTTGGTTATGGCATCGCCGACTAGCCCATGTCAACATGAGGACTTTGCAAAGTCTCCACAAGGGTGGCCACATTCTCGGACTAAAAGAAGATGTCTCTTTTTGCAAGGATCGTGTTTGTAGGGCTTGCGTACAAGGAAAGATGCATGGAGCTCCTCACAAGGCCAAGACTATCATCTCTACCACAAGATGCTTGGAGCTCCTACATGTTGATCTCTTTGGCCCACCGTCTCATGAAAGTCTTGGAGGAAAGAAGTATTGCCTCGTCATCGTTGATGACTATTCACGCTATTGTTGGGTATTCTTCTTCAAGTACAAGAGTGAGACTCAACGGACCATGATGGAGTTTGCCAACCAAGTTCAACGCAAGTACGACAACAAGATTCTCGCAATAAGGAGCGACAATGGAACGGAGTTCAAGAACTACACATTGGATGAATTCCTCGGCGAGGAAGGAATCGAACACCAATACTCCACGCCATATACTCCCCAACAAAATGGGGTCGCCGAAAGGAAGAATCGAACCTTGATCGAAGCCGCTCGAACCATGATGATGGAATACAAGTCCAACTACATTTTTTGGGCGGAAACTATCTCTACCGCTTGCCATGCTACTAATCGCCTCTAGTTCCGCAAAGGTCTTGAGAAGACACCGTATGAGATCCTCACCGGCAACAAGCCTAATGTGTCATACTTCAAGGTCTTCGGATGCAAATGCTACATACTTGTCAAGGACACGCGCCTATCCAAGTTTGATTCAAGAGCTCAAGAAGGAATTTTCGTTGGCTATGCTACGGATTCTCACGCCTATAGAGTCTTCGACAAGTCAAGTGGACGTGTTGTAGAATCTTGTGATGTGACATTCGATGAAGATGATAGATCTTTGGAGGAGCGAAGTGCTTCTTGTGAGAAAGGAGATGCAATTCCCCCGGATACCATAGGAAGGATGGGTGTGGGCATTCGCCTACCTCAAACGCTACCTTCTATGAGTACCGGGGAAGGACCAAGTTCCACCCAAGTGGAGCCATCTACACCACAAGGCCAAGCTTCTTCCGTTGATCTAACAAATGCAAGCCAACCTCTACAACAACCTCAAGTTCAACCTCAACCACAAGATCAACCTCGACATCTACAACAACAATCAAGTCCAAGTTCACCTCAACAAGCTCAAGAACAACATACACCGCAAGCTCATCTACTTCAACACCCAACATCAAGTGACCAAGGTCAAGCTTCAAGTTCTTCTCCGAGTGGTTCGGGGACAATCTTAATGGACAATGATATTCCCTATACCCCCGAGCCATCCGGATCTCATGACAAGGTTGACTCTTTCAACGACAATGGAGGTCAAGGCGAGGACCTAAACCGTGATGAAGGCCAAGAGGACTCTCAAGAACCATCTCCTCAAGCCGACACTCGCCGTGAAGATCCTACTACAAGACACTTGCGTCTCAAGTCTCATTCCTTGCAAAACATCATTGGTGATCTAAAGAGAAATGTCACCACTCGGAGGCAACTTGCAAACTTTTGTGCGCACCATGCCTTTGTCTCTAGAGTGGAACCACTCAAAGTTGATGATGCTCTCAAAGATCCCGATTGGTTGAATGCAATGCAAGAGGAACTCAACAACTTCAAGAGGAATGATGTATGGACTCTCATGAAGCGACCCGATCATTGCCGCAATGTTATCGGCACCAAGTGGATCTTCAAGAACAAGCAAGATGAAAGTGGCACGGTCATCCGCAACAAAGCAAGATTGGTGGCACAAGGCTATTCTCAAGTCGAAGGCGTGGACTTTGGTGAAACCTTTGCACCCGTTGCAAGGCTCGAGTCCATCCGTATCCTTTTGGCCTTTGCCTCACATCATGGCTTTAAGTTGCAACAAATGGATGTTAAGAGTGCTTTTCTTAATGGTCCTCTACATGAGGAAGTGTATGTGAAGCAACCCCCGGGGTTCGAGGATCCCCATTTTCCGGACCATGTCTTCAAGCTCAAAAAGGCCCTATATGGTCTCAAACAAGCTCCTAGAGCTTGGTATGAGCATCTCAAGGAGTTGCTTGAAGACCGTGGTTTCCAAGTGGGGAAAATCGATCCCACTCTTTTTACTAAGAAGGTCAATGGGGAGATTTTCGTATGCCAACTCTATGTAGATGACATCATATTTGGCTCTACTAACGCAAAATTCAACGATGAGTTTGCTATGTTGATGACAAATAGGTTTGAGATGTCGATGATGGGTGAACTCAAGTACTTTCTTGAGTTCGAGATCAAGCAAATGCGACAAGGCACCTTCATCAATCAAGCGAAGTACCTCCAAGACATGCTCAAGCGCTTTGATATGAAGGACGCCAAGGGGATCGGAACTCCGATGCAACTCAAGTGTCAACTCACTCTTGATGAAGGCGGCAAGGCGGTGGATACCAAGCTCTACCGTTCGATGATAGGTTCGCTTCTCTACCTTTGTGCCTCCCGTCCGGATATCATGTTGAGCGTTGGTATGTGTGCACGGTTTCAAGCAAGTCCGAAGGAAAGCCACCTTGTGGTGGTCAAGAGGATCTTTCGATATTTAGTTGATACCCCACACTTCGGACTATGGTACCCAAGGGACACGGACTTTGCATTAGTGGGCTTCACCGACTCCGATTGGGCGGGCGACAAGATTGATAGGAAGTCTACCTCCGGAGCATGTCACTTTCTTGGAAGATCTTTGGTGTGTTGGTCCTCGAAGAAGCAAAATTGTGTCTCCGTCTCCACCGCGGAAGCCGAGTATATTGCCGCGGCAAGTAGTTGTGCTCAAATCTTATGGATGAGGCAAACCTTGCGGGATTATGGCCTCGAGTATAGCAATGTGCCTCTCTTGTGTGACAATGAGAGCGCAATCAAGATCGCCTACAATCCGGTCCTTCATGGCAAGACGAAGCACATTGAGATACGGAACCACTTCATCCGGGACCACATTGCTCGCGGAGATATTGTACTATCCTATATTGGCACCAAGGAGCAATTGGCGGACATCTTCACGAAGCCCTTGGATGAGAAGCGCTTTATTGAGTTGAGGCATGAGCTAAATATCATTGATCCGTCGAACTTTGCTTGACCTTCGTGCGCACATACCAATCTTAACGTCATATCTAGATGAAAGGCACGCATGGACATAGGGGGACTGCGGTTTAAATCCATTGAGCTATCACTCCCCCCATCATGCATAAAGAAATCCAAAACATTTGCTATTTGTCAATTAAGTGACTTATGAGCTTCATGTTGAGTTGCAGTCCGTGAGTCCTAGATACATCTACGCGACCTCACAACTACTATACTCTTACACGGTGGCTTCGGCCACCAACACCCCCTCCTTGAGGGTTTTTCGGTTCTTCTTGACCTTGTTTTGTCTTTCTTCTTTGCTTTCTTCTTCTTGTTTTAAGAACCTCTATCAAGCTTGTTTTCTCGTGATTTTTGCAAGCTTGGTTGTATGTTCTTTTTCTCCATCTCTCTAGTTTCGTTACCCTCCTTTTTGGTGTTCCGATGCCAAAGGGGGAGAAGTTCCTAGGTGGATGGAGACCTTTGTTGTTTGTAGCCGTTTGGTCCTAGTTGCTTATCTTGTCCCATGGCTACATCAACAACCCTATGGAGGCATTCTATTGTGAGTTTGGGTATTCTCAAGGCTATGGTATGATAACTTCACCCAAATCTCCGTATGTAATCTCATGTTGCCTCCATAGTGTGCATATGCCTCGTGAACATGCCATCTATCTATGTTGCATATGCGCTTGGTTTGTAAAAACTAGGGGGAGTGATGTCTCTATAACATGTATATTTGTATTCAAATACATATTCATGATATGCACATGTGTAGGGGGAGCTCCGTCTAGTTTTTGCAAATCTAATGTTCTCATCATAATATCATATGTTATTGTCAACTCTTGTGTTGTCATCAAACACCAAAAAGGGGGAGATTGCAAGAGAAAAATTCATACCCCATGTTTTGTGTGTTTGATGACAACACTTGAGCAATCTCACCGTGTGCCTTGAGTATCATTGTTAGATTTGCAAGTACACGGTGACCTCGCCGGACGCGTCAAGATCAGAAGACTGAAGCGTAGTTGATAGGTTTTCCGGTTTTGTGTGCGTGTAGCGAGGTAACAAAGTTGGAGAGAAAAAGGGAAGAAAACCAGATTTAGCCAGGCCGGTACTACCGGTACCCGTAGCGGTAGTACCGCTACCCCTATAGGTACCGCTATCGGTACCGCTCTGAGTCTGCACTAAATTCGTCCCCCAGAAACACGTTGCGGTACCCCTGCAGTACCTGGGGCGGTAGTACCGCTCAAGGTACCGCTTGAGGTACCGTAACGCGTTACGGCAGTACCGCCCTGGTACCGCTCTGGATCCAGTAAGGTCTGGACCCTATTGCGGTACCACGAGCGGTACCGCGGGCGGTAGTACCGCTCTGTGTCCTTTGACCAGATCTGGGGGGATTTCGAACTCAGGGCGGTAGTACCGCTTGCACCAAAGCGGTAGTACCGCTTAGGCCAAATCTGGGCATAACGGTTGGATTTGGAGGAGCCTATTTAAGGGCCCCTTCTTCCCCACCCGATTTTATCTCTTCCCCTTCTCTCTCCTCCATTGTTGTTGAGCTTAATCCTTGAGGATCTCCTTCCCCCTCCAACCAATCTTGCCCTAATTTTGAGGATAGGTGGAGGAGACCCCGATTTATAGTTCTACCAAGAGAGATTTCACAAATACTAGCTATTCCTTAGTGGATCTTGGTGGTAGGGTTCCTTTGGTGGATCTTGGAGAAGAGTTCCTTTGGTGGAGCATTGGGGAGTTCCTTTGGTGGAGCCTTGGAGAGTTTCTTGGTGGAGCCTTGGAGAGTTTCTTGGTGGAGCATTGGAAGAGTTCCTATGGTGGAGCATTGGTGATGGGTTCCTATGGTGGAGCATTGGAGATGTGCAGCTATGGAGTCTAGCTTGGTGATGTACTAGCTCCATAGGGTGTTGGGAGCATCCTTGTGTGTGTGGAGCTCGCCCCAACCTTGTGAAGGAATCACCGCCTCGACCGGTGCCTTAGTGGAAGAGGGAGAGCACCTTCGTGGAGCTCTCTCGAGGAAGAGGGTGAGGCCTTCCTTCGTGGTGTGGCCGCCTAGTCTCTTGTGTGAGACTAGCACCTCCTCAACGCAGACGTACCTCCTTTAGTGGAGGGAACTGCGGGAAACAAACCTCGACTCGCCTCGCGCCCCCCGGTTGTCTTGCTCCTTACTTTTGTTATCTTGTTGATTCCTTTACTTGTTGCGCATGCTCTAGCTTCATTGTAGGATCACACCCATTGCTAAAAGTCACACCTTTACCTTCCGTTGAATAAAACTTGAAAAAGACTAAAACTTGCCATAGCGCCATTCACCCCCCCTCTTGTTCGCTACGATCCGCTCACCTTCTTCATCAATCGGCGTGACATGGCGCTCGCTAGGTATGAGGAGGACGGTCTGCCTCCTGGGAACTTCCACGAGGCCGGCCGTCGGCTATGGTGGTACGACCGGACTCTACAGAGCGTCATGGACTACATCACGGCCGACGATATCCCCCGCCTACGCTACCCTCAGTTCGAGCCACGAGCACCGCCCGACGACAGCGATGACGACGGCAGCGACTTCGACGGTGGCAACTTAGAAGGTGACGACTACCAGTACAACGGCGGCGACTATGAAGACTACGAGTATGCATATTATACGCCTAGGCAGGAGTATGACTAAGTCACTCCAAATTTCATGTATCATCTGTGGTATTTAAGGCATGGCCAATTAATTTTGGCAATGCTAGATCCACCAAATCCCATGCAATTACGGCTCCTCTAGTCCTTTTCCCATCATGCATGGATGCGTTCTTATTTCTATCTCATCGATGATAACCTGATTGGCAGATGATACGTCTCCAACGTATCTATAATTTCCGATGTTCCATGCTTGTTTTATGACAATACCAACATGTTTTGTTCACACTTTATATCATTTTTATGCGTTTTCCGGAACTAACCTATTGACGAGATGCCGAGAGGCCAGTTGCTGTTTTCTGCTGTTTTTGGTTTCAGAAATCCTAGTAACGAAATATTCTCGAAATCGGACGAAATCAACGCCCAAGTTCCTATTTTCATCGGAAGCATCCAGAACACCCGGGAAGGACCAGAGGGGAGCCCTGGGGGCCCCACACCACACCCCGGCGCGGCCAGGGGGGGCCGCGCCCCCCTATAGTGTGGGCCCCCCAGAGACCTTCCGACTCCGATTCTTCGCCTATTTAAGCCGTCGTGACCTAAAACTTCGACACCGATTGACGAAACTCCAGAAAGACTCCAGGGGCGCCGCCGCCATCGCGAAACTCCAATTCGGGGGACAGAACTCTGTTTCGGCACCCTGCCGAGACGGGGAATTGCCCCCGGAGCCATCTCCACCGCCGTCTTCACCGCCATCTTCACCGCCATCGCTGCCTCCATGATGAGGAGGGAGTAATCCACCCCTGAGGCTGAGGGCTCCGCTGTAGCTATGTGGTTCATCTCTCTCCCATGTACCTCAATACAATAATCTCATGAGCTGCTTTACATGATTGAGATTCATATGAGTTTGTATCACTATTTATCTATGTGCTACTCTAGCAAAGTTATTAAAGTAGTTCTATTCCTCCTGCACGTGTGTAAAGGTGACAGTGTGTGCACCGTGTTAGTACTTGGTTTATGCTATGATCATGATCTCTTGTAGATTGCGAAGTTAACTATTGCTATGATAATATTGATGTGATCTATTCCTCCTACATATGCATGAAGGTGACAGTGTGCATGCTATGTTAGTACTTGGTTTAATCTGTTGATCTATCTTACACTATAAGGTTACTTAAATATGAGCATTATTGTGGAGCTTGTTAACTCCGGCATTGAGGGTTCGTGTAATCCTACGCAATGTGTTCATCATCCAACAAAAGTGTAGAGTATGCATTTATCTATTCTGTTATGTGATCAATGTTGAGAGTGTCCACTAGTGAAAGTGTAATCCCTAGGCCTTGTTCCTAAATACCGCTGAGTTACTACGCTTGTTTCTTGTTTCTTGCGTTACTACTGCTGCAATACTACCACCATCAACTACACGCCCGAAAGCTATTTTCTGGCACCGTTGCTACTGCTCATACTTATTCATACCACCTGTATTTCACTATCTCTTCGCTGAACTAGTGCACCTATTAGGTGTGTTGGGGACACAAGAGACTTCTTGCTTTGTGGTTGCAGGGTTGCATGAGAGGGATATCTTTGACCTCTTCCTCCCTGAGTTCGATAAACCTTGGGTGATCCACTTAAGGGAAAACTTGCTGCTGTTCTACAAACCTCTGCTCTTGGAGGCCCAACACTGTCTGAGAAAGGAGGGGGAACGTAGACATCAAGCACTTTTTCTGGCGCCGTTGCCGGGAGGAAAGGTAAAAGGCACTCATACTCCGGTTCCAGGTAAAGTACTTTTCTGGCGCCATTGTGTTTGTGCTCGAAGCTATTTCCTTTAGATCCTGCAATTGCATCTTTTTGTTTCTTGTTTACACTAGTAAGGCATAATGGACAACATCTGTGAGCTTTTTATTCTATTTCCTGAGTCAAGACATGAATGGTTTAATGCGAAAATTAAAAAACCCATGGAATCTTATTTGCATGCTAGTAGCAATGATATTAGTATGAACGCTTTGAACACCATTGTTGCTAATGATATGAACGCTTTGAACACCATTGTTGCTAATGATATGGAAAATTCTAAGCTTGGGGAAGCTGGCTTTGATGAGCATGATATTTTTAGTCCCCCAAGCATTGAGGAGAAAATTTTCTTTGATGATACTTTGCCTCCTATTTATGATGATTATAATGATAGTGGTCTTTTGGTGCCACCTACTATGGAGAGTAAATTTTGTTGTGATTATACTATGCCTCCTACACTTGATGAGAATAATAATGATAGCTACTTTGTTGAATTTGCTCCCACTACAACTAATAAAATTGATTATGCCTATGTGGAGAGTAATAATTTTATGCATGAGACTCATGATAAGAATGCTTTATGTGATAGTTATATTGTTGAGTTTGCTAATGTTGCTACTGAAAGTTATTATGAGAGAGGAAAATATGGTTGTAGAAATTTTCATGTTACTAAAACACCTCTCTATGTGCTGAAATTTTTGAAGCTACACTTGTTTTATCTTCCTATGCTTGTTACTTTGCTCTTCATGAACTTGTTTATTTACAAGATTCCTTTGCATAGGAAGCATGTTAGACTTAAATGTGTTTTGAATTTGCCTCTTGATGCTCTCTTTTGCTTCAAATACTATTTCTTATGAGTGCATCATTAAAACTGCTGAGCCCATCTTAATGGCTATAAAGAAAGAACTTCTTGGGAGATAACCCATGTGTTATTTTGCTACAGTACTTTGTTTTATATTTGTGTCTTGGAAGTTGTTTACTACTGTAGCAACCTCTCCTTATCTTAGTTTTGTGTTTTGTTGTGCCAAGTAAAGTCTTTGATAGTAAAGTAAGTACTAGATTTGGATTACTGCACAGTTCCAGATTTCTTTGCTGTCACGAATCTGGGTCTACCTCCCTGTAGGTAGCTCAGAAAATTAAGCCAATTTACGTGCATGATCCTCAGATATGTACGCAACTTTCATTCAATTTGAGCATTTTCATTTGAGCAAGTCTGGTGCCATTTTAAAATTTGTCAATACGAACTGTTCTGTTTTGACAGATTCTGCCTTTTATTTCGCATGGCCTCTTTTGCTATGTTGGATGAATTTCTTTGATCCACTAATGTCCAGTAGCATTATGCAATGTCCAGAAGTGTTAAGAATGATTGTGTCACCTCTGAATATGTTAATTTTTATTGTGCACTAACCCTCTAATGAGTTGTTTCGAGTTTGGTGTGGAGGAAGTTTTCAAGGATCAAGAGAGGAGTATGATGCAACATGATCAAGAAGAGTGAAAGCTCTAAGCTTGGGGATGCCCCGGTGGTTCATCCCTGCATATTTCAAGAAGACTCAAGCATCTAAGCTTGGGGATGCCCAAGGCATCCCCTTCTTCATCGACAACATTATCAGGTTCCTCCCCTGAAACTATATTTTTATTCAATCACATCTTATGTACTTTACTTGGAGCGTCTGTTTGTTTGCTTTTGTTTTTGTTTTTGTTTGAATAAATGTTTGTGTGGGAGAGAGACACGCTCCGCTGTAGCATATGGACAAGTATGTCCTTGGTTTCTACTCATAGTATTCATGGCGAAGTTTCTCCTTCGTTAAATTGTTATATGGTTGGAATTGGAAAATGATACATGTAGTAATTGCTATTAATGTCTTGGGTAATGTGATACTTGGCAATTGTTGTGCTCATGATTAAGCTCTTGCATCATATGCTTTGCACCCATTAATGAAGAAATACATAGAGCATGCTAAAATTTGGTTTGCATATTTGGTTTCTCTAAGGTCTAGATAATTTCTAGTATTGAGTTTGAACAACAAGGAAGACGGTGTAGAGTCTTATAATGTTTTCAATATGTCTTTTATGTGAGTTTTGCTGCACCGGTTCATCCTTGTGTTTGTTTCAAATAAGCCTTGCTAGCCTAAACCTTGTATCGAGAGGGAATACTTCTCATGCATCCAAATCCTTGAGCCAAACAACACTATGCCATTTGTGTCCACCATACCTACCTACTACATGGTATTTTCCGCCATTCCAAAGTAAATTGCTTGAGTGCTACCTTTAAAATTCCATCATTCACCTTTGCAATATATAGCTCATGGGACAAATAGCTTAAAAACTATTGTGGTATTGAATATGTAATTATGCACTTTATCTCTTATTAAGTTGCTTGTTGTGCGATAACCATGTTCACTGGGGACGCCATCAACTATTCATTGTTGAATTTCATGTGAGTTGCTATGCATGTCCGTCTTGTCTGAAGTAAGAGAGATCTACCACCCTATGGTTAAGCATGCATATTGTTAGAGAAGAACATTGGGCCGCTAACTAAAGCCATGATCCATGGTGGAAGTTTCAGTTTTGGACATATATCCTCAATCTCATATGAGAAAATTATTAATTGTTGTTACATGCTTATGCATAAAAGAGGAGTCCATTATCTGTTGTCTATGTTGTACCGGTATGGATGTCTAAGTTGAGAATAATCAATAGCGAGAAATCCAATGCGAGCTTTCTCCTTAGACCTTTGTACAGGCGGCATAGAGGTACCCCTTTGTGACACTTGGTTAAAACATGTGCATTGTGATGATCCAGGTAGTCCAAGCTAATTAGGACAAGGTGCGGGCACTATTAGTATACTATGCATGAGGCTTGCAACTTGTAAGATATAATTTACATGATACATATGCTTTATTACTACCGTTGACAAAATTGTTTCATGTTTTCAAAATAAAAGCTCTAGCACAAATATAGCAATCGATGCTTTTCTCTTTGAAGGACCATTCTTTTACTTTTATTGTTGAGTCAGTTCACCTATCTTTCTCCACCTCAAGAAGCAAACATTTGTGTGAACTGTGCATTGATTCTTATATACTTGCTTATTGCATTTGTTATATTGCTTTGCATTGACAACCATCCATGAGATATACATGTTACAAGTTGAAAGCAACCGCTGAAACTTAATCTTCCATTGTGTTGCTTCAATGTCTCTACTATGAATTTATTGCTTTATGAGTAACTCTTATGCAAGACTTATTGATGCTTGTCTCGAAAGTACTATTCATGAAAAGTCTTTGCTATATGATTCACTTGTTTACTCATTGCATTTACATTGTTTCGAATCGCTGCATTCATCTCATATGCTTTACAATGGTATGATTAAGATTATGTTGGTAGCATGTCACCTCAGAAATTATCTTTTATCGTTTACCTACTCGAGGACGAGTAGGAACTAAGCTTGGGGATGCTGATACGTCTCCAATGTATCTATAATTTCCGATGTTCCATGCTTGTTTTATGACAATACCAACATGTTTTGTTCACACTTTATATCATTTTTATGCGTTTTCCGGAACTAACCTATTGACGAGATGGCGAGAGGCGATTCTTTGTTTTCTGCTGTTTTTGGTTTCAGAAATCCTAGTAACGAAATATTCTCGAAATCGGACGAAATCAACGCCCAAGTTCCTATTTTCATCGGAAGCATCCAGAACACCCGGGAAGGACCAGAGGGGAGCCCTGGGGGCCCCACACCACACCCCGGCGCGGCCAGGGGGGGGGCCGCGCCCCCCTATAGTGTGGGCCCCCCAGAGACCTTCCGACTCCGATTCTTCGCCTATTTAAGCCGTCGTGACCTAAAACTTCGACACCGATTGACGAAACTCCAGAAAGACTCCAGGGGCGCCGCCGCCATCGCGAAACTCCAATTCGGGGGACAGAACTCTGTTTCGGCACCCTGCCGAGACGGGGAATTGCCCCCGGAGCCATCTCCACCGCCGTCTTCACCGCCATCTTCACCGCCATCGCTGCCTCCATGATGAGGAGGGAGTAATCCACCCCTGAGGCTGAGGGCTCCGCTGTAGCTATGTGGTTCATCTCTCTCCCATGTACCTCAATACAATAATCTCATGAGCTGCTTTACATGATTGAGATTCATATGAGTTTGTATCACTATTTATCTATGTGCTACTCTAGCAAAGTTATTAAAGTAGTTCTATTCCTCCTGCACGTGTGTAAAGGTGACAGTGTGTGCACCGTGTTAGTACTTGGTTTATGCTATGATCATGATCTCTTGTAGATTGCGAAGTTAACTATTGCTATGATAATATTGATGTGATCTATTCCTCCTACATATGCATGAAGGTGACAGTGTGCATGCTATGTTAGTACTTGGTTTAGTCTGTTGATCTATCTTACACTATAAGGTTACTTAAATATGAGCATTATTGTGGAGCTTGTTAACTCCGGCATTGAGGGTTCGTGTAATCCTACGCAATGTGTTCATCATCCAACAAAAGTGTAGAGTATGCATTTATCTATTCTGTTATGTGATCAATGTTGAGAGTGTCCACTAGTGAAAGTGTAATCCCTAGGCCTTGTTCCTAAATACTGCTGAGTTACTACTGCTTGTTTACTATTTTACTGCGTTACTACTGCTGCAATACTACCACCATCAACTACACGCCCGAAAGCTATTTTCTGGCACCGTTGCTACTGCTCATACTTATTCATACCACCTGTATTTCACTATCTCTTCGCCGAACTAGTGCACCTATTAGGTGTGTTGGGGACACAAGAGACTTCTTGCTTTGTGGTTGCAGGGTTGCATGAGAGGGATATCTTTGACCTCTTCCTCCCTGAGTTCGATAAACCTTGGGTGATCCACTTAAGGGAAAACTTGCTGCTGTTCTACAAACCTCTGCTCTTGGAGGCCCAACACTGTCTACAGGAAAGGAGGGGGAACGTAGACATCAGCAGACGCGTCCATATGGATCATCCTGCAGCTTCCTGTATGCATATTATACGCCTAGGCAGGAGTATGACTAAGTCACTCCAAATTTCATGTATCATCAGTGGTATCTCGAATGAATCAAATCATTCGAAAATGGACACCAAACACATCACAGATAATATAATTCACATGATCCATTCAACAAAGTTTGGTACAATAAATTATTACACATCATTTCTTCCCTTGTGTCCCTGCTTGCTTACGATTGGGCCATATCCATGGAGCATCCTCATAATTAAACTTAATGCTTGGGTCGGTGTTCACTTTGAAGGGCGGAATTTCACCAAACATATTATAATCTTCTGACATGTCTGTCTTGTCCTCCACTCCCACGATGTTTCTTTACCCTGAAAGAACAATGTGGCACTTTGGATCATCGCATGATGTACTGATCGTTTTCTTATCTTTCCGTTTCCTCGGTTTGCTACTCATGTCCTTCACATAGAAAACCTGAGCGACATCTTTGGCTAGGACGAATGGTTCGTCAAGGTAACCAAGATTGTTGAAATCCACCATTGTCATTCCGTATTGCTGGTCCACCTTTACCCCACCTCCTGTTAGCTTGAACCATTTGCACCGGAACAAAGGGACCTTAAAGGAGGGTCCATAGTCAAGTTCCCATATCTCCTCTATGTAACCATAATATGTGACCTTTTGCCCATTCTCGGTTGCTGCATCAAAGCGGACACCACTATTTTGGTTGGTGCTCTTTTTATCTTGGACGATCGTGTAAAATGTATTCCCATTTATCTCGTACCCTTGGAAAGTCGTTATAGTCGAAGATGGTGTCTTGGCCAACATGTACAGCTGATCTCCAACATCATTGTCATTCATTAAATGTTTTCTCAACCAACTGCCGAAAGTCTCCATGTGGGCCTTCCTAATCCAGGATTCAGGCTTCCCCGGGTTGTCCGAGCGTAAAATATTCTTGTGTTTCTCAAAGTACGGAGCCACCAAGCTGGAATTGGTCAGAACTGTGTGGTGTGCTTCAGTCATAGAATGGCCGTCCACATATCATTGATTTCCTTCCGATCGTGCCTTTTCCACTTAGTCTCCCCTCGTGCCGCAATCGAGGAAGACCAATCGACTTAAGGTCAGGAACAAAGTCAACACAAAACTCAATTACCTCCTCATTTCCATAGCCCTTGGCAATGCTTCCTTCTGGCCTAGCACGGTTACAAACATATTTCTTTAATACTCTCAAGAACCTCTCAAAGGGGAACATATTGTGTAGAAATACTGGACCGAGGATGGAAATCTCTTCGACTAGGTGAACCAGGAGGTGCGTCATAATATTGAAGAAGGATGGCGGGAACACCAACTCGAAACTGACAAGACATTGGACCACATCATTCTGTAGCCATGGTAGATCTTCTGGATTGATTACCTTCTGAGAGATTGCATTGAGGAATGCACATAACTTCACAATGGCTACTCGAACATTTTCCGGTAGGAGCCCCCTCAAAGCAATCGGAAGCAATTGCGTCATAATCACGTGGCAGTCGTGAGACTTCAGGTTTTGGAACTTTTTGTCCGCCATGTTTATTATTCCATTTATATTCGAAGAGAATCCAGACGGGACCTTCATACTGCTCATGCATTCAAAAAAGATGACCTTCTCTTCTTTGGTAAGAGCGTAGCTGGCACGACCTTGAAACCATTCCGGATGCCGGTCATCAGGGTCTTTCAAATGTTGCTGGTCCTGCCGTGCTTCCTTTGTATTATTTGTCTTCCCATACACGCCCAAGAAGCTTAGCAGGTTCACGCAAATATTCTTCGTAACATGCATCACGTCAATTGCAGAGCGGACATCTAGGACTTTCCAATATTCTAGCTCCCAAAATATAGATTTCTTCTTCCACATGGGTGCGTGCCTGTCAGCTCCCTGCGGAACTGATTGTCCTCCAGGACCCTTTCCAAAGATGACTTTCAAATCCTTGACCATATCAAATACCTCTGCACCAGTACGTTCCGCAGGCTTCGGCCGGTGATCTGCCTTGCCGTTGAAATGCTTGCCTTTCTTTCTTACGTTATGATGTCGGTGAAGAAATCGACGATGCCCCAGGTACACGTTCTTCTTACAATTTGGCAAATACACACTTTTAGTCTCATGTAAGCAGTGCGTGCATGCATTGTATCCCTTATTTGTCTGTCCCGAAAGGTTACTAAGAGCAGGCCAATCGTTGATGGTTACGAAAGGCAACGCTCGTAGGTCAAATTCCTCTTCTTTGTGCTCATCCCACACACGTACACCAGGTCTGCCCCACAACTGTAAAAGTTCATCAACTAATGGCCTTAGGTACACATCGATGTCGTTGCCGGGTTGCTTCGGACCTTGGATGAGCACTGACATCATAATGAACTTCCGCTTCATGCACAACCAAGGAGGAAGGTTGTAGATGCATAGAGTCACGGGCCAGGTGCTATGGCTGGAGCTCTGCTCGCCAAAAGGATTCACGCCATCTGTACTTAGACCAAATCTTATGTTCCTTGCGTCAGCTGCAAAATCTTTAAACTCTCTGTCGATCTTTCTCCATTGCGTTTCATCCGGGGGGTGTCTCAACTCCCCGTCCGACTTACGGTACTCTTTGTGCCATCGCAACAACTTGGCATGCTCTTTGTTCCTGAACAGACGTTTCAACCGTGGTATTATAGGAGCATACCACATCACCTTGGCGGGAACCCTCTTCCTGGGTTTCTCGCCCTCAACATCGTCACCAGGGTCATCGCCTCTGATCTTATAACGCAATGCAGTGCATACCGGGCATTCATTCAAATTCTCGTATTCACCACGGTAGAGGATGCAGTCGTTAATGCATGCATGTATCTTCAGAACCTCTAAACCTAGAGGGCAGACAACCTTCTTTGCTTCGTACGTACTGGCGGGCAACTCGTTATTCTTTGGAAACATATTCTTCATCATTTTCAACAAATTTTCAAATTCCGAGTCAGATAGACCTTCCTGTGCCTTCCATTTCAGCAAATCCAGTGTGCAAACCAGCTTTTTCAGACCATTATCGCATCCGGGGTACAGCGACTTTTTGTGATCCTCTAACATGCGATCCAAATTCTTCCTCTCCTTTTTCAGTTTCGCAGCCTCTCCGTGCATCAGCAACGGTCCGACCAAGATCATCAACGGGCTCATCACGTGCTTCTTCTTCACCTTCCCCTTCACCTTCCCCTTCACCTTCCCCACCTTCAGCATCCTCCATGAAAGTATCACCGAAATGATCAAGATAGTTGTCATCGATGAAATCATCCCCTTCTTCATCTTCTTCCATTATAACCCCTCTTTCTCCATGCTTGGTCCAACAATTATAGCTTGGCATGAAACCCTGCCGAAGCATGTGCAGGTGAACGTCTCTTGAGGAAGAGTAACCCTTCTGATTCTTACAGCCAACACATGGACAGATAACAAAACCCCCCTGCTTGTTCGCATTAGCCACTACGAGAAAATCTTTCAAACCCGTAATGAACTCGCCGGAGAGTCGGTTACCGTACATCCATTGCCGGTTCATCTGCATTATTATTATATAAAATATATAATTAACCATCATGCATTTGTTAAACTAACTAGCTACAAACAATATAAATTAAACAATGAACTACACACATGCATATTTTATCAATGACACATGAAAGGTTCAAGTTGCTAACCGCGATCGAGGAGGAAAAAATAAATGAGGAAGCTCAAGTGTGGCTCGGACACTTCATATCATGTTTGTTTCATGCTCTTGGGCATTTCATCAAACACCTTGTGTGCATACGAGGAACCAAAAGCAAACCTAACACCCCCTTGTGAAGTTTGTGAAGAGAAGTGGCACCAAATGGCTAAGTGCAGTGAGCTGAGGTGCCTTTATAGGGATGAGCCTTTAGTCCCGGTTGGCCTGGCCAACTGCGACTAAAGGCCTTCGGGCCAGGCCTGAGGACCTTTAGTCGCGGTTGGCCTGGCCAACCACGACTAAAGCTCCCCCCGTCCACCAGCTGGCCACCGAGCGCGCTGGGCCCAGACCTTTGGTCGCGGTTCGCCTCCCGAACCGCGACTAAAGACCCCATTAGTCGTGGTTCCTATATTTTGGCGACTAATGGGGCTGGACGGAAGCCTCTTTTTCTATTAGTGAGTATTCAGCATGCTTAGGTGAACCAATCTAGTTATTCTCCTTGCGTATAGCATCTCTAGTGAACCTACTATTCCTATAGCTAGTAAGATTGCCTGCGCCTGTTCTATTTAACCTTGATTCCAGGGAGGATTGGTCAGTCACAGAAGGTGCACTGAATGCACACATAGAGGGAGGAGGCCATCATGCAAGAGACAACACGGAGGAGGCCGAGGAACACCTCGACCCATCATCCGATGCAGCACGTTCTTCGCATCAACATTTTGGACATGTGGAGCCTCCACGCTTTTCTTCTGCACAGGGACCTCACTATGACTACGCCATGTATGATCCACCGGCATGGAACAGCGACCCTCGCTGGGGTTGAACTCCACTTAGGCCAAAAGCCTAAGCTTGGGGGGAGGTATACCGGCATCACTCATTCTTTGCATATTATGGTTGCTGGATACTTGTATATACTTGTTTAGTTTCTTTGAGTGGTTTTCTAATGAGAGGGAGATGATATTTGGGGAAGTTGTGCCTGAAAACAGATTCTGGACTGTTACCGAAAACATTCTCAAAAATAGCCAGAACGTTATTTTGCGAAGCCAATTTTTGTGCATGTTCCCCAGGTTGTTATCTAACTTTCATTAGTTGAACACTTTTCGATTTGAGCATCGAAAGAATTTCTTAAAAATCGGTTACTGTACTGCTGTCAAGTTTGACGAATTCCTGCTGCTTTATGTCTATGTGACTCTTCTAGTTTCCATTTTCTTGTTTTTGCTTTGTTTCTTTCCTAAAACACAAAAAGACCAAAAATATTTCTGTTGTTTCTCTTCATCATTTGTTATTTTGGTTTCTTGCATTTATTTTATTTTATTTGTTATCGTTGGTTTGCTATTAGAAAATCCAAAAATATTTTGCTTTGTTTGCTTGTTTCCTCTTGTTCTTGTTTCCAATTCGAAAACACCAAAAATATTCGCTGTTATTTTTTGATTTTGTAAAGTTTATTATGAGTTCAATGGTCTTCGGTGGCTGGAGCGTGGTTTTCATTTCATATTATCCAAGCTACACAAGTGAAAGGCAATAATGACGATCTACGACAATTGGATTGTGGTGAGAGGCTGGTATGAACTCTGTTTGTTTTCATTTTTGTACATATACTCATCCATGTGAGCATGCTTAGTTGGTTCATGTGAGGTATATGTCATTTAAGAAAGTCTAGTAGTTCATGATCTCTCATGTTTAGCTCCAATTTATTAATATGAGTAGCATGTCATGGATGTTTGCTTGCATTGTTTTATTCATAAGTAGGTATGACATTGTGGTATCCTACTCTGAATAATTCATTTGTATCGACTTGGCACATGCTCACGCATGCATATGACTGAACAAAAGTCAATTAAGCCTCTATGATTTACATTGCTTCAGAGTTCTTGTATCACTTTTATGCCTCCGTTAATTTATTTTGCCGCAAGCATGATTATGACAGTGACTGCTCTCTTGATTTGTCGCTCCCCAGTCTATTGCTAGCCTTCACTGCTCTCTCGATCTCGAATGAAAACACATTTGATTAAGTTGTCTCATAATATATATATAATTAGTGTGCATGCGCGCATGGCATACCTTGCATATCATTCGTGCATATATTTCAATATATATTTGAACATATTCTTGGGGATATATATATATATTTCAATCTCTCTCTCTCGATCTATATATCGTTGGTGGCCAAGAAACACACTTATATATATATATATACACGCATGCACTTTATGCGCAAAGGCGTGGGTGCCTCTAATAATGTGTGTGTGCACTCGATCGATGATCCCTAGACCTTAAACCCTAAAACCCTAATCCCTAATCCCTAATTATACCCTAAACGTACACCCTAAACACCCTAAACACTAAACCCGAGACCCTAAACCCTAAACACTAAACCCTAAACACTAAACCCTAAATATATTTCAATCTCTCTCTATATCTATATATCGTTGGTGGCCATGAAACACACTTATATATATACGCATGCACTTTATGCGCAAAGGCGCGGGTGCCTCTAATAATGTGTGTGTGCACTCGATCGATGATCCCTAAACCTTAAACCCTAAAACCCTAATCCCCAATCCCTAATTATACCCTAAACGTACACCCTAAACACCCTAAACACTAAACCCTAAACCCTAGACCCTAAACCCTAAACACTACACCCTAAACCCTAAACACTAAACCCTAAACCCTAACCCTAGACCCTAAACCCTAAACACTAAACCCCAAACCCTAAACCCTAAACCCTAGACCCTAAACCCTAATTAACCCTAACCCTAACCCTAAAACCCTAGCTAGCTAACCCTAAACCCTAATTAAACCCTACATATATATATAGGCCAACGACACTTAATTGCGCATCAAGCAGGCGACCAACTAATTAGCGCTGATAAATTAATTAACTTGAATCTTGACAACTTCTCTCGAATGAAAACACATTTGATTAAGTTGCCTCATAATATATATACAACTAGCATAGTGGCCCTCGCAATTGCGAGGGCATCCTTTTTATTGTAGCGAAATTGGTACACATGCATATTTTTATTTGCATCTTATAATTTGATATACATGGTACTTTAGACATGTTTACATTTTAAAAAAATCAAAAATTACTATTTTGTATATGAGGGTTTTGCTAAGAATAATATAATTGTATATTTGTTGAAGAATGATCTGCATGCTATCTTAGACCACTAAAAGTGATAACAGTTTGGATCCTTTTTTTTTTGCCAAATTTCCAGAATATAATATTATATCCTAGTGTGCCGTTGAATACATACACTGGTAGAAAAACAGGCTTCCGTCCAGCCCCATAAGTCGTGAAGCTATAGGAACCGCGACTAATGGGACCTTTAGTCGCGGTTCGGGAGGCGAACCGCGACCAAAGGCCTGGGCCCAGGGCGCTCGGTGGCCAGCTGGTGCACGTGGGGGGCTTTAGTCGCGGGTGGTCTGGCCAACCGCGACTAAAGGCGGCCTTTAGTCGCGGTTGGCCAGGCCAACCGCGACTAAAGCCCCGCCCCTATATATACCCATCCAGCAGCCAACACTTAGCCATTTGGAGCCATTCTCTTCACAAACTTCACAAGTGGGTGTTAGGTTTGCTTTTGGTTCCTCTTATGCACATAAGGTGTTTGATGAAATGCCCCAAGAGCATGAAACAAACATGATATGAAGTGTTGGAGCCACACTTGAGCTTCCTCATTTATTTTTTCCTCCTCGATCGCGGTTAGCAACTTGAACTTTTGATGTGTCATTGATAAAATATGCATATGTGTGTAGTTCATTGTTTAATTTATATTGTTTGTAGCTAGTTAGTTTAACAAATGCATGATGGTTAATTATATATTTTATATTATAATAATGCAGATGAATCGGCAATGGATGTACGGTAACCGACTCTCCGGCGAGTTCACTACGGGTTTGAAAGATTTCCTCGTAGTGGCTAATGCGAACAAGCAGGGGGGTTTTGTTATCTATCCATGTGTTAACTGTAAGAATCAGAAGGGTTACTCTTCCTCAAGAGATGTTCACATGCACCTGCTTCGGCACGGTTTCATGCCAAGCTATAATTGTTGGACCAAGCATGGAGAAAGAGGGGTTATAATGGAAGAAGATGAAGAAGGGGATGATTTCATCGATGAAAGCTATCTTGCTCATTTCGGTGATACTTTCATGGAGGATGCTGAAGGTGAAGGGGAAGGTGAAGGGGAAGGTGAAGAAGAGGCACGTGATGATCCCGTTGATGATCTTGGTCGGACCATTGCTGATGCACGGAGACGCTGCGAAACTGAAAAGGAGAGGGAGAATTTGGATCGCATGTTAGAGGATCACAGGAAGGCGCTGTACCCCGGATGCGATGATGGTCTGAAAAAGCTGGGCTGCACACTGGATTTGCTGAAATGGAAGGCACAGGCAGGTGTAGCTGACTCGGCATTTGAAAACTTGCTGAAAATATTGAAGAATATGTTTCCAAAGAATAACGAGTTGCCCGCCAGTACGTACGAAGCAAAGAAGGTTGTCTGCCCTCTAGGTTTAGAGGTTCTGAAGATACATGCATGCATCAACGATTGCATCCTCTACCGCGGTGAATACGAGAATTTGAATGAATGCCCGGTATGCACTGCATTGCGTTATAAGATCAGAGGCGATGACCCTGGTGACGATGTTGAGGGCGAGAAACCCAGGAAGAGGGTTCCCGCCAAGGTGATGTGGTATGCTCCTATAATACCACGGTTGAAACGTCTGTTCAGGAACAAAGAGCATGCCAAGTTGTTGCGATGGCACAAAGAGGACCGTAAGTCGAACGGGGAGTTGAGACACCCCGCAGATGGAACGCAATGGAGAAAGATCGACAGAGAGTTCAAAGATTTTGCAGCTGACGCAAGGAACATAAGATTTGGTCTAAGTACGGATGGCATGAATCCTTTTGGCGAGCAGAGCTCCAGCCATAGCACCTGGCCCGTGACTCTATGCATCTACAACCTTCCTCCTTGGTTGTGCATGAAGCGGAAGTTCATTATGATGCCAGTGCTCATCCAAGGTCCGAAGCAACCCGACAACGACATCGATGTGTACCTAAGGCCATTAGTTGATGAACTTTTACAGCTGTGGGGCGGACCTGGTGTCCGTGTGTGGGATGAGCACAAAGAAGAGGAATTTGACCTACGAGCGTTGCTTTTCGTAACCATCAACGATTGGCCTGCTCTTAGTAACCTTTCGGGACTGTCAAATAAGGGATACAATGCATGCACGCACTGCTTACATGAGACTGAAAGTGTACATTTGCCAAATTGTAAGAAGAACGTGTACCTTGGGCATCGTCGATTTCTTCCGAAAGGTCATCCAGTAAGAAAGAAAGGCAAGCATTACAACGGCAAGGCAGATCACCGGCCGAAGCACGGAACACACCAGTGCTGAGGTATTTGATATGGTCAAGGATTTGAAAGTCATCTTTGGAAAGGGTCTGGCGGACAATCAGTTCCGAAGGGAGCTGACGGGCACGCAGCCATGTGGAAGAAGAAATCTATATTCTGGGAGCTAGAATATTGGAAAGTCCTAGAAGTCCGCTCTGCAATCGACGTGATGCACGTTACGAAGAATATTTGCGTGAACCTCCTAAGCTTCTTGGGCGTGTATGGGAAGACAAATGATACAAAGGAAACACGGCAGGACTAGCAAAGTTTGAAAGACCCTGATGACCGGCATCCGGAACGGTTTCAAGGTCGTGCCAGCTACGCTCTGACCAAAGAAGAGAAGGTCATCTTTTTTGAATGCCTGAGCAGTATGAAGGTCCCGTCTGGATTCTCGTCCAATATAAAGGGAATAATAAACATGGCGGAGAAAAAGTTCCAAAACCTGAAGTCTCACGACTGCCACGTGATTATGACGCAATTGGTTCCGATTGCTTTGAGGGGGCTCCTGCCGGAAAATGTTCGAGTAGCCATTGTGAAGCTATGTGCATTCCTCAATGCAATCTCTCAGAAGGTAATCAATCCAGAAGTTCTACCACGGTTACAGAACGATGTGATCCAATGTCTTGTCAGTTTCGAGTTGGTGTTCCCGCCATCCTTCTTCAATATTATGACGCACCTCCTGGTTCACCTAGTCGATGAGATTTCCATTCTCGGTCCTGTATTTCTACACAATATGTTCCCCTTCGAGAGGTTCATGGGAATATTAAAGAAATATGTTCGTAACCGTGCTAGGTCAGAAGGAAGCATCGCCAAGGGCTATGGAAATGAGGAGGTAATTGAGTTTTGTGTTGACTTTGTTCCTGACCTTAAGCCGATTGGTCTTCCTCGATCGCGGCACGAGGGGAGACTAAGTGGAAAAGGCATGATTGGAAGGAAATCAACGATATGTATGGACGGCCATTCTCTGACTGAAGCACACCACATAGTTCTGACCAATTCCAGCTTGGTGGCTCCGTACTTTGAGAAACACAAGAATATTTTACGCTCGGACAACCCTGGGAAGCCTGAATCCTGGATTAGGAAGGCCCACATGGAGACTTTCGGCAGTTGGTTGAGAAAACATTTAATGAATGACGATCATGTTGTAGATAACTGTACATGTTGGCCAAGACACCATCTTCGACTATAACGACTTTCCAAGGGTACGAGATAAATGGGAATACATTTTACACGATCGCCCAAGATAAAAAGAGCACCAACCAAAACAGTGGTGTCCGCTTTGATGCAGCAACCGAGAATGGGCAAAAGGTCACATATTATGGTTACATAGAGGAGATATGGGAACTTGACTATGGACCCTCCTTTAGGGTCCCTTTGTTCCGGTGCAAATGGTTCAAGCTAACAGGAGGTGGGGTAAAGGTGGACCAGCAATACGGAATGACAATGGTGGATTTCAACAATCTTGGTTACCTTGACGAACCATTCGTCCTAGCGAAAGATGTCGCTCAGGTTTTCTATGTGAAGGACATGAGTAGCAAACCGAGGAAACGGAAAGATAAGAAAACGATCAGTACATCATGCGATGATCCAAAGCGCCACATTGTTCTTTCAGGGAAAAGAAACATCGTGGGAGTGGAGGACAAGACAGACATGTCAGAAGATTATAATATGTTTGGTGAAATTCCGCCCTTCAAAGTGAACACGGACCCAAGCATTAAGTTAAATGATGAGGATGCTCCATGGATACGGCACAATCGTAAGCAAGCAGGGACACAAGGAAAGAAATGATGTGTAATAATTTATTGTACCAAACTTTGTTGAATGGATCATGTGAATTATATTACCCGTGATGTGTTTGGTGTCCATTTTCGAATGATTCAATTGACTCGAGATAGCACTGATGATACATGAAATTTGGAGTGATTCAGTCATACTCACATACAGGAAATTTGGAGTGACTAAGTCATACTCCTGCATACATGAAATTTGGAGTGATTTAGTCATACTCCTGACTAGGCGTATAATATGCATACTCGTAGTCTTCATAGCCGCCACCGTTGTACTGGTAGTCGTCGCCTTCTAAGTTGCCGCCGTCGTCGTCGCTGCTGTCGTCGCTATCGTCGGGCGGCGCTCGTGGCTCGAACTGAGGGTAGCGCAGGCGGGGGATATCGCCGGCCGTGATGTAGTCCATGACGCTCTGCAGAGTCCGGCCGTACCACCATAGCCGACGGCCGGCCTCGTGGAAGTTTCCAGGAGGCAGACCGTCCTCCTCATACCTAGCGAGCGCCCTCTCACGCCGATTGATGAAGAAGGCGTCCCAAGTATGCTGGTTAGCGGGATGCCAGCGGGGATTCATCCGCTGCTCCGGCGTGAGGTCGAGGTAGTAGTGGTTCGTGATGGCCGCCCGGCGCGCAGTACCCTGAGGGACGGGAGGGACCGGCACGCCGCCGGCGCTTAGGCTCCAGCCGGCAGGGACGCGGTAGCCGGTGGGCAAGGGTAGTTCGAGGCAAAGCTCCTCCACCTGCTGGTAGGTTAGAGTGGGTGCGGTGGAAGCCATGAGAGAGTGATGAGAGATTGTAGAGATGTGATAATGCTGGCCAAGCCGGGCTACCTATATGTAGTGACAAATGGCGGGAAAAATGGGAGCGGGAAGACAGGAGGCGGGAAGAAAGAGGCGGGAAGAAAGTGGCGGGAAGAAGGAGGCGGGAAGAAAGTGGCGGGAAGAAAGTGGCGGGAAGAAAGTGGCGGGAAGAAAGAGGCGGGAAGAGGGGGTCGGCGGGAAGAAAGAGGCGGGAAGAGGGGGCCAACGAGAAGACAGAGGCGGCCGGGAAGAACTGGTGGGAAAAACTGGTGGGAAGAGGGAGGCGGAAAGATTTCTATTTTTAAGATTTTTAATTGAATTAGTTTTATTTTTATGAATTTATTGATGTATTATTTGTATTTTTAAAATTTGAACTGAATTAGTTTTATTTTTCTGAATTTATTGATGTATTATTTGTATTTTCAACATTTTGAATTGAATTAGTTTCATTTTTCTGAATTTTTTGATATATTATTTGTATTTTTAAGATTTTGAAATGAATTAGTTTTATTTTTCTAACTTTTTTGATATATTATTTGTACTTTTAAGATTTTGAATTTAATAAGTTTTATTTTTCTGACTTTTTTGATATATTATTTGTATTTTTAAGATTTTCAAATGAATTAGTTTTATTTTTCTATTTTTTTGATATATTATTTGTATTTTTAAGATTTTGAATTGAATTAGTTTTATTTTTCTGAATTTTTTGATATATTATTTGTATTTTTAAGATTTTGAAATGAATTAGTTTTATTTTTCTAATTTTTTTGGTATAATATTTGTATTTTTAAGATTTTAAATTGAATTAGTTTTATTTTTCTGATTTTTTGATATATTATTTGTATTTTAAAAAATTTGAAATGTATTAGTTTAATTTTTGAAATGAATCTGAAAAAGCACCTTTAGTCGCGGTTGGTCTCCCCAACCGCGACTAAAGGTCGTTTCCGCGGGAACCGCAAAAACGGGCGAAAAAAGCCTTTAGTCGCGGTTGGGGACACCAACCGCGACTAAAGGGTGACCTTTAGTCGCGGTTGGTGTCCCCAACCGCGACTAAAGGCCGACGAGTATAAATACTCACGCGCCGTGCGCCCACTTCATCTTCTTGCAGTTCTTCGAATTCGCCGTCCTCATCTCGCGCGCCCGAAGGCCTGCCGTCGCCCTCGACGCCACCGTACATCGCCCTCGACGCCACCGCCGGAGGAGCCACGCCGCCCGGAGGAGAGCCACACCGCCGTTCGTCTCGCCCCCTTCCTTCTCGCCGCCCCTCCACCGCCTGCCTCTCCACGGCCACCGTTCGCCGCCGCGCCTCCCTGGCCACGGATGGCCGCTCACCGCCGCGCCCTCCCTGGCCACCGTTCGCCGCCGCGCCCTCCTGGCCACGAGATGGCCGCGGCGCGGCGCCGGTGCACGCGCGCCCGCCCTGCATATGCGTGTGTGTGTAACACAGAGTGAGGGAGAGGAGAGAGAAGAGAGGAGAGAGGATTTTTTTAGTTTTTTTTAACTAAAATTGTAACGGAAATTTGTAATTTAAAGTGTAACTAAACATTGTAATTTAAATTGTAACTAAACTTTGTAATTAAAAGTGTAACTAAACTTTGTAATTTAAATTGTAACTAAAAATTTGTAACTTAAGAGAAATCGCGACTAAATCGCCCGTCGCCCTCGCGCCGTCGTCGTCGTCGCCCCGTCGCCCTCGCCGCGTCGTTGTCGCGCGCCCCGGCCGCCCGGTCGTTGTACATCGTCTCGTGTCCTCGCACGCCCCGCCGCGTCCGCCCCGCCGCCGCGCGCCATCGATCGCCCGCCGACCCCGCGTGTATACTGTACGTGTGTGGGGCGCCCCTATAAATTTAACAAAATTAAATCTCTATCTTATAACAACATTAACTCTATAAATTTAACAAAATTTGAATTATGTACTATATATTTAGTTTTGACATTAACTCTATAAATTTAACAAAATTTGTGATGTTATTTTGTACTAAAATTTGATTTAAAAAAACTAATAATTGACTTAAAAAAGATTGTGTAAAAAAAACTAAAATTTGACTTAAAAAAGATTGTGTAAAAAAACTAAAATTTGACTTTAAAAAACAAAAAATTGACTTAAAAATTATGTCTCAAAAAAGAACTACAATTCGACTTAAAAAAAACTCAAATTTGACTTAACCACCGCGCGGGTATACGGAGGGGGCAACGATCCCCTCGTCGCCCCCTTCGTATACGCACGCCAGTACTTCTTCTCCTCGCCGCGCTCGTCTTCGCCCCTCTCCGTGACGCCGTTAAAAAAACCTTTAATCGCCGCCAACGCGCTCGTCCTCGCCTCCCTCTCCGTGACGCCGTCGTCTGCCGCCCCGTCTCGCGCTCGTCCGCGACACCCTGCTCTCCCACCCCTTCCTCGACCCCTCCTTTTGCCACCGCCCCCCTTTCGCCGCCGCCACCGCCCCCCTTCTTCACTTAATTAATTTGTTTTGACTACATGTTTTCAGGACTGACATATGGCGGACGATAGAGCTGACCCGATTATGGACAACTATGATCCGGACCTTGAAGACCATATGTTCGGCATCATAAATGGCGATATTCTATATGTGCCGACCGGACAAGAAGAAGATGATATCTCTTCTTATCTGAACCTTGAGGGTGAAGATGAAGGGCGCCGTCAGCAAGATGATGCCGAACAAACGTCGATAAACGACGATCTTCAATTGGATGTAGCAACCACCTCCGGCGCCGAGGTATATATATACATTTAGCCTCTGGTGATACAAACTAACTGATTTGAATAAATATGTGTGTACTAACGCGCGCGACTCTCTTTCTTATTTTAGCCCTCGGCCGGATCATCGAAACAATCGAGTACGTCGTCAAAGCGTGGCGCAACCAAGACGATGAAACCAGGAGAAACATGCACCATCGAGGTTGTCGAGGAAGCAACCGGCAGGCCGCTGGAGCCCCGCAAGAACGCCACCAAGTTTATCAGCCAATACGGAGCCGTTGTTAGAGACAACGTCTCGATCACCGTCCAGGAGTGGAATCAGCCAAAGAAGGCACGTCTTGGTTTCAATTTTGTCGATAAGAGAACAAAAAAAGATTGCTTCAACAAGCTTATGGAACATTTCGTTCTACCTCCGGAATACCGCAAATACGATGAGGAGGGTAACAAGATTGAGGAAAACAAGGAGAGGTGCAAGCTAGTCAAACAGTTCACTCTTTCTAAGATGTCCGACGCATTCCGGAAATACAAGCAAAATCTAGCCCATGACTTTGTCAAGCAGGGCAAGACTCCGGATTTCAAAGGACAATATGAGAAACTGCAACATGATTGGCCAGAATTTGTGAAGCAAAATAAATCGGAGCAGTTCCTTCAAATATCGAAAAAATAAGGAAAATGCGGCCAAGAAGGAGTACAATCATATTATGGGGCCAGGAGGGTATCGCTTTTGGCTGCCTAGGTGGGAGAAGAGGGAGAACGAGCTGAGGGCGCGAGGAATCCGTCCAGGTACGGAGGGATGGGACCCAAGGGCCAAAAGCTGGTGGTACGGGCATGGGGGATCGCTGAACCCGGAGACAGGGGAGTGTGTTTACCAGGGCAAAATAATTAAACCCACCCAAAAGCTTATTGAGGCAATGAGGGATGCTCAAGAGGGGAGGATCAAGTTCAACAGAGAGAACGACGCCCTGACAAAAGCCCTCGGGAATCCTGAACACGGAGGACGTGTACGAGGCATGGGGCACATTCCGTGGAAAGTAGGGTTCCCCCAGAACGATGACCCGTACGGTTACAGAAGCCGTAAGAGAAAGATGGATCGGGAAGCA
Source organism: Lolium perenne (assembly GCF_019359855.2). NCBI lineage: Eukaryota > Viridiplantae > Streptophyta > Magnoliopsida > Poales > Poaceae > Lolium > Lolium perenne. The sequence goes on along the minus strand of NC_067245.2, from coordinate 207,117,733 downwards.
GATGTTGTGGCGCGGTTGGCATCGGAAATGGATGTCATGAAGAAAACCGTGAGTGTACTAGTAGCCGAAAGAGATGCGGCTCGGGCGGAGCATGAAGATCATCCATTGGATCTCGGAAGCCAGCAGCGGAGAAGCAGCGTGGCTTCCACGGAGGCCCCACCGGCTGGTGCACCGACAATCGAAATTACTGCACCGGAGCCTCTGGTGGTCGAAATTACTGCACCGGAGCCTCCTCGCTACCCCGTGGACGATATAAAGGAGATGAAAGCATGTCATCTGTATTATCCTATCGGGAACATGTCCATGAAGGTAGCCATCGGCAGTGCTTTACCACCTGGAGCACTCCACCACAACAACCCCATTCAAGATGGCTATGCTCGTGTCACGGTGGAGGACATAGTCCAAGGGTTTGAGGACCTGAACATTGACATTGCTACACCTGAAGGGGCGACAAGACTTGGAGATGTCAAGCGCCAGTTCATTCTATGGTAGAAGAAGTTTATCAAGTTTCCAGGCGAGGCGCCAACAAGTCCACCCCCCTACGGTGGTGGTGGTGGCGGCGGTGGCGGCGGTGGTGGTGGTGCTTCACCTACACCTCCTTCACGTCAGTCGACGCCGCCCCCCAATTCACCTCCGGCGGGTAAGCAGCCGCCGCCCCCTAGATCCACCTCCAGCGAAGAAGCAGAAGCAGCAGTCCTGGATTATTAACCCGGACCCTTACGTACCTAAGAAAACAAAGGTACCGGAGCCAACACTGAAGCCTCTCCCCACGAGGCCTTGGGAACGTAGTGCCGAGGAAGTCGAGGCGGCCGCGACTGCTGAATTAGAGAAATGGAAGGCGGGCTGCAAGAAGAAAAGAGAGCCCGAGCCCAAGCCAGTATTTTCTGATGAGCAAAAGAAGTGGGCTAAGTCATTTTTGAACACACCGTCCCAAGCCGCGAAGAATCTGCCTGACGACTATGCACGTGAACTAAAGAATCAGGCACGCATGTTCAAGGAGAAGAAAGAGGAGGCCGATAAAGCGGAATTACAAAGTGCACAAAGCGGGAAACGAGTTGTTGCCCAGCTCGGGGAACAAAGTAAACAATCGATTGCCCCGCTTATAGTGACAGCCACCGGTCCGGATGCCCCCGAAATCATAGAAGCTGCGGCAAAGACAGGGATTGGATCGTAACGAGTGCCGAGAGAACAAGCGGCCAACTTAGGTATTACTCTTCGTGAACTGTTAGGCCTTGATGAGGCGCCAGTGAAGGAGGTAGTACTTACATATGTGAAGAATGGGCCTCTCGTCGAGCCTGCGCAGGAAGAGGATCTACCTCCACAAATGAAAGGTCTGCTGAACTGGTACAAGGGTTACATAAAACATAAAAACGCCAAAGATTATATTTATCCGGAAGTTGGATATGAGCATCACTTCAAACAATACTCTGTACAAATTCATCTGAGTGAATTGTTCCAGCTTTTCAATCTGCGCGAGCTCGAAAAATCTATCATCAGTTGCTACGTTCTGTAAGTGATTTATTTCTACCCCATCTCGTTCATATTGCTTGCACTATATATATATGTCCTAACTATATTGTTGTGTCCGCTATTATACATGCAGATTGAAGATTAAGGAATGCAGAGTAAGGAGCATCCATGATGTTGGGTTCATTGACCCACACATCGTTAATGGATATACGTTAAAGCATCACCCCGCCGACGTGGAGAAAGACCTGTGGCGGTTTCTTGAAAAGCAGGAACTCAAAAGTGATATTCTATTTCCTTACCATTTTGGGTGAGTGTTTATGTCTTGAGCACATTCTCTTTTGTTTACTCCATGCATGGTATGTGGCCGGCTAATTGATGAGTTATGCATGACGTACTGTGCATGTATCGTGTCCGCAGGTTCCACTGGATTCTGCTAGTAATTAAAGTTGACAAATCAGAATGTATCGTCCACGACTCTCTGAATATGGATAAGGCGGAGTGGGCCGACATGAGACAAATGATTCAAAAGTAATTGTTTTCATTCATTTGCGCTCTATATCGATCGGCCTATTTCGTTCATTTCCTAATTAAGCTTCAAGTAATTAACTAATAACTCTCTTGTTCATTTAATTTTCTTTGCCTCGTAGGGTTTGGAGACGGTTCGCAGATACAAAGGTCGGTGAATTCAAAAAAGAGCTAAATTTCATGCGGTCAAAGGCTAAGAATGGTAGCGATATTCAGCCACCGGGAACCAATCTGTGTGGATACTATGTTTGTGAGATGATCCGGAGATACACCTCTGAGCGCGTTCCGAGTGATCTCAATGCTCAGAGGAATAACCTCCGGATGATGCTTAGTCCAGAAGCTCGCTTCCGACCACTTCAAGAGGAACTAGCTGGATGGTTCAGGAGGGAAGTCCTCGATCCTAAAGGAGAACACCATTGCGAGGACGTAGAACTATACATGCATTAAATTATGTATGGAAACTTGTTCAAACTTGTATATGGTCATCCGATGATATTGAATATATATTGTATATTCCTCTTGAATTCTTTTTGGTTCTAATTTCAAATTTGTTTGAAATTGTACATTCATATGCATGTATATATGTAGCACCGTAGAATATGTGAAACTCCTTCAAAATTACAATAAAGCACAAAAGAAATAAAACAATATACAAATTAAACAGAAAATATGTTTAGGGGGGGGGGGGGGGCAGGTTTAGGGGGGGCCTAAAACCCTAAACCTGCGGCGGCCTTTAGTCGCGGTTGTCCAGAAGAACCGCGACTAAAGGTCCTCCGCCCCGACGGTCGCTTGGCGCCCACGTGGACGGGCCTTTAGTCGCGGTTCGTAAGCAACCGCGACTTTTTCGATAAAGGGAATATATTAATATCGAGAGATACCAATTACACACAGCCTCTGCAACAACGCACCACCCTAATGGCACTACGGATGCACACAGCCAAAAAAAGAAAAAGAAAACTAAGAAACAAAAGTCCCGCTACAGTATCACGGACCTAACAACAGCAATACATCCACCACCATGACAACACCTGAATTGCAGACTCTCCAAAAAACGACGCCTCCAAGAAGGGAACAGTGCTCCAACACTGTCGTCGCCCGATCAAAGATCTTAGGTTTTCACCCTGAAGATAGTCCCCACTCTCAAAACAATGCCTCCACCAAGGTCACTGCCAGGCACAACCAGTTAAGGCCAGACCTTGGGTTTTCACCCTGAAAGGTAGGACTCTGCGCTTCACATGTGTTGTCGCCCCCACTTTCATACCGCTGATGTGAAGTCCGGACACCAAGCAAGCCCCTCAACAACGCGGAGACTTGAACCTCCCTTAGCTAGTCCTCCCCTCCGGCCTTCATGAAATTCTCTTCTTCCGACTTTCATCATGGATCCATAGTCACTTGATGTCAACACAGAAAAAGAGCTTCGCGCCGCTCCCTCCAGAACCAAACGGTCGGAATAAACGCATGGGTGCGCACGACCGAATACCTCCGATCCAGCAAACTCCAGGCAAAGCACTGTTACATTCGCCGGCGGAGCCTTCCGGAACTCAACCCTCCGGCCTGATCACGAGGCCAGGCCTCCGGTAGGTCCTCCTCTTCACGCAAGAGAGGCCCTAGGACCGCCGCCTTTATTCAGGCCGAGCCCCCACGCAACGGCCATCCCGGCCGCCCTTCACACCGAAACGGTAGCGAAGGCGACCCTGGCCGCCAAGCCCGCACGAGGACGAGTGGTGCTGCGGCGGAGAAGACGACCAGAGCAGGCAGAGTCGGCCTTGGCCAGAGGGCATCAGCCGGAGTCCATCGGCCCAAGGGCCTAGACCTCCTCCATCCGCCGCTCGCGCCGCCGCGCACCGCCGTCTAAGATCGCCCCTCCATCGCTGCAAACTGCCCCCACACCGGCCCGAGCACCAACCCCTGCGCTCTCCCCTTGCTCCGCCTCCCCGCGCGAAGAGAAGAAGCCAGGAGAGCGCCGCCCACCCCTCGCCGTCTTCGCCGGCCAGGGCGCCGCCACGGTCGCCGGCGCCGGCGGCCGCGACGGCCAGGAAGGCCCGATCTGGAGTCTTCTTTGGCTGGAGATGCGATCGCCCCGGAGCCGCCCGCGCGTGCGACCCGGAGGCAGTTTCCTCTTATTAATGGGGAGAATTTCACTTCCCGGCCTCTGCACCAACCAGGGATGCACACAGCCATTTGGCATGAGTACTAAGATTTTTAATCTTGGTTAAGATTAAAGCATAGTCTTCAAGATAAATTGCGTGAGTACCAGGTCTAGCCTGGGCCTCAAGTATAAATAGGAACCTAAATTCGCGTCTGTGAGGATTTGAACTTAGGTGTTGGGTTTGTACATCCACTCCCCCAACCAATTGAGCTAGGCTCACTTCCAAGCAACCGCGACTAAAGGGGGGACCTTTAGTCGCGCTAATTTGGTCGCGGTTGCGCAACCGCGACTAATGGCAGTTGCGAACCGCGACCAAAGGCCCTTTTTCCACCAGTGATAAATGGTGAAGTTGTGATCATTCTCAAATATATGATGTTATGATATTAAGTAAAAAAGTATAGTTTTGAGAAAGCCATTCGAATTTATACTCTCTGATTAGCTATTGTGTAGTTAATTTTTTCCTTTTCAACATTGATTTATGTATGGAATATATGTGAATAATCAATAATGTACGTACCTCCCAGAAATAGAGACAGAAACTATAAATATGAGAATATTTGTACCTGTTAGCTACTTAGAACAACGTAACAGTAACTTTCAGCTTGACCACTAATTAATGGTGTGTCTTGCTAGTTAGAAGAGAACAATAATCCATTCTTACTACTCCCTTACTACTGCCTTTCCAGCCCGCTAATGCTTGGGAAAAAATGAAGGAGCGAGAAAGGGCCGCACATATGTACCAGTACCACATAATTTGTTTGCCATTAATTAGCTGAATATTTGAAGAAAACAATACCTAGATACCGAAGTGTTCTCAGTGGGATTATGGTACGGGGCGTGAGCGTGGTCTTTCATGAGTTTCATCCGTGTGCCGGCAGCAACGTTGTAATCTCATCTAAAGAATTCATGCAGGAATCACATGCGTTCACACGTATGATAAACAGTCACTTTCTTTTGGCATTATGGTATTCACAATAAGATTGATCATTGATGTATGATTACGTGTGTGTACCTGAAATCTCCACCCTGATGTGTGTTGCTGTCTTCGAAGATGATCATGCAATACTCCTTAATCTATTTCTGTCGTACATCTCCGGTAATTGCCAGGCCGTAGCGCCAGCAGTACGTTGCATGTTTGAATCCTACAGGGATCTCAACATGGGCTTGAAACTTCTGAGTGTCAAGTAAGATTCTGAATCATTCTACCGTCCCCAACAGTCCGACACCATAGAACATCTTGGAGTATCTTTAAATGGTGCACCAACGGTTCATCTCGAGGAGGGAGCCAGGTGGCAGCGAGCAAGGTTAGCGAGGATGTTGATGACCTTAGTGTCGGAGTTCCATACAAGCCAAGACGGAGACGGTACATTCATGGAGACGCAGATTGTTGCCGCCGCAGGTTCCCCGCCATGGTCGAAATCAGCAACACGACCTTTAAATGCTGCACTGAACTGGTTCAGAGGAAGATTAGCAGAAGTGAGGATATTGATGACGCCAAACTTGCTAAAACTGGGATCATCGTACATCGCCGGGGCGCAGCTGCCGTAGCATCCACAGGAGACCTTAGTGTTTTCTTCCTCCTCGGTGAACTGCCGCCACACATAGATCACTCCAAAGACCGCCGACCACTAGGAGGAGAACCTCGACAGCCACGATGAGCAGTGTCATGGGTAGTAGCTTAGCAGAGGCGGCGGTGATTTCGATTTTGATGATCCCCACGATGACATGAGCTTCGAGAGCTGGGAGAGATCGAGGTTCTGGGCACGGCCGCCGCCAAGGGAAAAGCTCAAGCCCATGACATAGTAGTGGAGACGGCGGTGATTTATTGTTTGATGATCCCGGCGGCGACAGGAGCTTCGGGAGCTGGGAGAGATTGAGGTCCTGGACGCGGCTGCCACCAAGGGGAAAGCTCAAGCCCAGGACATAGTGCGAGCTTGAGGCGGCGTCCATACGGTGCATCTTGCCAAGTTGTCATGGAGACGCATATTATTGCCAGGCTTGCCACTGGTAGCTGCACCGCCATGGTTAGAAGCTGCTGCACGGCACACATGGCGTGACCCGTGTATATGTTGATCAATTGTGTGGATTTGTTTCCCAAGAATATACATGTTCTCAACGTGACAAAAGGTTGAGACTCCTAGGTGACGTGTTATAACTGTAAGTTGTATATTCGTGACATATTTAAGACTTCCTTTTTAGAATTAATTAATAGCCAATATTATTTAGGTGGTGTGGTATGTACATATACGGTCTTTACGTGTCATATGTATATTTTGTACATGCATATTGTTATACTAATAACACTTTTATCTTTTAATCTGAAATCTTAAGATTAAAATCGCCGGTTTATATTTTTTAAGCATACGTGGATTAAGCTGATGCCCCAAAAACTCCCTCATTTTGCTTTTAATATATAGCATAATTTGATTTTTTATATACTGCCTCATATATAATATACGTGCTATTAACTTGTTTTGTACTATATATGCTATCTTGTAACGACGCACGAAACATTCATGTATAATTCCTGAAGATACTGTTTCCAGTTTAGATGTTTAACCAGGTGGGAGAAGGCAATGGCCAACCGCCTCCACCGGCACCTTTGGGCCGGAACATTTACCATGATCCAGATATGTGCTGCGTTGTGTTCGTTACTGAGCCAACCGACAGACAGAGCCTGCATCGCCTTTCTATGGAGGTGAACGCTGTGATGCCGGTGGTACCAAAGTACATGCTGTGGTCAGATCAAGAGATCTCTTGGTCGTTCAAGGATCACCCCAAGATCATGCCTAACCCGGGTGGCTATGCTCTTGTCCTGGACCCAATCATGCAGGGGCCAAACGCTCGAGTCAAGTTCAGCAAGGTGCTGATAGACAATGGGAGCAGCATAAACATCATGTACCGGCACACAATGAATATGCTGGGCATAACAGAAAACATGCTTCAGCCAACTCGTACAACTTTCCACGGAATTGTTCCGGGCCTGTCCTGCGCACCGGTTGGAAAAGTCCGGGTGGATGTGTCATTTGGAGGACGCGACAATTGTCGGGTTGAAAACCTTGAGTTCGAAGTAGTGGACTTAGATAGTCTCTACCATGCATTGCTGGGGAGACCAGCATTGGCTGCTTTCATGGCCTCAACTCACACGGTCTATCTCAAAGATAGTCTCTACCATGCGTTGCTGGGGAGACCGGCACCTCGTGGACCCTTAACTGTGGTGGGAAACTACAAAGTCTCACTGGAAACTGCTTCCGCCGGATCAAACCTGGCAGAATCGCTGGTGATCGCAGAGGAAAAGAGGAGGATGCAAACTGCTGTTGCGCTGGCTCAGTCCTCACATCTGAGCTTAGCGGCAATGAGTGCAAACTTGGGCACACCGGCATTCAGGCCGACAAAAGAAACAAAGGACATTGTGCTGGACCCGACTTACCCTGAGCGCACCGTTCGTCCCGGTGCCGGCATGAATGAGGCATAGGAAAGCGCGCTCGTCAGCTTCCTCCGTGAGAATCGGAATATTTTTGCCTGGTCTACTGATGACTTGGTAGGTGTTCCGAGGGAGCTGGCTGAGCACTCATTAAATGTCCGGAAAGATGCAAAGTCGGTAAGGCAGCCGCTGCGCCGGTTTGCTGAAGACAGGAGAAAGATCATTGGAGAAGAGGTGACAAAGTTACTGGTTGCCGGTTTCATCGTGGAAGTACTGCACACTGAGTGGCTAGCCAATCCGGTGCTGGTCGAGAAGAAGAAAGAAGAGAACCTGGAAGCAAAAGCTCCAAAGGTGTGGCGCATGTGCATCGACTACACCAACTTGAACAAAGCTTGCCCAAAGGACCCTTTCCCTTTACCCCGGATCGATCAGGTGATTGATTCCACTGCTAGTTGTGAACTATTGTCTTTCTTGGATGCCTATTCCGGTTTCCACCAAATCCCCCTGAAAAAGGAAGATCAAATAAAAACTGCGTTCATTACCCCGCACGGGGCTTATTGCTATGTCACTATGCCTTTTGGTTTGCGCAACGCTGGTGCAACGTACCAGCGCTGTATGAAAAAATGCTTGTTTGATTAAATCGGAAAAAATCTGCAAGTCTATGTGGACGATGTTGTTGTAAAAACCAAAGTAAAAGAAACCTTAATCAATGACCTCCGGCAAACATTTGATAACTTGAGAAGATTCGGATGAAACTCAATCCGGCAAAATGCACCTTCGGTGTTCCTGCCGGCAAGCTGCTTGGCTTTCTCGTATCAAGCCGGGGCATTGAGGTTAATCCGGTAAAAATACGGGCAATAGAAAGAAAGACTATACCGCGCGATCTCAAGGACGTGCAAAAGTTTACCGGAAGCTTGGCATCGCTAAGCCGGTTCGTAAGCAGGTTGGGAGAAAAAGCTCTGCCACTCTATGCTCTCATGAAAAAATCCGATACGTTCGTCTGGACCCCTCAGGCAGACGCGGCGTTTAAAGAGCTAAAAACAATGCTGGCCACAGCGCCAATACTGGCTTCGCCTCTAGAAAGAGAGCCTATGCTATTATACATAGCAGCAACAAACCGAGTTGTGAGTGTAGTAGTTGTGGTTGAAAGAGAAGAGGAAGGAAAAACCGTCTAGAGGCCGGTATACTACCTGAGCGAGGTGCTCTCCCTCTCAAAACAAAACTACCCTCACTTCCAGAAAATGACTTATGGCGTGTTCATGGCCGCCACAAAGCTTAAGCATTACTTTGAGGAGCACCCCATGAAAGTGGTGAGCGAGGCACCCATTTCCAATATCATGTGCAACAAAGATGCTAGCAGAAGGATTGCAAAGTGGGCAATTCAGATATCACCATACGTACCGGTGTACGAAAGAAGGGATGCCATAAAATCACAAGCTTTGGCTGATTTCCTTGTTGATTGGGCGGAAATGCAATACAAGCCACCGGATCAAAAAATAGAGTACTGGAAGATGCACTTTGACGGATCCAAACTCAAAGAGGGTCTAGGTGCCGGAGTGGTGCTTACCTCACCTAAGGGAGATCATCTCCGGTATGTATTGCAAGTACATTTCAGGGCATCAAACAATGTCGCTGAATACGAAGCTCTGATCCATGGACTTAAGGTCGCAAAAGAAATCGGTGTGCACCGGATCATTTGCTACGGGGATTCAGATCTCGTGGTGCAACAATGTTCCGGAGATTGGGACGCAAAAGTTGCAAACATGGCTTCGTACCGGTTTCGCGTGCAAAAGATTGCCGGCTTCTTTGAGGGCTGTGAGTTTCACCATGTGCCACGAGCGGAAAATGAGGCCGCGGATGCTTTGTCCAAGTTGGGCTCATCTAGGCAAGAAATTCCTCCCGAAATAGCCTTGGCACACTTAAGGGTACCGTCGATCAAACCAAGCCCGGAGTCGGAATCAATTTTCGTACCGGAATCACATGTTGTACCCATGGAACCCGAGGACTGCTCCGGCAAACTCGGGGACTGTTCCGTCAAGCTCGGGGACTGTTCCGGTAAGCTCGAGGACTGTTGCGGCCATACCGGAAGAAACAATGCCGGTGGATAACATTGAGATAGATGTACCGGTGTTTCTGGTTCGAGAGGCACCATCGTGGGTTAAACCTATTAAGGAATTCCTGATCAACGGCACCTTGCCGGATGATGAAAATGAATCCAGAAGGATCCAGAGGCGGTCCAAAGCATACACTATCATCAATGGCGAGGTGTACAAGAGAAGTGTTACCGGTGTCCTTCAAAGGTGTGTGGAACCGGAAGAAGGAAAAGAAATGCTTGAGGAGATTCACCAGGGAGAATGTGGGCACCACGCTTCATCAAGGGCGCTGGTAGCAAAAGTGTTCCGGCACGGATTCTATTGGCCCACTGCTTTGGAAAATGCTGAGGATTTGGTAAGAAAATGCAACGGGTGCCAGAGGTACGCCAAGCAAAATCATACCCCAACATCCGGTTTAAAAACCATACCGCTAACTTGGCCGTTTGCTGTTTGGTGCCTTGACATGGTTGGCCCATTCAAAACTGCAAGAGGGAACATGACCCACATCTTGGTTATGGTGGACAAATTCACCAAATGGCTAGAAGTGAAACCTATCGCAAAGTGTGATGGGCGCACAGCGGTGAAATTCTTAAAAGATGTTATCTTGCGGTATGGCTAGCCGCATAGCATCATCACTTACAATGGAACCAATTTTGCTCAGGGTGAGTTCAAAAGATTTTGTGAGGATAACAACATCCGGTTGGATTTTTGCTCAGTGGCACACCCACAAGGCAATGGCCAAGTGGAAAGAACAAATGCTTTGGTGCTTTCTGGTATCAAACCAAGACTCATCGAGGCGGTGGAAAAGTCACCGGGGTGTTGGCTCGATGAGCTACCATCAGTGCTATGGAGCATAAGAACAACTCCAAACTGGTCCACCGGATACACTCCATTCTTCATGGTTTATGGAGCAGAAGCGGTCATACCAACTGACATTATCCATGACTCACCAAGAGTGCAGCTCTATACCGAGCAAGAGGTAAAAGAGGCCAGAGAAAATGATGTGGACTTGCTAGAAGAAGCAAGAGAGTTGGCATTGGCAAGAACAGCCATTTACCAGCGAAACCTCAGACGCTATCATAGCCGGAAGGTTAACCCGAGGGTGTTCCGGGAAGGAGATCTGGTGCTACGCCTAGTGCAGCGCACTGAAGGCCGGCATAAGCTTTCACCCCCATGGGAAGGACCCTTCATTGTGAGCAAAGCTCTCCACAATGATGCCTATTACTTGATCGATGCGCAGGAATGGAAAAGAGGAAAGGCGGACAGGTCCGGAGAGGAGAGCAAGCATCCATGGAACGTAGCCCTGTTGCGTCCCTTCTACTCTTGAAGTTGTGGTGTAAGAAGTTCCTTTTTGTACCTTATATGCTATGAATAAAAGATGTCGGAACCTCGAATGAATCTCGGGGACTACCCCTGCTGAAATTGCATGCAATATGTTTATTTTTTTCAGTTCACCGGTTGCTTAGTGAACATTTTTTCTTTCCGGTTTAGTAGCGTGCTAAACCTACCGGAGTCTTCGACTCTGCTGCTGTCCGCAACTCGGCTTCATGGCGAGCAAGATAAACCGGTAGCAATTAAGCACGTGAACTGCGAAAAGAGAGAGTAGGAACGAACAATCCGGAAAAATTTAACTAACCCCGGCTAAACCGGTTTTTTGCAAAAATTTCGAGTTATTTCTAAGTTCAAGAAAGTGCTTGCTTGGTAAAAGAGCTTTGTGCTCATACGCCAAAGAACGCCCAGAGAAGGCAGGCAGAGCCAAAGTAAAAGAGCCAAGTGTGCATCGGACTGGATGCGGAAACAATCCCGGAATCTTTACAGTGCAGGATAAAAACAACACAACAAGCAAAAATGCTAAGACAGTAGATAAATACAGCTTAATAGGCTACCGGTACAGCATACCGGCATAAGTGTTGTAGCAAAACCAAAGGACAATTAAGTTTTATGTTACATCATAAACCCCGGCATATCGGGGTAGAATTTGACGAGCATTGTCTTAAAGTCAAGCAGGACACAACCAAACAGGGTAAACAAGTTCAGGCAACAGGGGCATCGGAAGGGGCATCACCGGCGTTAGGGCCTTCCGGAGGCGCGTCAGCAGCATCAGCATCTTCTTCCTCATCCTCTCCTTCGTCGTCGCTGAGGTAGTCCTTGACGTCGGGAGGAGGGGGGATGAAGGTGCGCATGGCGGCGTACTCCGCGATCCGGTAGGCTCGATCCTGCCGCTTCGCGGCGAGGACCGGATCCAGGTCAGTCGGAGCATTCTCACGCACGCCATTGAGGGCATCCAGGTCCAGGTCCGGGTACCAGGAACAGGCGACGCGCAGCGCCGCATCTGCTCTGGCACGAGCCGCTGAGCATTGCCACTAACGGATTTGCCGGCCGGCACCTTTCAGCGCATCAGAGGTAAGAGTCAAGCTGGTTGGCACCTCCTGCTCGGGCCACAGCACCTTGTAGAGCTGGATGGCCACCTCCGAGATGTCGGAGAGGTTCCGGTCCACAGCGCGCATGTGGGAAACCCACGCGTTCAGCGCGACCAAGTGGTCATAGGGGTCCCAGGGCGCATCCAGGTTCTGGTACGCTTGCGCGACCCGCCGCTCGGCCACCTTCTTTTGTGCGAAGGCCTGTGAATCCGGAAAGAGCCCTACAAGACAAAGGAAAAAAGATAAGGACATGCTACCAGAAGGTGTAAGCTTATAAGCAGAAACCGGAAAAGGAAAAAGAAAGAACTTACGGAAGGCAAGCTGGTCGGTTTGCATGACCAGAAGGTCATACTCCTTCTGCTCCCCTTCCAAGCGTGCGGCCTGCTCCTCGGCTGCTTTGCGCGCCTTGGCTCCCTCCTCCAGCTCCGCCCGCAGCACCACAGTGGAGTTGTTGGCATCCTCCAGCGCCTCGTTAAGCTTGGCCTCAGCAGCGGCTTGGGTGGCCTTCATCTCCTCGTTATGCTTGAGCCCAAGTTGGATCAGTTGGTCTTTCAGCCCTTTGGAGTAGGTCTCCTAGGCGTCCAGAGCCTCGCGGTGCTGCCGGATGAGCTGCTCCTTTTCATCCAGAACCCGGCAAGAAGGTGTTAACAAAATTGCAGCTGGTAAAGTAAGGAAGCAACAAAGTAACCGGAAAAGAAGGAGCGGTACCTTGGAGTGCGGCGAGCTGAGTCCTGAGGGCTTCAAGGGAAGCTTCCGGGATAGCTGTTAAAGTAAAAGGTTATAGATGCTAAGAAAAAGAAAATCCTTCGGTAAGAAGATGCCGGAGGCGCAGAAGCTTACCTTGGCACTTGCTGTGCGCTTCAGCAAGGTCCCGGTGCTCCCAGAGAAGCTCCTCAAAGAGGACCTTCCGGGCGTCGGCCGTGCTCTGTTCGAGAAAAAGTGTTAACTAAAGCTTCGCGCGAAGACCTGCGCTCTTAACACGAAACTCGGGGACTGGCCATGCCGGTTTCGCGCGTTTTTTACCTAAGTCGCTAAGAGCTACGCTCTCAACACGAAACTCGGGGACTGGGAAGATAGACAAGATCCGGAAAAAGAGAAACCGGCATGAGTTGAAAAATTTAAAAAGGTTTGGTGGGACTTACCATCATGTTGTTCGTGGCGTCGAACCACGCGCTATCCAGCTCTTTTACGGCGCGGCGCAGCCGCATGAAGTGCTCCTCCGAGCACCGAGGGCCAGTGGGGTCAGGCGCCGGAAGCCGGTCCTTTCCCAGGCCGCGGGTAGCCTCGGACACATCCGCGGCATTCCACTTTTCGGCGTAGGGCAGCAGATGCCCCAGCTCCCGGCCTTCGCGCTTGAACTCGGTAATCCGGCCAAGCAGGCCGGTGGCTTTCTCGTCGCTATCGACAGCGGCGCGGGCGGCGTGCAGCAACAAGGACTGCGGGCCGGTGGCTGAGGTACCGGAAGCCGTGGCCTTCCCCTTGATGATCTTCAGGGTCGTTGGCGGCGGCGTTGGCTTGGCTCCGGTAGGCTCGGCGCTGGGAGCTTCCGGCGGTGGCGCAGGCATAGTCTTGGGAGAAGGAGGAGCGTCAGGCGCGTCCTGACCCAGGTTAGAGGTTGCCGGTGCGGAAGAGTCCGGCACGGCTCTGGAGGGGGAAGACTCCTTGGTCTTCTTCTTCTTTCTTTTTGGGACGGGAGGAACCAGAGGTTCCGCCCGCCCGGCAGCTTCTTCTTCGGCGCCGATGTTGCTGGCGCCGGCATCTTGTTTCTCAGGAGGGGAGATGAGTTCCTCCTCCGCGCGGTGATCGGGAGGTGTAGGGGCCGCGCGCCCCGCACTTGAGGTGCCTCCCAGAGGGGAGGCTGAAGCGTTGCCGGCACCAGATGGTGCCGGGCTTGAATGAGGAGGAGGGGTTGAGGTCCTTGCAGTACCCTCAGAGCCCTCAGGCCTTGGGCCGAGCTTGAGCGCAGGGCTGAACGAGAAAAAGAGAAAGGATTGGAAAAGGCAACCAGAAGAGAAGTTGGCAAAAACAAAACAAACAGAGAAATGAAAGCTTACCCGGAAGAGACCGGCATCTGCTTGCCCTTGTAGCGCCTCTTGCCCGCTACTTTCCCCGCAAAGGCTTCCGTCCGGAAGCGCTTGGCGGAAGGAGCTTGGCTCGAGCCGGCATCAGATGCCGGAGCCTTGTTCTTCTGGCCCTGGGGCACGAGCTTCTCCAGAAACTCGCGACCGGCCTCGGCCCGCAGGGGAGCAACGTGCTCATGGACCTGCGGTTTGGTGCCGGCTGAGGGAGCATCTACAGAGGAAGAATAACAGTAAAGTATAAGAGACCAGAAAAGAGAGCTACCTCAAGCACTGTGAGATCGTCGGTGGAACCAGGAGCTTCAGAGGAGTTACCGGGGCGCGAGGTGTGCGTCCGGCCCATCTTCAGATCGGTCCAATGGATGTAGGGGTCCGGGTCCACCGTGTCCAGAGGGCTCTTCCGGCAAGGGCCTCGCCGATCCGCTTCGATGCGGGGGAAGCGGTCTTTGGCCTGAAACAAAAGAAAAGAAGGTTAGCCGCAGCATAAAAGTTACCGGTAAGCCGACCAGAGTGGCGTAATCTCTTACTTCTTGGGTCGGAGGGTTAGTGGAACTGAGAGGCAGGAAGCCCCATTCCCAGTCATCCGGCATGGCAGTCTGGCAGATCTGCCTAGCCTTGAGGACTATATCCTCCTTGCTGAGAGGAAGGCCGGTGATCTTGGTAGGATCGCCGGGACCGTACATCTCGCTCATCTTGTGAGCCCGGCGCTTAAGAGGAAGCACCCGGCGTGAAATGAAGGCGCGGATGATGTCGTCGGAGCAGATGTTGGTCTCCTTCATCAGGTTCTCCATGAAGCGTACTACCCGGTTCGTTTCGATGTGATTCATCCCCAGATTGAAGCTCCAGTTGATCTTTCGGGGCGGCGCCGGATTGAAAGCCGGCAGATTAATGAGATCTGCGGCGCCATCGTTCTTCACATAGAAGAAGGTCCCTTGCCATAACCGGCATGACTCGAGACCGGAGAATTTGAAGAAGGGGCTCCCTTGGCGGGAGCCGATGATACAAGACCCGCATTGCACGGGGGGTTTGGGTTTAGGAATTTCCTTGCCCTGAATGGAATTAATCCGAAGAGCAAAGAAACGGGCGAACGTCTCACGAGTGGGACGATTGCCGATATAGGCCTCCATAAAGGTGGCATAGCAAGAAAGATAGAAAACGGCGTTGCCGGGAAGATGGTGAGGTTGGAGTTGATAAAAATCAAGAAAACTCCGGAAGAAATCGGAAGCGGGAAGGCCGAAGCCACGCTCGAAGTGAGCAAGAAAGACGACGTACTCACCGGGTCAGAGTACCGGTTCGATCTCGTCACCGGGAAGCCGGCAGGATACTCCTTCAGGTATCCTTCTGGACCGGTAGAGCCAGTCGATCTCGTGTTGGGTGACGTCGGAGCCTATCCAGGCTCCGCGTGTGATACCGGTAAGATCTACTCCGGAGGTTCGGTTAGAACTGCCGGCCTCTTGTTCGTTGCCGGCATTGGCATCCATCCGGTCCAGATCGGCAGTTAGCCCGTCGGAAGATTCGCTATGGTGACTACTAGAGGATGACTCGGAGGAAGACTCTTCACTAGACATGAGAATCGACCCGAAAAAACACAATCCCCACGATTTACCCTTGCGAGAAGATCTACGAGTAAGAGAAAAAGCAAAAGAAAAGAGGAAGTAAATATTCTACCGGCCCAAGATCTAGAAAGCAAGAAAAAGAGGGGCAAATGCGAGTTGAGCCTAACCTGAGGCGGCGGAGTTGCGGAGGAAGAAGATCCCCGGTGGAGCGGAGAGCTCAAGGTGGCCGAAGAAGTCCGGCGACGATGAGGCGGAGAAGAGCTCGTCGGAGCACGAATGCTGCAGCCGCACCTGATGCGCCGCGGGAGATCTCCGCGCAGAGAAGCTTGACGAAGTTCGGCGGAGCAGCGGCGAAAGTTCACCGGGCGGCGAAGCTCGGGCGGCGAACGGGAGCGGCGAACAGGAGCGGCGAAGATGCGAGAGGGCGAAGAGCTCTGTGCGCGAAGAGGTTGGGAATGCGAAGAAAGGAAGAAGAAGGAGCGGTTTCTCCTTATAAAGGAAGAGGAAGAAGTGGGCCGAAAACCGCTGGGCCGCGACGATTCGCTCCATGGGCCGCCACGTGGCGCAGCGATACACGTGTGGAAAACGGAAAGCCACACGGAAGCCACACGGATCCGGAACGACAGCCAGGATCCGGTGTGCAGCAGTTATTGCGGGCGCAGAAGCCGAAGGGAAGTGACCCCTGACACTGGCGCGTCAGGTACAGTGCGCATGTCACTGACAGGCACTGTACCCGAGAAATTCTCGACTTCGCCGAGGAGAGGTTTAATGACTAAGATACCGGAGGATAAGATACCGGAAAATACCTTGCAAAGAGAGAAAACATGAGTCCGGGCAAAGATGCCGGATCCAAGCTAACCGCCGGAAAGATTAAACCGGTACCTTAAGATGTGAGAACCTGGCATGGTCTGTTGGATAGAATCCACCAGACTATACCAGCTTCGGGGACTAATGTTGGGGGGATGACCCCCGGTATGCCAAAGGCATGCCAAACCGGATGGTTTGAGCCATCAAGATACCGGTTTAATGTTTATACCGGAGCACAAAGATAAGTGTTTGGCTGAGTAAAGTTAGGCCGGTATCCTCAAGAGGGGTATACCAAAACCGGATGAAGAAGACACCGGGCTACCGGTAAGAAGAGCATGTCGGCAAGACTGGTCAAAGATTCTCTTCAGAGCTAGAGGACAAGGATGAGCTAAGCAAAGTAGCTTTAAACGAAGCCCTGGCGCCAAAGAGGAAGATGACGCTGAAAGAAGCCAGAGGACGTCAGCTTCCCTGATTAAAGAAGACCCCGGCGTCATCTATGATTAAAGTTACTTTGTAAAGTACTTTGTAAACCTGTATCCTGTTGAGATCAATGAAGATAGTGATCTAGAGCAGAGTTCTTCCTTGTGTGTTTCTTCTTGTATCACTGCCTTTGGCTGAGTTCTTGAGGAAAGCATCCGGAAGTTCATCCCATCTAATCACAAACCCTCCCCCAAATCCTCTTGCGCCCATTCGGCCCCAACTTAAGCCATCCCATGGCATCTGCTCGTTCACCACGACGACATTCTCGACGCTCTCTCCCTCCTTGAGATTCATGGAGATGAGGCACGCCAAGGCCTTGCTGACGCTAAAGCAGGTCTGTCGAAGCTCTTTCCATACTTCTTTGTGAAGAAAGAAGAACCCGAGACTTTTACTGCTCTCTCCAAGTGCTTCAATTCCAAAGAAGATCTTGGGCTCAATCTTCGACAAGAACGCCTGAAGATTGGTGTTGAAGGCACCATTGCCTTGGTTGCTGACAGCCAAAAAGATGTCGACTAGGCTAAATTTGGCGATGCAAAGGAGATGGAGACGAAGAAGTGGCAGTCTTTGATTAAGGCTGCCAAGTCACACTCGAAGAAAATCCTTGCCTTCCTTGGATGCAAGCCAACTCGAGCTCCTAGTTCATCGAAGCCGGAGGTCAAGTAGACCACCTTGCCTCTTCTTTTGTTTTGTTTTTCTTTTGATGTTGTCACCACAATAGTTTTGGCGACAACTGCCCCACTAGTTCAGTGGGAGCCCTCCTTTGTAATAGCTTTGTAAATATCTGACCTTATTAATGAAAAAGCTATGTTGCCGATTTATTGATATCGAAGTATTTTCTCTCTAGTTGATTTTTGACAACTATACTGTGGTGCCTTCATCGGCTGCTCTGCCTGATGCGTCTTGCTCAAAAAAGTCCTCCGCTGACGAGTTTATTGGAGGTTCATCGAATACTGCACAGAATGAAGACTTGGACGAACTTCGTCAACAACTGCAGTCGATGAAAAAACAAGCTCTCGTGATAATGGAACAGTCTCGAAGATCATCTGAAAATGAAAAACTGGTTGTTCAGCAAGCTCAGGAAGCCATATCGTTGAAGGAGACTGCGGTTGCTGAAGCTGCTGAAGCTACTTCCCGAGAAAGTTTTATGCTTCAACTGATGAACGACGCTAGCTTGGATATGACGGGTACGCTCCGCAAATGTGGTCATACTGTATTTTGTTCTTACTGTCTTTTATTCCTCACTGATGCTTCCGCTAAAACAGGCTCTTTTTTGGATAATACTACCGAAGATCAACGTGTTGAAGCCCGAACCAATGTGCTTCTCAGGCTTGCTCGTCAACATGGTTCCAATTTCTGGGTTACTCCTGACCGTACTCGCCAAATAATCAGATTTCAAGATCGCGCGAGTCAGGTCCGCGATTTTCTCGACTTCTGCACAAGAACATTGTCTCTAGTTTATAGTACCATGTTTCCTCGTAACAAAATACTAGAAACTCTTCCTGCTCTGATGGAGAAATTCCGAGATGCCCCTCGTATTCATGAATTTGTGCGGGCTCAACTATCAGCTGGGGCAAGATTCGCCATGATTATGATACAGATCTGCTACCCGAAGTTAGATCTGACTCAAATTGTCACCAAGTGACTGGCCAAGCAAGCAAAGCGGAAGAGGAACATCGACAAAATCAACGACACTGTGAACCCTGTAGCCGAAGAGATGATGGACGAACTTCTTCGGATGGACGCATAATTCTTTGTGAAGGGTAGCTATGCTGAACATAGATTTGGTGCTGCAAACAACGACAGGATAAACATAGATGAT
Source organism: Lolium perenne (assembly GCF_019359855.2). Classification (NCBI taxonomy): domain Eukaryota; kingdom Viridiplantae; phylum Streptophyta; class Magnoliopsida; order Poales; family Poaceae; genus Lolium; species Lolium perenne. Next base: position 207,098,912 of record NC_067245.2, on the reverse strand, counting down.
ATACTAGGTAGCAACTGAATTGTACTATATTGCGGGAGTTCCTATATATTTTTCCTTGTCAAATTTTTCATGAAGATAAGGTTGTGTGTATTGTAAAATATAATCTGTATTGCAAAGCCCCCGAGCCTTTGGCCGGTGCTCGAGCTATTTTTACATCACGATGAATTTACTATTTTGCGAGAGTGTATATATATTTTGTTACCACGGGTTATGAGCCCCCGAGCCTGTCGATGAAAAAAGATGTATATCACCAATATATTTTACTATATTGCAGCACCGCGAGCCCGCCTCATTAGAAACCTTTCAGCCCCACTCGGTGCCCTGAAAGGAAAAGAGTGCGTCTAAAAACTCGTGTGTGTTTCAGTACATTGTATGTTTACAAGGAGGACTATATTTCGACTTCAAGCATAAAAACGCCTTAGCTGCGCCACGTTCCAGGGATTTTGTTCGGCAACCCCTGTCTTCTTGTCCTTTATCCTGTATGCTCCTCCTTCGATTACTTCTATGACGATGTAAGGGCCAAGCCACGGCGACTCGAGTTTTTCATGGCTTTTTTGCGTGAGCCGAAGAACTAAGTCGCCTACCTGAAAGGATCTTGGTCGCAAACGTCGATTGTGGTAGTTTTTCAGGTCTTGCTGGTACTTAGTGACCCGTGATAACACTTCGTCTCGAGCTTCGTTTAGTGCATCGACATCATCCTCTAATACTTTTCTTGAAGCTTCTTCGTCATATTCCGTGACTCTTGGAGAATCATGCTCGATTTCTATTGGCAGTACTGCCTCAGCTCCATGGACCAGAAAAACGCAGTTTCCTGTATTGCTGTATTTGGTGTTGTTCGAATACTCCATAACACGCTGGGAAACTCTTCTGGCCAAGTATGTCGCGCTTTTTCCAATGGTGCTAGCAAGCGCTTCTTGATACCATTGCAGATGATACCATTGGCTTTCTCGACTTGACCATTGGTCTGCGGGTGCGCAACTGATGCAAAGTGTAGTTTGATGCCTACCTCTTCACAATATGCCTTGAATTCCTTCGATGTGAAATTACTGCTGTTGTCCGTGACGATGCTGTGAGGTACTCCAAATCGAAAGACGATACTTTTCACGAACTTGATTGCAGACGCTCCATCTGGTGAATTTATCGGCTTTGCTTCTATCCACTTGGTGAATTTGTCGACAGCGACGAGCATGTACTCATATCCTCCTGGCGAAGCTTTATGTAATTTTCCCACCATATCGAGACCCCACTGAGCGAAGGGCCAAGACAACGGTATTGGCATCAACTCTGCTGCCAGAGAATGAGGTTTTGCGGCAAATCTCTGGCACGCATCGCACGTACGAACTATTTCTTTCGCATCCTCGATTGCCGTCAACCAATAAAATCCTGCTCTGAAAACCTTGGCTGCTATAGCTCGACTGCTTGCGTGATAACCACATATTCCTTCGTGTACATCCTTCAGAATTAGCCTTCCTTCTTCGGGTGTGACGCACCTTTGTAACACTCCCGAAATACATCGCTTGTATAACTCCCCTTTGACCACAGTAAAGGCTTTAGAACGTCTAATAACTCGCCTTGCTTCAATTAGATCGTCGGGTATTTCTTTCCTTAGGATGTATGATATGTACGCCTGCATCCATGGAATTTGCACTATCATTACTAGGTCTTGTTCCTCTTCTTCTTCCAGTGTTGCTTTTGTAGCCCCCGAGGGTTTCTCATCCTTCTCCTTCTTCTTTGGTTTCTTCGGCTTTGTAGATCTCTCGGCTATCTCCTCCCAAAACACGCCTGGTGGAATCGCGAGACACTGCGACCCGATATTTGCAAGAACATCGGCTTCATCATTGCTTAACCTGCTGATGTGATTTACCTCGCATCCATCAAACAACTTCTCTAGCTCATTGTACACTTCCTTGTATGCTATCATACTGTCATTGACTGCATCGCACTGATTCATGACTTGCTGAGCCACCAACTGTGAATCGCCAAAGATTTTTAATCGAGTTGCGCCACAAGCCTTCGCCATCTTCATCCCGTGTATGAGAGCTTCGTATTCTGCCTCGTTATTAGATGAGTTTGGAAACGTCATCCGTAAGACATACTTTAATTTGTCGCCTTCAGGTGATATTAGTATCACGCCAGCTCAAGCTCCCTGTAATCTCTTAGACCCGTCGAAGTTCACAGTCCAGGTTCTCGATAAATCTGGGGGTCCCGTATTTTGTACCTCCATCCACTCTGCGATGAAGTCTGGTAGAATTTGCGACTTTATTGCTTTTCTTTTTTCATACGTGATGTCCCGAGGGGAAAGTTCTATTCCCCACAGGGAGACACGACCCGTAGCTTTTGTATTGTTTAGTATATTGGATAAAGGCGCCTCATTGACCATTATTGTCGGATGCGCCGAAAAATAGTACCGCAGTTTTCTTGCGGTTGTAAACACTCCATATGCTAGCTTCTGGTACTGCGGGTACCGCTGTTTTGAAGGCGATAATACTTCGCTGATGAAATATACTGGCCTTTGTACTCCATGGAGTTTTCCTTCTTCCTCCCTTTCGACTACGAGTGCTGTGCTGACCACCTGAGGCGTGGCTGCAATGTATAGCAAGAGGGGTTCCTTCTCCTTAGGTGCCACCAAGATTGGTGGTGTCGAGATTGTGCATTTGAGATCCTCGAAAGCTCTGCCTGCCTCTTCGTTCCATTGAAACTTCTCTCCTTGCTTAATCAAAGCATAGAACGGTAACGCCTTTTCTCCCAGCCTGGCGACGAATCTGCTTAAATCTGCGACTCACCCAGTTAATTGTTGTATTTCTTTTAACTTTGTTGGCTTCCTCATTGTTACAATAGCTTGAATTTTTTCTGGATTGGCCTCGATTCCTCTTGCTGAGACTAGGAACCCGAGAAGTTCTCCCGCAGGGACGCCGAAAGAACACTTCGTCGGGTTCAGCTTGAGACAGAACTTGTCAAGGTTGTCGAAAGTTTCCTTTAAATCCTCGATCAATGTTGTACCCTTTTTTGATGTTATGACGACATCGTCAATGTACACTTGTACATTTTTCCAATCTGTATTGCCAAGCACTTCTGCATCATCCGCTGATATGTTGCTCCCGCGTTTTTCAGACCAAAAGGCATTGTTCTGTAGCAAAACACGCCATAAGGTGTTATGAACGCTGTCTTGACCTCATCATCTTCTTTTAATCTGATCTGGTTATAACCAGAATATGCGCCCAGAAAGGAAAGTCATTCACATCCTGCCGTGGAGTCAATAATTTGATCGATCCTTGGGAGGGGAAAATGATCCTTTGGACAATGTTTATTGAGACACATAAAGTCGACACACATGCGAAGGACTTTTGTGTTTTTTTGGGACCAAAACTGGGTTAGCTACCCATGTGGCCTCTGTATGCAACTCTTTGATAAAACCAGCCTCTCTGAGTTGATCAATCTCTGACAGCATGGCTTTGCGGTTTGGTTCCGAAAAACGCCGCAAAGGTTGTTTGATTGGTCTCGCTATTGGATCCAAGTTTAGGTGGTGCTCGGCAAGTTCCCTGGGTACTCCTGGCATGTCAGCTGGACACCATGCGAAGATTTTCCAGTGCTCACGGAGGAACTTGACGAGCGCGCTTTCCTATGCGAGGTCCATGTCTGTTGCAATGGACGTCGTTTTCTTTGGATCTATCGGGTGAATCTGCACCTCCTTGGAATCTTTCGTAGTGTTAAACGTTGGCTCCCTGAGAGGCCTTCCTACATCTGGCAACACATCATAATCAGTTGTGAGCCTTGACGCCATATATTCTGCTGGCATCCCGAAAGTTTTTGACAGTCGATGAAAATCCTTGTCGCATTTATCAGCTAACGCGAAGCTTCCTTTGACTGCAATTGGTCCCTTAGGTCCAGGTATCCTCCATAACAGGTACGTGTAGTGTGGTACCGCCATAAACCTGGCGTATGCTGGTCGTCCCAACAAGGCGTGATATTGCGACGGGAAATCCACGACTTTACACTCCAGCCTTTCTATCCTATAATTTTCTCGGGTCCCAAACTGAACGTCGAGATTGATCTTCCCCAACGGATAACTTGGCTTCTCTGGCATGATACCATGGAAACGTGTATCAGTTGGTTTCAGATTTGCTAGGGATATGTTCATCTTCCATAGTGTATCTGCGTATATAAGGTTTAGACTGCTGCCTCCATCTATGAATACTCGAGATACGTCGAATCCTACGATCACTGCTGGTAAGATAAGTGCTGACTGCCCTGGTCGAGGAACTTGCTGTGGGTGATCCGCTATTGTGAACCAATGTCCTGTCCCGACCAATTTAGGTACTCAATCACTGGTGGAGGCATCTTCTCTGCCATGAACACTTGTCGCGAGATTACTTTCTGAGCCTTGTTAGATGGCCTAGCTTTCTGAATCATCGAGACCGCGCTGTTGGAGTTGGGGTCGATATATGGAGGTGGGTGTGGTGATGCCGCTATTCTGAGCAGGTGCCGATTTTCGTCCGTAATTGCGGGAGGAGGTCGCAAGTGGATCTCACTCCTAGGCCCCTGGGGATTTCTATTTGTTGCTTGAGCATTGGCTTGTCCTGCAAACCTCAACATTGCGTGAAAGTTTCGGCAGTCCTTCTACAGATGTCATGACTGCCTCTTCCCATTATTATCGAGATAGAAATTCATCTGACATGGCCCGTTCATCATATCCTCGGGAGACACAAATGGTCTCTGGAACCTCGGCCCACTATTTTTCCTGTTATTTCGGGAGTCGTCTCTATTGTCGCCTCGCTGCTCGCTACTCCTTTGATATTCATCTCTATTGTTTCCTCCAGTGCTTCCTCGAAAACCAGCCGATATTTGGCCAGGAGCATCATAATTCGAGAACTGCCGAGGAAATCGCCGTCTATTTTGAAAATTTCGACTTCGGTCCTCCTCTGGTGACCTGTGTCGCTTATTATGAACATCTTCTCCATCTGCCCACCTATTTTCTATCTCCATCAGTGCTGACACTGTCCTTGGGTTGGTTCTCCCCAAGTCTTCGACAAAATCTCCTCGTCGAATTCCTACCACGAACGCATCTATTGCTCTCTCGTCAGATATGTTCTCTGCCGAGTTTTTAATGATGTTCCACCTCTGGATGTATTTTCTCATTGATTCATCATGCTTTTGTCGACACGATCTCAACTCTTCTAGTGATGTAGGTTTTTTGCAGGTGGATCGGAAATTCTTGACGAATAAATCCTCAAAACTATCCCAGCTGTCGATGGAACCTGGAGGAAGCTTTTTTATCCAAGATCGTGTGGCTCCACTCAGATGTACTTGAATTCTCTGCATGGCTGTTGCTCTGGTTCCACCTATCAGCTTCACCGTCTCGAGATAATCAACTAGCCAATCCTCGGGATCTTGCAGGCCGTCGAATTTTTTGAAATTATCGGGTAACTTAAACCCTGAAGGAACTCAAGTTTTCCGGACCCTCCTTGTAAAGCACGGTAGCCCACACATATCCTCGTCATCTATCTCTGGGGAATGCCGATGTTCCCTTCTATTTTGTCGTGCTCTGTCCACCCGTGCTTGTGTTGCTGTGTCTCTTGCCCCACTTGTTCTTTCGGGACCTGGTGCTGCTGCAGTGGGTCGTGGACTATTTTGCCTTGCTGATCCTTCGGGAGGTGAATTTATAAACGCCATTCCCATGGCTCCAACTCCTGCCATAGCCATATTGTACAATGCTTCTCTTGGATCTCCGGGAGGTGGCTTGGATGCGAGGATGAAGGCTTGCGTCACCATGTACCCAGCCTCTGGTGTCTTAGGGATAATGTTCCCCCTCGTGTCTATCGACATAAAGGACATGTCGAGGTTTTGAACCATATTCTCCCTATCTGCCTCAGGTATATTTTGCAGCCGAGATCTTGCTCTATTTCGTGCTGCCCTGTGGCTATCTCCTGAAGTGCCAGACTGTTGACTCAAATCAGCTCTTCGCCTACTTGACGCAGAAGTTGCTTCCTGCCTCCTATCCAACTCGATTTTCTGCTTCTCGAGCTCCCGCCTGGTACGTGCAAGCCTATATTTGATATGCTTGTAACTCCTCAGGTGTCGCCTTTATGGTCATTGGCTCTGTACCATCAATAGCTCTTGCGACTCGATCCCATACTGCCTGCGGAAATCGCACCGTATGTCCGATATATTTTGTTCCTAAACCTCGCGTGAGATCTGCAGGATCGACATACGGATTTCCCGCTTCGTCGAAGTTCTCTGATGTCTCCTCCTGTGGGCGACTTGGGTCTCCAATTGCATAGATCTGATGATATTTTGGATTCTGAACTTTGTCGGTTTTGGTGACACCATCATCGAGATTGGTGAAGACCTTTCCAACAATAGTGGATCCGTCGATGAAGTTGAAGTTGTCAATGTTGCTCGAGTCATCGCTTATATCAGAGTCCGCAGATGACTCGAAAGACATGTCACTGAAGATCTTGGCGAGTTTTTCACTTGCCATGGTGCAGATGAAGCGTGGCGACGAAATCTCCTCGTCGCCTGATTCGATTGACGATGTTGAACTCGAAAAATCAGGATCGACCGCTGATAATCCCGACGAGATCGGAATTTCGAGACGATACGCTCCTTCTTTCTCGACACGGAAGTGGAACTTTCCGAACGTCATCTCCATGGGCTCCTCCAGATAGCATATGCATCCAAACGGGAGGGCGGGTGAGGAACAAAATCAACTAGACCAGTTTCGATCTGTTTACCTCTGTCCATTGCGTTGCTTGCAGTTGACGAAGTCGATGATCTTGAACGTGCCATAGAGATCAGGTCCTTGACACCTCTAATCCCCACGGTCGGCGCCAATTGACAAGGGATTAACTTATCAATGCCTACAGATTGTAGACTAGGGTTTTAGTCGGAAGTAGAGGGCAAGTAGATCTCGAAGGTTTCAGCCGAAAAGTGCTCGACGATGCTCTCTTTGTCCCTCGACTCCCCCTTATATAGGAGGTGGAGTCAAGGGATTCATAATACACAAGTTACAGAGTTCTGGAGGGTTTCTAACTCATCCCGTAAGATTACAAGTATGTATTTCCTAATACAACTCTAGCTTTCCTTAGTACTAACTTGGGCTTCCGAATCTTCATATTCATCGAGTCGTGGGCCTTCAGTAAACCCCGGGTACCATCTTCGGTAGGCCCATTGGGGATGCCTATGTCATTCGGGTTGCGACGCTTGAAGCTGATCGCCAACAAGTTGTGACATATCCCCCACGGCCCGATGGGCACCATTCTGCGAACGAAAACTAGGGCATTGTGACCCATGCCTCCAAGGCGGCGGCACCTGCCCTGGAAAAGGGTACGCCTTTCGCCATTCTCCTGTTTCATTCGATCTAGGTGGTAAGTCGATTTTTGCTGGAGAAGATGATGATAGTACTAGCACTGAATCTAGATTCACACACCGTAATTCGCTCCCACCAAAATCTGATTTTCCTAAATTTGATGGAGAGAATCCTAGATGGTGGAAGAAAGATTGTGAAAAAATACTTTGACATGTACACAGTTGACCACGACACTTGGGCAAATTTTGCTACCATGCTCTTCATTGGCAATGCAGCCTTATGGTTACAAACCTATGAGGTAGAGCATGATGTTGCAAGTTGGGAGGAGTTGTGTGTTACATTTCACTCCAAGTTTGGTAGGGATATGCGTCATAGAGCTTTAGAGGCGTTGAAACATTGTAGGCAAACCGATACAGTAGAAAATTACTACCACAAATTTGAGGCTATTAGGCACAAAGTGTTAGTGTGCAACAAATATTATGATGAAGCGGTTTTTGTTACTAAATTTTTTAGTGGTCTAAAGAAATAAATTTAGCATGCTATTCATCTGCATAAGCCTAGAACGGTTGATGCTACTCTAACTACTGAAACACATGAAGAACTAATGGAGGATCAGAGGCCATTCTCGGGATCTCGCTACAAAAATGATTACAAGTAAAAATTCTCTCGTGGCGGGTATTCTGCCAAGGGGATTATCTCAACGACACGTGATGGCAGTCTGAAGACATACCAGTTACAAAACCTCCATGGTCTGAGAAGCTCCAAGCTCTGAGAGCTCAACGGCGATCTAAAGGGGAATGCTTCAAGTGTGGTGACAAGTTCCAACCGGGGCACAAATGCAGCAAGTCAGTACCTCTTAATCTAGTGGAGGAACTAGAAGAACTGTTGCATATTCAATCTTCTTATAGTGAAGAAGACAGAGAGGAGGCTAGCAGGGGAATTGAATCTTTAATGCATTTGTCTGAGTGTGCTCTGGCTGGAACCACTCAGAAGAAGAGCATGCGCTTGCAAGAGATGATCAAGGGCAAACAAGTCTTGCTGTTGGTAGCTAGATTCAGGAAGTAATGGGAACTTTATCAATACCAACACTGTCAATTGATGAACCTGAGCACAGAGACAGTATCACCAGTGAATGTGACTGTGGCTGATGGGAGGAAAATTCTAGTGGCTCAAGCCGTTTCAGATGTGCACTGGACCTATCAGGGTGCCAAATTCAACACATCTTTCAGGGTGTGTAACATCCCAAAAATTTAAAACAAAACCAATGAATTTCCCTAGTTCCAAATTTTGGAACTAACAAAAACTTTTATTAAATTAAGTATGATACATAGTGATCTTGCTTAATTCTTGTGTTATTGCTATGATTGCTTGTTATTAGTATTTGAAGTGATCTTAAACCCTAAACCTCACCCCTCTTTTCACCATCCTAGTTAAAATAAAATAAAAGGAAATGAAATAAGAAAAAGGTATATGTCCCTATGGCTATTTTTACAAATCTTTACCCTAGACCTTTCTACTTTGTTTAGAGGTTTGGAAAACCTTCATACACCCTATCTAGCACTTATCAAACCAAATCCAAAGTGAAACAAAAGAAATTAAAAAGAAACTAAAAATGCCATAGAGGCATATGAGAGTAAAATTGCAAATTTGGGAAATTAAGAATATTGACCCTAAGGTATGTTGTGAATGGTTGGATCACTCCTATATACCATCTCAACACTCAACAACACCAATTGGGTCAAGCCAAGTCAAATTAAAACTCAAATGCAACATATGCATAGAAGCATATGTGACACATAGCCATAATACCCAATTCTTGCCCTAAGCCTTTAAACCTTGACCAAATGATGTGAAACCATCCCTCAACCTAATATAACACTAAATTGACCCTAACTCATGTCCAAGTAAGGCAAGATCAACAATTTACAAGAATAATGAAAAGTGACACATCACCTCTTATGTGTTATGGCCATTTTTGCAAATCTTTGAGCAAGACCATTTGAATTGGTTTCAATGGTCTTAAAATGTTTCTAAACTAATAAGAACCACATTAGGGTCAAGAAAAGTCAAATCAAATGGAGAGAAATCAATTAGTGAGAAAATCTCAATTTCACTCACATACACATAAGACCAATTTTGCAAATCTTCACCAAAGGCCACCATTGCTTGATCTATTGTTTGTAAAACTCTTATATATGATAAACAAACACAATTGCATCAAATAAACCAAAATCAAATCAAAGCAAATCTCAAAATCAACATATATGTGATAATGGTCATTTTGCCATTTTATAAAATGTTCCCTACTTTACCCCCTGGTTTTGACTTTTCTTCAAACCAAACTTGGTCAACCAAAGCCATGTCATCCAAGACCATGTCAAGGTGAGTAACTTTCATGTTGACCACCATGCCTAACTTTGACCAGGTTGACCAGTAGAGATTTGACAAGTCGAGACTTTGGAATTATGAGAAGATCATGTCAAATTTGAAACTTTGCAAAACAACTCCAAATTGGACACCACCACCACCATTCTTTCTCTTTAATTATATGTTTGAGCTCCACCAAAAAGAAATCCAAAATTTGACAAAAAGTTTCATGCGGCCATTTCATCGAGCACTTGGCAGGCAGCATTTCACTTTGTGCATACATGCTTATATCCACTGGATCAAACAAAGCCATTTGGCACTGGTTAAAGTAATGCCATGATCAAATATCATCCATGTCAAGTACCATGCCGGCCACTCTCCACATTTTCTCTCTGGTCCTCTCCTCACCCTTCCTCCTTGTCCTGGAGAATCTACCTAGCACCAGGACACCAACGGTACCCCGCCCTAGCTCGCTAAGGCTTGGCAGTGGACGGAACAAGCACGCCCAGACAAGCCCAGGACTTGCCAGGCACGCGGTGAGCGCGCCCTGGCATGTCACTGGCCGCGCCAGAGCGCCACGCGACTCGTCGCCCTCGTCCTACCCCTGCATGCCTACCTCTGCCTAGCGCTTCGCCAACCTCCCCTCTACGCCGTAGACATGCTCGCTGGCTCGCTCGTGCACCGTCGCCATCGCCATCATCAACAATCTGCCGCGCATGTACTGCAAGCTCTCGACGATGACCAGCACGCTCCCGTCCTTCCCCTGCCGTCCCTTCAAGCGCTCTAGCACCTCCTAGCCGTCGCCTACACGGTGCGCCCCATACCTTGCCCCTTCGCGTCCTGAATCGCCGGCGCCCTTGACGACCAGCCGCTCCGCCATGGCCACCCCCTCGCACTATAAAAAGAGGCCCCCTCAGCCTTCTCCTTCCACACCAAACTTGCTCCACTCCCTCTTCTTGACCTCCTCAACCCCAGCCCCCCTTCGATTAAGCCACAGACAGTCCCAATCGCTCCGTCGATCGCCGGAGTCCGCCGCAGATCAACACGACGATTTCGACCACCGTTGGAGCTGCAACTGGTACCAGGCGACTCCCCTTCGTCGACAACGCCGCCTAGCACCAGCGCCGCCCCTCGCCGGAGCTCCATCAAGCCGCCGACCCCCTACCTCGCCGTCGCAGCACGTCCTCCTCCCCCGTCGACGACGACGACGGTCGACCGTCGGATCCGCTTCTGATCGCGCGGCTCAGGTTAGTTGATACCGTTTCGGTGAAATAACCCACTGACGCGTGGGACCCCCTGTCAGCAGGCCCGCGCCGTTACTGGGCCTGTTTCCCCCATTCAAACCGTTTCGGCCCAAATGTTTCCCGCCTAAGCCGAGTTAGATTTAATTCAAATAAATTGTTTCAGCAAATTCTCAATACTGATCTGTGCCATATTTTGAATAGCTTCAAATATACCAATCCAAATCTGTTGATTCAAAATGCTATAGAAAGCTTATGAAATTATCTAGCTAAGCTCACTGGATTCACCTCATATCTTGTGTAGTTTTTGAATAGCAAAAATAACAAAACAGATACTTTTCAGTATTCAAATAAATCTTAAAAATCAACCATTATGAATTTTGAAGTGAATCCAATTGCAATAATTCACATTTAACAAACTCTAATTTACTATGTAAAAATATGGGATATGCTCTGTACATGATCATGGGCTAGAAGCAGAATATTGGCTATGTAGTCAATACTAGTCCATTTCAACTATATCCAAATTTTAGAATTTAAATCTATGAGGTGTAGCACCTCATTTAAATCCTTTCTCAAGTGATATGAAATAATGTGTTGACCTTTATTTAATTAGGCTCATACTTGCTCACTTGTAGAAATTAAATCATAATAGTTTTTAAATTGCAAAGGTTATTTAAATCACATGAGATGATGAACCTCATTTAAATCACTTCTCTCAAATACTAAGTGTGAAGTGTTGACCTTGGTCAACATGGGATCATCCCTGGTTATTTGAGAATATTAAAGCACCTCAATAGTAGTTGTTAAATTAGTTACAACTATGTGTTAAATCATATGAGAGTTTTCCTCTCATTTAAATCTTGTTCTCAAGTAATTCAACATGAGGTAGTGACCATGGTCTATATAACCTCATATTGAGTTATTTGGTGGCATTAAATCACTCCCATGTTAGTATTAAATTACATGTGGTATGGAACCTCATTTAAATCATTTTCTCAAATGATAAGTATGAAGAGGTTGACTTGGGTCAACCTAGGTCATATATTATTCATAAGAGAAATTAAATCTTAAGAAGAATTCAATGAGAGGAAATTATTCCTCCAAACCAAAGAGAAACCTTAATTCAAATTTTCAATGAGAGGAAATTATTTCTCCTATTATTAAATAAGGAAACCCTAGATTAATGTGTGAATAGATGTTAAGTAATGATGCTAGATCCATTGTGTGAGCCATTAAGGCTAATTAAGACTACTTAAGTGTTGTTTGGTGATTGTATCCTCGTATTCGTTTATAGACGCTAGTACCGGAGACTATCAAGAAGAAGAGGTCTTCTACCAAGAGGAAGGGCAAGAAAACTTTGATCACATCACCAATCAAGGCAAGCTATTACCAATGCAAGCTAGACTAATGCAATCTATTTTGGTTGCAAGCTTATATTCTTGCCAAGTGCAAAGCTCTACAAGAGCAAGGCACCATTACATTTTACTTTATGAACCTATCCCAAGTTATTACTTTACAAGCTTTACTTGATTTTATTTATCAAAGTTACTTTTTGATTTATGATTCACTTGGTTGAATTATAGAGTAGTACAAGAGAATCACACTTAGCCTAGCAAGCTCCAAGATACTTAGCACCCCTCATAACTAGTGGCTAGTGCTCAATATTAAAAGTGACTACTCTATTTGGGAACTTGTGATTTGAAATGACTTTGAAAACCTTGGAATGATGAGTAATTCTATTGAGAGATTTTGAAGGTGAATATGACTGGTGAATGACTTGGTGAATTTTACAAAAACTGATGGTTGGGTTCGGATGCGATACCATTCCAATTTTACAAGTACCCCCACAATACCTGAATCTGGGTAAGGCTTAGCTGGAAACTTATGTATTTTAGTATGGGTTCCCTCTAAACAAGCGTCATAGGGGTTATGCCGAGGCTGCCTCCGTACTGGTGAAGTGATGTGAAATGACGTGAAATGAGGTGAATGTCCGGCCCAAGCCTGTGCAGATTCCCTGTGCTGACCGCGTGTCTTCACTGGGAGGCCAAGCTCATGGGGAGAGGTGCCTATACTAGAGTATGTAAATGAAAGGTTAGGATTGGTAGTTCGCGTACTGCGTACGATAAATCAGGGCCAGTTACCCCTGACGAACTATTGCAATTGTTGTGGCACAAGTGTACAACCTCTGCAGAGTTAAACCTATTCGAATAGCCGCGTCCGCGGTTATGGACAGTTGGAAAGGCCATACTGTTCCATCATCAGAATTTTTCTAAAAATATGAATGGTGACTTGTGATTTGAATTGAAAGGTTACTTTGACTTTGAATCACAACTGAGTTGTGGGAATGACACTAATGTTCCCATTTGAGTTAGTTAAGCAAATGAAGAGTTTTCGATTATTAAAGTGTTTTATGAAATAAAACTGGCTTTATGCAAATGAAACTAGAGCTTAGAACCCCCTTACTATAGTTGATAGTGTTTACCTTAGTATTAGTTTGCGAGTACATTAAAGTACTCATGGCTGTGTCCCTGGCTATTCAAATGGCCAGACTATGAAGACGAGTACCAGAACCCGGAAGAAGGACAACAGGACGTCTACGACAACTAGGATCACTCCTGACGTCAACAGTTGCCTGTGGAATAGATGGACTACTACTACGCTATTTTCGCTTCCGCTATGTGTTATGTAATGGATCAATAGAACTTCTATTATTGTAATGAGACTGGATCATGTGATCCTTTATTTGTAAGACGATTATGTGTTGTAATGATTGATGTGTTGTGATATCAATCTATTATGTCTCGCAAAAACAATATTCCTGGGATTGCGAGGAATGGCATAATAGGCATCTGGACTTAAAAATCCGGGTGTTGACAGGGTGTTTGACTTGCCTCATTATGACATGATATTGGGGATGGAGTGGCTGGATACAATGGGACCCATGTGGGTGGATTGGCATAAAGGAACATTTAGAATCAAGAAATAAGGCAAAAGAATTACCCAGAGGGGGGGTCAAAAACAATATTTTTGCCATCATATGATTTCTGCAGATACATGAGAATGCACTGGCTCAGGTAGTTTGTCTCTATCCTGTCAATTCAGCTGAAGAGGAATCACCAATGCCAGATGAGATTGCTCGAATACTACACCAATATGCCACTTGTTTTGATACACCGACGAAATTGCCACCTCATCGGCCATTTGACCACAAAATTGATCTCATGCCAGGTGTGCAACCTGCCAACGTGAAACTCTACAGATACTCGCCACAACAACAAAAAAGATGAGATCAAGAAACAAATGCGAGAAATGTTGAAACAAGGTATCATTCGCACAAGTCACAACCCCTTTGCATCACCAGTTTTATTAGGAAAGAAATAGGATGGCACTTGGCACTTTTGTGTGAACTATCGTCACCTTAATGCAGTGACAGGGAAGGATCGATACCCCATGCCAGTGATTGATGAACTACTTGATTAACTAGCAGGTGCCAGGTATTTCACAAAACTGGACCTGCACTCTGGATATCAATAGATTCGCATGCGTGAGGCTGACGAGGGCAAAACTGCATTTAAAACTCATTGTGGACACAATGAATCCAGGGTTATGCCATTTGGATTGACCTGTGCTCCTGCTACATTTCAATCAGCCATGAACACAGTGTTTGCTCACCTGATCAGGAAATATGTGTCGGTCTTTGTTGATGACATTCTAGTGTACAACAAAATTTTACAAGACCACCAGAAACACTTGAGCATAGTGTTGCAATTGCTGACTAACAACAATATGTATGTGAAGAAGAGTAAGTGCTCATTTGCGCAACAATTCTTAGGATACTTAGGTCATATCATCAGTGCCTCGGGTGTATCCACAAACCCAACCAAGATAACATAGTCAGGACTTGGCCAAAACCAACAAATGTGAAGCAGTTGAGAGGGTTCTTGGGTTTGCAGGTTACAGCAGAAAATTCATCATGTACTTTGGAGTTATCTGCAGACCAATGACTGATCTTCTGAAGAAAGGGTTGCAATTCGTGTGGTCCCCACAAACACAAGATGCTTTCGTGTCAATCAAGCAAGCACTGATTCAGGCTCCAGTTCTAGCCTTGCCAGACTTCACAAAGGACTTTGTTTTGGAAACTGACCCTTGTGCGACAGGTGTGGGAGTAGTGCTAATGCAGCAAGGGCATCGCCTGGCATTCTTAAGTAAGGCATTGGGTGTTAAGAACCAAATCTTGTCAATATATGACAAGGAATGCTTAGCAATATTGATTGCAATTGAGAAATAGAAAGCATATCTGCAACATCGTCCCTTCACCATTTTCACTAATCAGAAAAGCTTGATTCATTTGGGTAGAAACAAAATCAACACAACTATCCAATAGAAAGCTTTCTTCAAACTGATGGGCTTTCAGTACAAGATAATGTACAAGAAAGGGGTAACGAATAGAGCTGCTGATGCTCTGTCTCGCAGACCCATGCCTTGTGAAAACTTTGCCATGTCTACCCTGCAGCCCAATTGGTTGGAAACTATTGTGGACAGGTATCAAACACATGAGAAAGCTAAGCAATTGATGGAACTAAGTGTTCAAGGGTTCAATGATAGTGTATTTTCTTTGCAAGATGAAGTCATTAGATATAAAGGAAGGATTTGGTTGGGGAACAACAAAGAGGCTCACCGAGCAATCATGTTGGCCCTGCATAGTAGTGCCATGGGCGGCCATTCTGGCCAACAAGCAACTTATACGAGGTTAAAGCAATTGTTCTACTGGTCGGGCATGAAGCAAGAGATACAGAGGTATATCGAAACCTGTTCAACTTGTCAACGAGCTAAAAGTGAGCATGTCAAGTTGCTAGGGAAATTATAGCCGCTCCCTATTCCAAATGAAGCATGGAACACCATAGTGACAAGGTATTAACTTGTCAATGCCTACAAGTTGTAGACTAGGGTTTCGCGGAAAGTAGAGGGCAAGTAGATCTCGAAGGTTTCAGCCGAAAAGGTGCTCGACTACAAAAACTAGGGTTTGTGTTGACAATGATTTGATCCTTTATTTCTCCCTCGGCTCCCCTTTATATAGGAGGTGGAGCCGAGGTTTTCGTATCGTACAAGTTACAAAGTCCGGGAGACTTATTTGAGTCCTTCCCGTATTGATACAAGTCTTTTATTCTTAATCTATCTCTATTTTCCATATCTATGCTTATTGGGCTTCCGAGCTTCATAAACTTCGTATCGTGGGCCTTCGATTATCCCAGGGTACCTTATTCGGTAGGCCCATCTGGGATGCCTATGTCAGTAGCCCCCGAGATTTTGCTTGAATCATAGAGTCGAGTAAAATCTCCATTGAAAAAACAATCCATAAGTTCTACGAATCTTTATAATATTTTGCTTGAAGTATTTATATCTTGTACAGGGATAACGGTAGATGGGCTAGTTCATCAGACGGATCAGGTACCAGTTAACTGCTATTGTGGCAATCCTGCAAAAACCTACTTCAAGGTCAAGTCCCTGCACTCGACCTTGGGATACTGGCTTAATTCGACATGTGCCGCTTAAGGGCTTATCATATGCCAAATTCCAGTTAAATTTTATCGAGTACTTAACGCGTCCGCTAGGATTTTTCTTCGCGTCAGCTGACACGGAAAAAGTAGTAGAGCGCATTCGGGTACGTTACCACGCCACACATGACGGATCCCGGGGACTTACCTTCGTAAAATATTACGGAATTCCGAGATTTTACCGCGGCGGACGCGCTCTGAGAATATATTGTCGAGTGCCTTTTCCGGCTGTTGGAATGACATATTTATTCGAGTCATACGATGACATAGTATCTTGACCTCCCGATGGGAGTATATTTCGGGTTCTATGTAACTCGAAAATGTACGATGACATCTCATATTTCATCGGGTGCGCGACCAGCGCTTCCGATGGGAGTAGCCACTGAGGCTACGGCCAAGTGCTTGTACTTGGTTGTAGGCTCAACTTTTATTACCTTCTCAGTATATTTTTACCTCCCTCTCATCTTCTTTATTACTTCTCTCTCTCTTTTTTAACTTACTACTCCCTTTTTTTTCTTTTTATCGCGACCAGCGCTCCCGATGGGAGTAGCCCCCGAGGCTACAACCAAGTATTTGTACTTGGTTGTAGGCTCAGTTTTTGCTATTTTGACCAACTCTGTATTTTTCCTTTTCACCTTGTCCTCTTATCAGAAGTATGAACAATACTTCTCATAAGAGTAGCCCCCGAGCATATGAACAAATGCTTGCCTGTCGCCATATTTGATAGAGCCACTCGAAGATTCCTTTGGAATGACATCATTGCTGACGATAGCCACGATTACTTCCTTGGGAAACCACAGCTCCTGTCACTTCAATGAGAGGTGGGCCCAAAATTCTGCACCATCGAGCGCAAGTGGGGTACACACGTCCACCGTAATTTCCGGCACGCGCGTAAAGTCCCGTCCGGTAAGTTCAGACTGATAAGACCAATTTACCCCTTGTAACACGTGTAAAGCTGAAAACGCTTTCCCTTTTCATTCAACGGCACGGCGGATCGGCTTCTCGCTATAAAATCACCTCTTCATCCTCATTCAACCCCTTTCGCCGCGTCGTAAATCTGCTTTCTCTCTCACTCCGCCATTGCTAGCTCTTGAGCTCTCTGCACTTCTACTTCCTCTCGTCCCGTACTCCCACCAAAGCTCTCTGCCATGGCTCCTCCGCGCACAAAGATGCTGAAGAACAAGGCTCCAGGCACCGACGCACCCGCAGGAAAGGCCCGAGTTTCTGGATGGGAGCGGTCCAAGATCTCTGCTCAAGACCAGAAAACTCTGAAGAAGCTGGGTCTGCTGAAGAAACAGGAATCGCTGAAGTTCCCCTGCGATGAAAGCTTCCCTCATCCTCCAATCGGATTTCGGGTACGAAGATGCTGAAGAACAAGGCTCCAGGCACCAACGCACCCGCAGGAAAGGCCCGAGTTTCTGGATGGGAGCGGTCCAAGATCTCTGCTCAAGACCAGAAAACTCTGAAGAAGCTGGGTCTGCTGAAGAAACAGGAATCGCTGAAGTTCCCCGGCGATGAAAGCTTCCCTCATCCTCCAATTGGATTTCGGGTAACTTTTATCGACTTCCACATTCGCGGCCTGGCCACTCCTATCCACGAATTTCTTCGTGGTCTTCTTCTTATTTACGGGATTCAGCTGCACCACCTGATGCCGAATTCTCTTCTCCACATCTCTATTTTCATCACTCTTTGCGAATGCTTCCTCGGCATCCATCCTCATTGGGGCATGTGGAAGCGCATTTTCTATCTCCGTCGCAACAATTCTCGGAACGTCATCTACAATGTAGGTGGCGTTTGCATCTGCGTCCGTCCCGACGTGGATTATTTTGATGTTAAATTTCCCGACTCCGTCCAAGGCTAGCGCAAGAAGTGGCTATACATCCAGGATGAATCCTTTTCCCCTCAAGAATATGGCATTGCACTGTTTGAGGGCGCCAAAGAAATTCAAAGGCGCCGATCTTGGGACATGGAAGCCACTGCCGAAGAAAAAGCAGCCACTGAAGCCTTGATGTCCAGAATCCACCAACTCCAAAACACCGACGGAAAATAGCTGTCGGGTGTCCAAATTATCGCCTACTTTCTCATAATTCGGGTGCAGCCACTATAGGCTCGCAAAATCCCTTTTTGGATGTACTCGGGAGCGAACGATGTCGACCGCCTGTCTAAGGATCTTTATGTGAAGGATTTGGAGAGCCTCATCCGACGTTTTACCTCCTTGAGCAAGAAACATGAAGTACCCTCCTCTTGTCGCGTAGAACCATATAGTGCCAGCCATGCTCTCCCCCAAGTGAGTGTTTTTTCTCAAGTTGAATTTGCTTATTTTGTCGGCTTATATTTTGTTTCTCTTGTATTCATTTTCTTGTGCTTTCTTTGTTTTGCTTCCTGTAGGGTCACCAAGTCCTTTCTTGTCTTCCTCCCCTTCCTGAAGGTGGAGAGGTAGATGTTCGAATCGTAATCACCAACTGACATAGGCATCCCAAATGGGCCTGCCGAAGATAGTACCCGGGGTTTACTGAAGGCCCACTACCCGAAGAATAAGAAGATTCGGGAGCCCAAGATGTATTTAAGGAAAGATAGAGTTGTAATAGGAAGTGTTATTTGTAATCTTGCGGGATGAGTTAGAAACCTTCCCGGACTATGTAACTTGTACTACACAAATCCCTCGGCTCCGCCTCCTATATAAGGGGGAGTCGAGGGACACAGAGATCATCGAATCATTGTCTACAAACCCTAGTTTTCATAATCGTCGAGTACTTTTCGGCTGAAACCTTCGAGATCTACTTGCCCTCTACTTCCAACTAAACCCTAGCCTACAATCCATAGGCATTGACAAGTTAATACCTTGTCAATTGGCGCCGTCTGTGGGAACTAGAGGCGTAAGGATCTGGTCTCGATGGCACGTTCAAGATCTTCGACATCATCAACCGCAAGCAACGCAATGGATCGAGGTAAACAGATCGCTGCTGGTCCTGTCGATTTTGTTCCTCACCCACCCTCCCGTTTGGATGCATATGCGTATCTGGAGGAGCCTATGGAGATGACGTTCGGAAGGTTTCGCTTTCGCGTCGAGAAGGAAGGATCGTATCGTGTCGAAATTCCGATTTCGTCGGGATCGTCGGCGGTCGATTCTGATTTTTCAAGCTATACATCGTCAACCGAATCAGGAGAAGAAGAAACTTCGTCGACACGCTACGTCAGCACCAGGGCAAGAGAGAAACTCGCCAAGATCTTCAGCGACATGTCGTTTGAGACATCTGCGGACTCATATATAAGCGATGGCTCAAGCGATGTTGACAGTTATGACTTCATCGACAAATCTATTACAGTGGGCAAGGTCTTCATCAATCTCAACGATGGTGTCACCAAACCCAACATAGATCTGAATACAAAATATCATCAGATTTATGCCATTGAAGATCAAGAGGAAACATCTGAGGCTTTCGACGATCTGGGAAATCCATACGTCGATCCCTCCGATCTGCGACGAGGCCTGGGCAATAAATACGTTGGGCCACAGCCGCGAGACAGAGTTCAACTCTCACAAGCAGCGTGGGATAGGGCCGCGAGAGCTATGGACGGCTCAGAACCAATGGCCACCACAGCTACGCCAGAGGAATTGCAAGCATATCAATATAGGCTCGCACGAGCTGCAAGAGAACTGGAAAAACAGACAGCTGAGTTGAACAGAAGAAAGGAGGCAGCCTCTGCATCCAGCAGGAGAAGGGCAGATTTGAGTCGGCAATCTAGAACTTCGGGTGATAGCCACAGGGAGGCTCGGAACAGAGCAAGATCAAGGTTACAACACATACCCGAAGCAGAAAGAGAGCACTTGGTCCAAAACCTCAATATGTCTTTTATGTCGATAGATACAAGAGGAAACATCATCCCTAAGACACCAGAGGCTGGGTATATGGCGACACACGCTTTTATCCTCGCATCTAAACCACCTCCAGGCGATCCAAGGGAAACACTATACAATATGGCGATAGCAGGAGTTGGAGCTATGGGGACAGCGTTTGTATCAACGCCTCCCGAAGGAGCGGCAAGGCAAAATAGTCCACGAGCTGCAGCAGCAACAGCGGCAGCCCCTGAAGGACCAAGCGGAGCAAGAGACACGGCAGCACAAGCAAGGGTCGATAGAGCGCGGCAAAGCAGAAGTGAACATCGGCAATCCCCGGAGCTTAACGATGAAGATATGTGCGGTTTGCCGTGCTTCACGAGGAGAGTCCGAAAAACTCGAGTCCCTTCAGGATTCAAGTTACCCGACAACTTCAAGAAATTCGACGGCCTTCAAGATCCAGAGGATTGGCTAGTTGATTATCTCGAGACAGTAAAGCTCACAGGAGGAACCAGAGCAACAGCTATGCAAAGCATCCAGGTACATCTGAGTGGAGCCGCACGATCTTGGATAAAGAAACTTACCCCAGGATCTATCGATTTGGGAAAGCTTCGAGGATGTGTTCGTCAAGAACTTCCGGTCCACATGCAAGAAACCTGCGTCGTTGGAGGAGTTGAGAGCATGTCGACAAAAGCCGGACGAGCCAATGAGAAAATACATCCAAAGGTGGAACATCATCAAAAACTCGGCAGAAAATATATCTGACGAGAGAGCGATAGATGCGTTTGTCGCAGGAATCAGGCGTGGAGATTTCGTCGAGGACTTGGGAAGGACCAACCCAAAGACAGTATCCGCGTTAATGGAAATAGCAAACAGATGGGCAGATGGAGAAGATGATGTCCACAACAAACGGCACAGGTCTCCAGAGGAGGACCGTGGTCGAAATTATCAACCGAGGCGACGATTTCCTCGGCAGTACCCGAATTATGATGCTCCAGGACAAATTTCGGCAGGATTTCGGGCAAACACAGGAGGAAACAACAGAGATGATTATCAGAGAAGCAATGAGCAGCGAGGCGATAATAGAGACGATTCTCGAAACAACAGGCAAAATAGCGGTCCTAGGTTCCCGAGGCCTTTCGTGTCCCCTGAAGAGATGATGAATGGGCCGTGTCAGATGCATTTTTTCCTCGACAGCAATGGAAAAAGACAGTCAGGACATCTGCAGAAAGATTGTCGCAATTTCCAGGCAATGCTAAGGTGGGCAGAGCACGCTAACGCTCGGGCAGCACAGAGAAATCCTCGAGAACCCAGGAGTAAGATTCACTTACCACCGCCCCCCGCGATTACAGACGACAATCGACATCAGCTCAGAATAGCGGCAGCACCTCCACCACCACCTTATGTTGATCCTAACTCCAACAGAGCGGTGTCGATGATTCAGAAGGGAAGGCCATCCAATAGAGCTCAGAAAGTAATCTCACGACAGGTGTTCATGGCAGAAAAAATGCCTCCATCAACAGTCGAGTATCTTAACTGGTCAGGGCAAGATATTGGCTTCACCATAGCAGATCATCCGCAGCAAGTTCCTCGACCAGGGCAGTCAACACTTATTTTACCAGCAGTTATTGCGGGATTTGATGTCTCTCGAGTGTTCATAGATGGCGGCAGCAGCTTAAACCTTATGTATGCAGATACATTAAGGAAGATGAACATATCCCTAGCAAACTTGAAGCCAACAGACACAAGGTTCCACGGTATCACACCGGAGAAACCAAGTTATCCATTGGGGAAGATCAATCTCGACGTTCAGTTTGGAACCCGAGAGAATTATAGAATCGAGAGGCTGGAATTTGAAGTCGTGGATTTTCCGTCACAATACCACGCTCTGTTGGGACGACCAGCATAAGCTAGATTTATGGCGGTGCCACATTATACATACTTGTTGTGGAGGTTGCCTGGACCAAAGGGACCAATCACAGTCAAAGGAAGCTTCGCCTTAGCCGATAAGTGCGATAAGGATTTTCACCGGATATCAGAAACTTTTGGGATGCAAGCTGAGTATCTGGCGTCAAGAAGTATGACTGATTACGACGTGCTGCCAGACGTTGGAAGGCCAAACAAAGAATCAACTTTCAACACCGAGAAAAATTCTAAGGAGGTGCAGATTCACCCGACAGACCCGAAAAAGACGACGTCCATCACAAACGACATGGACCTTGCATAGGAAAGCGCGCTCGTCGAGTTCCTCTGTGAGAACTGGAAAATCTTTGCATGGTGTCCAGCTGACATGCCAGGAGTACCCAGGGAACTTGCCGAGCACCACCTAAACTTGGATCCATTAGCGAGACCAATCAAACAACCTTTGCGGCGTTTTTCGGAACCAAACCACAAAGCCATGCTGTCAGAAATCGATCGGCTAAGAGAAGCTGGTTTTATCAAAGAAATATTTACAGAAGCCACATGGGTAGCAAATCCTGTGTTGGTGCCGAAGAAAAACACTAAGGTCCTTCGCATGTGCGTCGACTTTACGTGTCTCAATAAACATTGTCCAAAGGATCACTTTCCCCTCCCGAGGATCGATCAAATTATCGACTCCACGGCTGGATGTGAACGTCTTTCCTTCCTGGACGCATACTCTGGTTATAACCAGATCAGATTGAAAGAAGAAGATGAAGTAAAGACAGCGTTTATTACACCTTACGGCGTGTTTTGCTACAGAACAATGCCCTTTGGTCTAAAAAATGCGGGAGCAACATATCAGAGGATGATGCAGAAGTGTTTGGCGACACAGATTGGGAAAAACGTGCAAGTATACATCGACGACGTCGTCATAACGTCAAAAAAGGGAGCAACGCTGATCGAGGATCTCCAGGAAACCTTTGACAACCTTGACAAATTCTGCCTAAAACTGAACCCGATGAAGTGTTCCTTTGGCGTCCCAGCAGGAGAACTTCTAGGGTTTCTAGTTTCAGCAAGAGGGATTGAAGCAAATCCCGACAAAATACAAGCTATCGTAACAATGAGGAAGCCAACAAAGTTGAAAGAAATACATCAGCTAACTGGGCGAGTCGCAGCTTTGAGCAGATTCGTCGCCAGGCTGGGAGAAAAAGCGTTACCATTTTACGCTCTAATAAAGCAAGGAGATAAATTCCAGTGGAACGAAGAGGCCGACAGAGCTTTCGAGGATTTGAAGCGTACAATCTCGACACCACCAATTTTGGTGGCGCCGAAGGAAAAAGAACCTCTCCTGCTGTATATTGCAGCCACACCCCAAGTGGTTAGCACGGCGCTAGTTGTCGAAAGAGAAGAAGAAGGAAAACTCCATGGAGTGCAAAGGCCAGTATATTTCATCAGTGAAGTTTTATCACCTTCCAAACAGTGGTACCCGCAGTACAAGAAACTAGCATATGGAGTAATTGCCACGGCAAGAAAGTTGCGCCACTATTTTTCGGCACATCCGATAATAGTAGTCAACGAAGCACCTCTTTCAAATATACTGAACAATCCAGAAGCTACAGGGCGTGTCTCCCTTTGGGGAATAGAACTTTCCCCTCGGGACATCACGTATGAAAAAAGAAAGGCAATCAAGTCGCAAATTCTGCCAGATTTCATTGCAGAGTGGATGGAGCTACAAAACACGGGACCCCCAGATTTGTCGAGAACCTAGACCATGAACTTCGATGGGTCCAAGAGAGTAGAAGGAGCTGGCGCAGGAGTAGTACTTATATCACCTGAAGGCGACAAGTTGAAATACATCCTTCGGATGACGTTCCCTAACGCATCTAACAATGAAGCAGAATACGAAGCCCTCATACACGGGATGAAGATGGCGAAAGCTTGCGGTGCAACTCGACTAAAAATCTTTGGCGACTCACAATTGGTGGCTTAGCAAGTTATGAACCAATGTGACGCAGTCAACGATAGCATGATGGCATACAAGGAGGTGTACAATGAGCTCGAGAAACTATTTGATGGATGCGAGATAAATCACATTAGTAGGTTGAGCAATGATGAAGCCGACGTTCTCGCAAACATCGGGTCGCAGTGCCTCCCAATCCCGCCAGGAGTATTTTGGGAAGAAATAGCGGAGAGATCCACGAAGCCAAAAAAGGTGCAGAAAAAAGCAAAAGAAGAGAAAACTTCGACGCTTCTCAAAGAAACCACGGAGGATGAAGAGGACCAAGAACTTGTGATGATGGTACAAATTCTGTGGATGCAAGCATATATATCGTACATCCTCAGGAAAGAAATACCCGATGATCCAGTTGAAGCAAGGCGAGTTATTCGACGATCCAAAGCTTTCACAGTGATCAAAGGGGAATTATACAAGCGAAGTATTTCAGGCGTCCTGCAAAGGTGTGTCACACCTGAAGAAGGAAGAATAATTCTGAAGGATGTACACGAAGGAATATGTGGCCACCACGCAAGTAGTCGAGCTATTGCAGCCAAGGTTTTTCGAGCAGGATTCTATTGGCTGACAGCAATTGAGGATGCCAAGGAAATAGTAAGGACTTGCGACGCGTGTCAAAGATTCACCGCCAAACCTCACTCTCCAGCGGCGGAATTAACACCAATACCATTGTCGTGGCCCTTTGCCCAATGGGGACTTGATATGGTGGGCAAGTTGCACAAAGCTTCGCCAGGAGGATATGAGTACTTGCTGGTTGCTGTCGGCAAATTCACCAAGTGGATAGAAGCAAAGCCGATAAATTCACCAGATGCAGCATCAGCAATAAAATTCGTGAAGGACATCGTTTTTCGATTTGGAATACCTCATAGCATTGTCACAGACAATGGCAGCAATTTTACGTCAAAGGAGTTCAAGGCGTACTGTGCAGAGGTAGGCATCAAATTGCACTTCGCGTCAGTTGCACATCCTCAAACCAATGGTCAAGTCGAGAAAGCCAATGGTATCATCTGCAATGGCATCAAGAAACGCCTATTAGGACCACTGGAAAAAGCTCGACATACCTGGCCAGAAGAACTACCCAGTGTGTTATGGAGCATCCGAACAACACCAAATACAGCGACACAGGAGACCCCGTTTTTCCTTGTCCATGGAGCAGAGGCAGTACTGCCAATAGAAATAGAGCACGACTCCCCCAGAGTCACAGAGTATAATGAAGAAGCTTCCAGGAAAGCATTGGAAGACGACGTCGACGCACTCGACGAAGCTCGAGACGAAGTATTATCAAGGGTAACCAAATATCAGCAGGACCTGAAAAATTACCACAGTCGACGTTTGAGACCAAGATCTTTTCAAGTCGGAGACTTAGTTTTGCGACTCAATCAAGAGCGCACTGAAAAACTCGAGTCGCCATGGCTTGGCCCCTACGTCATAACGGAAGTAATTGAAGGAGGAGCGTATAGGATAAAGGACAAGAAGACAGGGGTTCCCGAGAAAAACCCCTGGAACGTATCACAGCTCAGGCGGTTCTACGCCTAGAGTCGAAATATAGTCCTTCTTTGCAAAAATACAATGTACTGAAACGCCCGCGAGTTTTCAGACGCACTCTTTTCCTTTTCGGGGCACCGAGTGGGGCCGGAAAGATTTTTAATGAGGCGGGCTCGTGGTGCTGCAATATAATAAAGATAGTGGAGATATATTTCTTATTCTTCGACACGCTCGGGGGCTCAATGCCTTCAAGTTTCAAAATACGTACAATATAGATATATTAGACTTACCAAAATATTTCGCCTTGGTACACTAAATACCTCGCCAAATATCGGAAGCTAATAAAAACATAAACATAGCGTATGCGCCAAAGAAACTTACTGCTTTGGTCTAAGAACCTCGCAACAAAAATATAGAACTGTGACACCACGACACTCGGGGGCTTCCAACCCATCAATGAAAAAACAGAGATATCTTATTATGACAGGAGGGAAAACCTCCGAGATAGAAAAACAGTATAGACTCCAGCCAAAAGCTCGGGGGCTCAGTGATCAAAAAACACAGCTTGACAATATAGATTGTGTTTACAAATACACAAAAATGTATCAATGATAGAAATACAGCAAAGAGGAGGAAAAAGTTTTCAAGGGAAACCTAGCACATGATCTATGGTTATCCGCTCAGTAGAAGGACGCGTACTATGTTCAGCATAGCTTCCCTTCACGAAGAACTCAGAATCCATCCGAAGAAGTTCATCCATCATATCTTCAGCAACAGGAGTCACCAAATCGTCAATCTTGCCCATATTTCTCTTTTTCTTTGCCATCTTCGCCAAACAAGTAGGAACAATTTGATCTATGGGCAACTTTGGATGACAAATTTTTATCATCATCATGGCAAATCTTGCGCCAGCAGAAAGTTGAGCTCGCACAAAGCCATGGATTCGAGGAGCATCTCGAAATTTCTCCATTAAAGCTGGAAGGGTTTCGGGCATTTTGTTCCGAGGGAACATGGTTCCATAAACTAAGAATAAAGTCTTCGTACAGAAGTCAAGGAAATCGCGGACCTGAGCCGCGCGATCTTGAAATCTGACGATTTGGCGGGTGCGCTCAGGAGTGACCCAAAAATTAGACCCATGCTGCGCAGCCAGTCTCAGCAAAACAGTGGTTCGAGCTTCAACACGTTGGTCTTCGGCAGCAGCATCCAGAAACGAGCCTGACACATCAAACAAAAAATCAAGGAACGAATGGTGAAGAATATAATCTAATATGGTTACGAGCGGGAAACATACCTGTCATGTCCAAACTAGCATCAGTCATTAGCTGAAGCATATAATTCTCGCGGGAAGAAGCTTCAAGAGCTTTCAAGAATGAAAGCATCCTTCGCAGCGATGGCTTCTTTTGCCTGTTGAAGAGCAATTTCCTCTCTTTCGGACGCTTGTCGAGATTTTTCCATCATCGCAAGAGTTTGCTTCTTCATGGATTGAAGTTGTTGTCGAAGTTCTTGCAAATCTTCCGACAAATGTTTGCTTGAAGAACCTTCGAGGGGGTTATCATCGATTAGCATTTTCTTCGAGAAGGAAGAAGCAGGAGAAGCATCGGCAGAGCAAGGATTGGTCGAATAGTTGTCAAAAATTAACTGGAAAAGAAAGCGCCAGGATCAATGATAATGCTAGAGGGAATTTTCATTAATTTCTAGACAAATTTACATAGACATTACAAAAGAAGTTTCTCCAAAATGACTACCAGGATAATGGTCGCCAGAGCTAAATTGGCGACAGGGGCAAAAGAGACAAAGAAAGAAAAAAACAAAGAGGCATGCAACTAGACCTCCGGCCTTGATGAGCTAGGAGTGGAAGCTGGTTTGATCCCGAGATAGGCCAGAATTTTCTTCGTGTTGGGCTTGGCTGCCTTAATCAACGACCTCCATCTTGACTGCTCTATCTGATCGGTGTCGCCAACCTTCATCCAATCAACAGTTTGTTGGCTGTCAGCGACCAGGGCAACAGTACTCTCGACAACAATCTTCATGTTTTCCTGGCGCATCTTTAGTCCAGGGTCCTCTGATGAATTGAAGCTCTGGGCAAGGGCAAGGAAAGTTTTGGGCTCCTCTTTCTTCGGGAAGAAGTAGGGGAACAACGTCGACAGTCCCGCGTCAGCATTCGCCACACCTTCACGAATTTCGGATCCATGTAACTCCAGATAAGAAAGTGCGTCAAGAAGAGGATCATTGTCGGGATTCTCCAGATCAAACTCTTGGTTTGTTTGGCCTGCCACAGGAAATAAACGTTGGTCAAAAACAAGAAACAGCAGGTCGCATTAAAAAAGAAGGGATCGATAATATTACCTTGAATGCGTCGACTTTGCGATTTCAGGCGCTTGAGAATCCCCTGCTCACGAGCAGCCTGTGCGGCTTTGTGCTCGTTTAAAGCAGTTTCAGCATCTTCAAGTTTCTTCTGCAGTTCCTCGACACTAGCAGCTTTTGCTTTGGCTTCATCAGCCTCTGCTTTGGCTTCACTAGCAACAAGTTCGGCTTTCTTGCGGGCCGCTTCACTTTGCTCCAGTTTTTGAGCAAGTGTGTCGGCACGTTTGTTGGCCTCTGCAAGTTTCTCTGTCGAAAAAAAAAGAAAGGTCAAAATTGCGACAAACAACAGGAGCAAGAAGTCAGAAAGAACGACAAGTATAAAAGTTGTTACCTTCAGTTCTGCTGGCATACTCACGGTACCCAATGAATTGGGGATCCGATGCGGATAAGCTCTTTGATCATGGGCTGTCAAAGAAGAACAAAGAAAGAGAAAAATCGGTATGAAAAAAGAGTGAAGGCGTGAAAAAGCAAAACAGAGGAAATATAGATTTTGGCAAGAAAATTACAAAACTTACATCATCCAAGAGCAGAGTAGAAGAGCTACCCAATTGAGGGGCAGGCTCAGTGATCGTCTCAATCCTTGTCCTTTTTGGTGAAGGAGCAAGGGGGCTTGATGGAGGAGTAGTGGTGACGACGTTTCGTTGAGGAGGCGAGGACTCTTCTCCTTCAACTAGTGTATCCGAGGCAAGTAAAGTATGTGACGTGCTCGTCCGAGGAGCCACGTCAGCAGTTGGTACTTCTTCCTCATCATCGCTGTGATTAAGAATCGACAGCATAAAAAACAAGACAAGATAAACTTTTCGAGTACAGAAATAAGGAGAAATAAAAATGACTTACGAGCTGACGAGGGATTCAAGATAAGGATCGTAAGCCGCCTTCTGATGTGAAGG
Organism: Lolium perenne; assembly: GCF_019359855.2. Lineage (NCBI taxonomy): Eukaryota > Viridiplantae > Streptophyta > Magnoliopsida > Poales > Poaceae > Lolium > Lolium perenne. The sequence continues at coordinate 207,069,950 of NC_067245.2, read as the reverse complement.
ATCAACTTCTTTGGCTTTGGAAGTGCCGGAATCTTCGACATCATTCCTTTTCCTTTTGCCTTTCGGGGAGACAGCGGGAGGAGGAGATTGTGCTGACGCAGTGCCTTCGGAAGAACCCGCAGATTTTCGAGAATCTACGGGTTCATTCACAAAAGATGGGGCTTCTTGATTGTCATCAGTGACAATCGCCCTTTCTTCGACTTCTCCACCTTCAGGGAGAGGAGGAAGCGAGACAAGGTCTGGATGATTCTGTGCCAAATAAATAGGGAGTCAGAAAAGGAGTTACAAAACAGTTAGCAAAGCAATAACAAGACAATAGACAAAGATTACCTGGGGGAGTGGATTGGCGGCGCTGAATGGTTTTACACGACAAGAAGCAGGGACAGGATCTTTTTTGCTGAGAGATGAGATTTTTCGGACAAGCTTTTCCAAGTCTTTGACTTCCAAATCTACCGACAGCCGATCTACATCCTCGTTGCCAGCATATCTCCATAGAGGATTTTTGCGAGCCTGAAGCGGCTGCACTCTAGTCCTAAGAAAATATGCAGTAATTTGGATACCCGATAACTCTTTACCGCGAGTATTTTGCAACTCGTGAATACGAGCCATCAAGTTTTCTGTCGACGCCCTTTCTTCTTCGGTGGCCTCCGCGTCCCAGGAGCGGCGGCGAAAAATTTTCTCGGCACCATCAAAAGGAGGGATGTTGTCCTCTGCACATCCATGGTTCTCCTCTTGAATGTACAACCACTTCTTGCGCCATCCTTGAACTGAGTCAGGAAGCTTGACGTCGAAGTGGTCAACAGTGGGCCGAACAGAAATCACAACGCTGCCTATATTATAGGCGACATTGGGCGAGCCATTACGGCGGCAGAAGAAAATGCGCTTCCAAAGCGCCCAGTTAGGCTGGACGCCAAGGAAGGCCTCGCACAGAGTGATGAAAATGGAAATATGGAGGATTGAATTTGGCGTAAGGTGGTGGAGTTGCAAACCGTAGATAAAAAGAAGTCCACGGAGAAAAGGATGAATGGGGGCGGAAAGTCCGCGGATGAGGTGGTCGACAAAACTTACCCGGTACCCCATTGGAGGGGTTGGGTAGCTTTCCTCACTGGGGAAGCGCATTGCCTGGGATTTCTTGCTGATCCCCAGCTTCTTCATCATGTTGACGTCCTGAGCGGAAATCTTCGATCTTTCCCACTCCGCCGTTCCAAGATCCACGGCGGCCATGGAGGACTCCGGCGTGCTATGCCTTGTCAAGCGACGAGGTGGCATCAACAATGGCGCAGGATTCACAGCAGGGAGACAAAGAGCTTAGGAAGCTGTGGATCGCAGGAGAAATTTGCAGCTGAGAGAAAGAAGACGGCACGGGCGGAAGTGTCCAAGGAGGAAGAAGACGAATTTATATAGGGGTGCGGTGAAACGACGAACCGTTGGATAAGGAAAATGTGTGACAGATGATAGCCACGTAGCATCAAGGGTAAAAAAGTAATTCAACATCGCGGAAGTTACGGTGCGTGCGCCAGAAAAAGCGGAGGACGTGTGTCCCCCACTTGCACGACGTGTCAAGATAGTGAATTAATAGGGCCCGCATGGCGGCGAGAAAAGGCTTGTCGCAAATTTTTGACAGGCAATCGTGGCTATCGTCAGCAACAACGTCATCTTGACAGAAGAAAAAATTCGACTCAACAGCTTCATAAAAGGCGACACGGAAAAATAATGATTGAGCCTTTGATCAAATACAAGTTTCTGATCAAATGCTCGGGGGCTACTTTGGAAAAAAGAAAAAGATCTAGAAAGACAAAATAGAAATGGCATGAGCCTATGACCAAATACAAATATTTGTTCATAGCCTCGGGGGCTACTCCCATCGGGAGCGCTGTTCGCGCACCCGAGAAATTATCAAACTTCGGGAGAAAAAAGGAAATATGTCGGCATAAGGCGTGGAGCCTACACCCAAGTACAAGTCCTTGGTTGTAGACTCGGGGGCTACTCCCATCGGGAACGCTGTTCGCGTGCCCGATGAAATTATAAAAGAAAGAAAGAAAGAGAAAAAAGAAAGATAGAAGAGAAAAATAGTATATTTCGAGTTATAATTAACTCTACATATACTCCCATCGGGAGAGCAATATAAGTCATCTTTGACTCAATAAAATATGCCATTCCAACAGCCGAAAAAGCACTCGACAATATATTCTCAGAACGCCAAAGTTGCGATCAATTTCTGAATGCCGCAAATTTGCGAAGGTAAGACCCCAGATCCGTTCTGCTAGGCGTAGCATCGCCGAAGACTGCGCTCTGCTACTTTTATCCGTATCAACAGATACGAAGAAAAATCCTAACGGACGCGTTAGGTACTCGATAAATTTTACTGGGACTCGACAGAATGGTAAGACCTTAAGCGGCGCCTGTCGAAGTTTACACCAGTATCCCGAGGTCATGTCCAGGGACGTGATCTTGAAGTAGGTTTTTGCGGATTGCCACGAGAGCAGTTAACTAGTACCTGATCCGTCAGATGAACTAGCCCCAACTACCATTATCCCTGTACAAACATAGAATTTTATGTGAAGAAATATAGAAAAGTTGAAGTTGTCGAATAAAAATAAACAGTGGAGATTTTCCCTGACTCTACGATTCAAGCAAAATCTCGGGGGCTACTGACATAGGCATCCCAAATGGGCCTGCCGAAGATAGTACCCGGGGTTTACTGAAGGCCCACTACCCGAAGAATAAGAAGATTCGGGAGCCCAAGATGTATTTAAGGAAAGATAGAGTTGTAATAGGAAGTGTTATTTGTAATCTTGCGGGATGAGTTAGAAACCTTCCCGGACTATGTAACTTGTACTACACGAATCCCTCGGCTCCGCCTCCTATATAAGGGGGAGTCGAGGGACACAGAGATCATCGAATCATTGTCTACAAACCCTAGTTTTCATAATCGTCGAGTACTTTTCGGCTGAAACCTTCGAGATCTACTTGCCCTCTACTTCCAACTAAACCCTAGCCTACAATCCATAGGCATTGACAAGTTAATACCTTGTCACCGACGACTCGCAAGAAACCTCTCTTCTTGAGAGTGAAAACGCGGGTTCCCAAAGATCCGCGGGTTCCTCTGAAAAAGAGACAGAGTCAAGGCAACCCTCGGATTCTGCTCATTCTGTCTCTCATCCTTCCACCAGTTCTCCTGAAGGACGTGGCAAAAGGAAAAGAGATGATGTCGAAGACTCCAGCACGTCGAAGCCTGCCAAAATTATTGCCGAAGAAACTTCACCAGAAGTTGAAGGTGACTTCGACCCTTTCACCGCAGCAGGCGCCGTTAGCTCATAAGTTGTCATTTTCCTGTCTTCATCTGTCCTAATTTTCTTTCAATGTTCTAACATCTTGGTTTGCGCTATATTGTCAGGTCCACTGAAGAAGCAGAGGAGGAAGAAACCGCGGCTCATGGAGCGGCTCCTACGAGCACTTCCAATATCCTGGTTCTTTCCGATGGAAATCATACTGCCGCGGAAATATCACCTCCTCCGGAACATAATCCAAAAGCGTCGACTCCCGTGCCCAGCCCCCGAGCGCCTCCGACGAAGAAAGCTAAAATCGGGGCTGGACACGCTCAAGAAGTTGTCGCTGGGAGTTTGTTGACTCCCTACTTGGAAGATATAAGTTCTTTCTCTATTGAACATCTGTTTGCTTGTCGATGTTTTCCTTCCTTATGTTGTTTCCCTATCTTGTCAAGTTGCGTTCAGCCTTTGATGAAGGAGCTCATCCAACTGGGTTCCCAATTTCTCGGGTTCCGCGATGAAGCTACCAACATCAGAGGTAAAACTTGTCTTGCTTTCTGCTCCTTTTCTTTTTTCTACTAGTAGATTCTCTGTTTTCCAACAAACACTATTTTTCTTTTGACCTCTCTCGCTTCAGAGGCGCTCCACCGTGCCGAGGAACGTGCTGATGCGCTGTTCGCCAAGCTGAAGCGCAACGAGAAGGCTCGTGAAAAAACGAAAAAGATGTTGTTGTTGTCGACGGTCTTCGACAAAGGTTGCAGACTGCGGAAGATGCCTTAAGCGACATCGAAACCCAGCAGATCGAGCGCAATAACGCTATAGTGATGCGCCTTGAAAAGCAAATCTGTTGTTTTACAAGTAACCTGATATTTCTCTCGCCTTTTTGCTTCTATATTTGTCTGTTTCTATGAAATTAATGAACTCTTGGTTCTATCCAGTAGGACGGATGGGTGAGATATATACTCTGCAGGAAGAATCCGACGATCTCCTCCTCAACAATCTCGATCTCCTCGAGTTAAGGTGTGACTTGGTGCGCACTAATATCTCGGCTGTGTGCGGTGTGTTGAATCGCTTCTTCTCCCATTTCTTCCCCAAGAAGACACAACTGGATATCTTCTCCGAGCTCGTCCATCGCTTCCAAACAACGGCTGATCCTGTTCTAGCTGATCGTCAGGCTAGCCTGAAGATTGGTGTCGAAGGAACAATTGTTGTGGTCGCTGCCAGCGGCCAAGAAGTTGATTGGGCGAAAGCTGGCACTCCTGCGGCATAAACAAGGAGAAGTGGAAGACGTTGGTGAAGGATGCTAAACCGCAGTCGAAGAAAATCATTGCATTCGTTGATCTGAAGTCCACTACTTCTGCTAGCACTGCGCGGACGGAGGTCTAGTAGACCAACCCGCTTCTTTTCTATTTTCTTATGTATCCAGTCGCAACTTCTGTTGTTCCTGGAGATTTGTAGGGCTTGCTAGGAGCCACCTTTTGTAATCTCTTTACTTGTGTAAATATGCCAAAGTATGAACGAAAAAGTGCATTTTGTCGATTGATTGATGTCGACCTTTCTTTTTTTCCAGTTTATATGCGATAACTATACCAAAGCTGCTGGTCCGTCCAATATTTCACCCACCGTTTCTCATTCTACGAGAGCTGCTGGAGATGTTTTCTTGGATGATTCTTCATGTGTTAGTTCGATGCACCAAGAACTAGCTGATCTTCGACAGCAGTTGCAAGCTATGAAAAATAGGCTATCACCGTTATGGATCAATCTCGCAAATCATCGGAACATGAGCGGGATGCTCTTCGGCAAGCACAAGAGGCTCTTGAATTGAAAGAATCTGCTGTTGGTGAGGCTTCTCGTGCTGCTAAGCGCGAGAATTATATGCTTGGTCTGATGACTGATGCAAGTCAATATATGGTGGGTATGTTCTGTTGTAGCTTTCCTCTTTTTTCCATATTTTTCATGTCTTTTACCAGGCTATGTTTCTTCTTCTGTGCTGCATGTAGGTTCTTTCCTTGACACAATCACTGAAGAACAACGCGTGAACTCGTGAGTCAAGGTTCTCCTTGAACTCGCCAGAAAGAACAATATTGACTTCTGGGCTGACGAGAATCGTGCCCGCCGAATTGTTCGGTTCCAGGATCGCGCTGCTCAAGTTCGAAAGTTCCAAGATTTCTTCGGCAGTACTCTGGCCATGGTGTATAACGCCATGTTTCCTCGAAACCTGCAGCCTGCAAATCTTACTGAACTTATGGTTAAGTTCAGGTATGTGGAGAGTATCCACGACTTTGTAAAGGCCCAGATGGTGGCAGGTGCAAAGTTTGCTCTGATTTAGCTGAAGGTCTGTCACTCAAAATTGGACTTCAATAATCTTTTCGACCTTTTTTACCGCAAAACAATGAAGAGGAGGGTGAACGTTGACAAACACAATGAAGTTGTGTCACCTGTAGCCAAGAAAATGATCGACAAGCTTCTTCGATACGACGTTGTTTTCTTCACGGATCTTCAGTATGATGACTCGACGCAGAATATTCGTGCTGCCAAGGAGAACATAGCCATAGATAGATTGTTATGAAAGCTATACTTTTTTCTTTTCTCGAGATGTATAGCCTGAGTCGAATATACTTGTAGTTATGTATAGTCAAGGCAAATTTGCATGTTATTGTTTTTCTTTTCTAGCCCCTGAGTGCCCTCATTTGCGTATCTATGTTTGTTAGTCTCGAGGTTTTTTTGTTAACCAAGGCGAATAATTCTGAGCTATGTTTGAGATTCGAATATATTTCGTGAATTCTTCGGGTACGAGCCCCCGAGCCTTGCGAGAAAAATATATATCATCACTATTTTTATTATATTGCAGTATCGCAAGCCCGCCTCATTAAAACCCTTTCATCCCCACTCGGTGCCCTGAAAGGAAAAGAGTGCGTCTGAAAACTTGCAAGCTCTTCAGTACAATGTATGCTTACATAGTCGACTATATTGTTCTCTAAGCGTAGAACTGCCGAAGTTGCGCCACGTTCCATGGGTTTGTCTCGTCCTTCCATGTCTTCTTGTCCTTCAATCTGTATGCTCCCCCTGGGATTACTTCAATGACGATGTATGGTCCTATCCATGGAGACTCGAATTTTTCATGGCTATCCTGAGTGAGCCGAAGAACTAGGTCGCCAACTTGGAAAGACTTGGGTCGCAAACGTCGACTGTGATAATTTTTGAGGTTCTGCTGGTACGTGGTTACTCTTGAGAATACTTCATCCCTTGCTTCGTCGAGTGTGTCGACATCATCTTCCAGCGCCTTTCTCGAAGTTTCTTCGTCATATTCTACGACTCTTGGAGAATTATGCTCTATTTCTACCGGGAGTACCGCCTCAGCTCCATGGACCAAAAAGAATGGAGTTTCCTGAGTTGCTATGTTGGGTGTTGTTCGTATGCTCCATAATACGCTGGGTAACTCATCAATCCAAGTGTGTCGCGCTTTTTCTAGTGGTGTTAGCAGTTGCTTCTTGATGCCATTGCAGATAATACTGTTTGTTTTCTCGACTTGGCCATTGGTTTGCGGGTGCGCCACCGATGCAAAATGTAGTTTAGTGCCTACTTCCGTGCAATACTCCTTGAATTCTCGAGAGGTAAAGTTGTTGCCATTGTCCGTAACTATGGTGTTAGGGACGCCAAATCGAAAAACTATCCCCTTGACAAAGTTTACCGCTGATGTTGCGTCTGCCGAACTTACTGCTACTGCATCTATCCACTTGGTAAATTTGTCGACAGCTACGAGTAAATACATGTGTCCTCCTGGCCAGGACTTGAGTAATTTCCCCACCATATCAAGCCCCCATTGCGCGAAAGGCCACGCCAATGGTATTGGCATCAACTCTGCTGCCGGTGAGTGAGGTTTAGCTGCAAATCTCTGACACGCATTGCACGTGCATACTACATCTTTTGCGTCTTCTACTGTTGCAGCCAATAAAATCCTGCCCGAAAAGTTTTGGCTGCTATTGCTTGACTGCTTGCGTGGTGGCCGCATACTCCCTCATGTATATCTTTCAGTATAACTCGGCCTTCTTTGGGTGTGACACACCTCTGCAATACTCCTGAGATGCTCCGTTTGTATAATTCTCCCTTGACCACGGTGAACGCCTTGGATCATCGGATAACTCGCCGTGCTTCTACCGGATCTTCGGGTATCTCTTTCCTTGTGATGTATGCCACATAAACCTGCATCCATGGAACTTGTATCGTCATAAATTCTTCTGGTTCCTCCTCATCTTCCGATATATTTGTTTCTTGGGCTGCTGGAGCCCTCGAGCCTTCCTTGGCCTTTTCTATTTTCTTCGACTGCTTTGGTGCTTTCTTCACTTTAGTTGATCTCTCACTTATCTCTTCCCAGAAAGCGCCAGGTGGTATTGGCAAGCATTGCGAGCCGATATTTTCCAAAACGTCGGCTTCGTCGTTGCTAAGCCTGCTGATGTGATTGACTTCACAGCCATCAAAGAGTTTCTCGAGTTCATTGTACACCTCCTTGTATGCTATCATGGTATCGTTGAACTGCATCGCGCTTGTTCATCACCTGTTGAGCCACCAACTGGGAGTCGCCGAAGATTTTTAATCGAGTTGCGCCACACGCCTTTGCCATCTTCATCCCGTGTATGAGGGCTTCATATTCTGCCTCGTTATTGGACGCGTTGGGGAACATCATCCGAAGTATGTATTTCATTTTGTCGTCTTGGGTGACACAAGTATCACGCCTGCTCCAGCTCCTTCCAATATCTTGGACCCATCAAAGTTCATATGCCAGGTACTCGACAAATCCGGGGGTCCCGTATTTTGCAATTCCATCCACGCTGCGACAAAGTCCAACAGGATCTGCGATATGATCGCCTTTCTTTTTTCATACGTGATGTCCCAAGGGGAGAGCTCCATTCCCCAAAGGGATACATGTCCAGTGGCCTCTGGATTGTTTAGGATGTTCGAGAGAGGTACCGAAAAATAGTGTCGTAACTTTCTTGCTGTTGTGAATACTCCATATACAAGTTTCTGATAATGCGGGTAACCTTGCTTGGATGGTGATAGTACCTCACTGATGAAGTATACTGGCCGCTCAACTCCATGGATCTTCCCTTCTTCTTCTCGTTCTACCACGAGGACTGTACTGACCACCTGAGGTGTGGCCGCGATGTATAGAAGGAGGGGCTCTTTTTCTTTCGGAGCCACCAACACTGGAGGTGTCGAGATTGTGCGCTTGAGATTCTCAAAAGCTTGGTCTCCTTGTTTGTTCCACTCGAACTTTTCTCCTTTCTTGATGAGCGCATAGAAGGGCAGCGCTTTTTCTCCTAACCTGGTGACAAACCTGCTCAAAGCTGCGACACGGCCCGTCAGCTGTTGTATCTCCTTAAGCTTGGTTGGTTTCCTCATCGTCACGATGGCCTGTATTTTCTCGGGGTTTGCCTCGATTCCTTTGGCTGACACCAAGTACCCGAGGAGTTCTCCCGCAGGAACACCAAAGGAGCATTTCGTCGTGTTCATCTTGAGGCGAAACTTGTCGAGATTGTTGAAGGTTTCTCAAATATCATCGATCAAAGATGACCCTTGCTTTGTGGTTATGACGATATCGTCAATGTATACTTGGATGTTCTTGCCAATCTGTGTGGCGAGACGCTTCTGCATCATCCTCTGATAGGTAGCTCCCGCATTTTTCAACCCGAAGAGCATTGTTCTGTAGCAAAACACGCCATAAGGGGTTATAAAAGCTGTTTTGACTTCATCTTCTTCTTTTAAGCAGATCTGGTTGTAACCAGAATACGCGTCCAGGAAGGAAAGACGTTCGCATCCCGTTGTGGAGTCGATAATTTGATCGATCCTCGGGAGGGGAAAGTGATCCTTTGGACAATGTTTATTGAGACACGTGAAGTCGACGCACATGCGAAGGACATCAGTGTTTTTCTTCGGGACCAAAACTGGGTTAGCGACCCATGTGGCCTCGGTATGTAGTGATGAAATTTGCTTCTTGAAGTCGATTAATCTCTGATAGCATAGCTTTACAATTTGGCTCGGAGAAATGCCGCAAAGGTTGTCGGATTGGCCTGGCTCTTGGATCTAGATTAAGGGGGTGCTCGGCGAGTTCCCTGGGTACTCCTGGCATGTCAGCTGGACACCATGCGAAGATTTCCCAGCGCTCACGGAGGAACTCGATGAGCGCACTTTCCTATGCGTTATCCATATTTGTTGCGATAGCTGTCGTCTTCTTAGGATCCGTCGGGTGAACTTGCACTTCCTTGGAATTCTTGGAGGTGTCGAAGGTTTGCTCCTTGAGTGGCCTTCCTCCGTCGGGTAGCACGTCGTAGTTGGTGGTCAGCTTAGAAGCTTCATACTCATCCTGCATCCCGAAGGTTTCGGAAGTCCTTGTCACATTTATCTGCTAGAGAAAAACTTTCCTTCACTGTGATTGGGTCGTTGGGACCAGGAATCCTCCATAACAGGTATGTGTAATATGGTACATCCATGAATCTGGCATACGCAGGTCGTACCAATATAGCATGATACTGTGATGGAAAGTCGATAACCTCAAACTCCAACTTCTCCCTCCTGAAATTCTCTTGGGTTCCGAACTGTACATCAAGTAAGATCTTTCCCAGGAGATAGTTCGGCTTCTCCGGTGTAATACCATGAAAGCGTGTATCTGTTGGTGTCAGGTTTGCCAGAGAGATATTCATTTTCCTCAAAGTTTCTGCGTACATGAGGTTCAGACTGCTTCCTCCATCTATGAATATACGTGATACCTCGAATCCTGCGATCACTACTAGTAAAATCATAGTTGATTGTCCCGGTCGTGGAACTTGAGGTGGGTGATCCGCTTGAGTGAATCCTATGTCCCGTGCCGACCAATTAAGGTACTCGATGGTTGGTGGAGGCATCTTCTCTGCCATGTATATCTGTCGTGAAATTACCTTTTGCGTCCTATTCGAGGGTCTCCCTTTCTGAATCATCGACACTGCTCCTGTTGTGTCAATGTAAGGGCCATTGTGGGTTGGAGCTCCCGCCAACTGCAACTGATGTTGATTTTCTCTAGTGATTGCGGGTGTTGGTGGCAGATGAACCTCGCTCCTTGGCCCCTGTACGTGCCCCCTGTTCGCTACTTGTGCATTTGTATGCTCCGCATATCTGTCAGAGCCTGGAATGTTCGACAGTCTTTCTGAAGGTGGCCTGACTGTCTTTTCCCTTCGCTGTCGAGTTAAAAGTGCATCTGGCATGGCCCTTTCAGAAGATCTTCGGGTGATATATTGTATGGCCTCTGGAACCTTGGTCGATTATTTTGTCTACTGGAGCTTGGCGTATCTATATGATCATTGCGCTACTCGCTGCCTCTCTGATAATCATCCCGATGATTTCCTCCACTGTTTCCTCGGAAGCCAACCGCCACTTGGCTGGGACCGTCGTAATCTGAGAACCAACGAGAATATCGTCACCTATTTTGGTTGTTGTTTCTATTGCGATCTTCTTTGGGTGATCAGTGCCGTTTATTATGAACATTATCTTCGCCATCCGCCCAGCGATTCGATATTTCCATGAGGTCTGCTATTGTTCTCGGGTTGGACCTACCGAAATCCTCGATTAGGTCTCTTCTTCGGATCCCCGCAACAAATGCGTCGATTGATCTTTCGTCAGATATGTTTTCTGCCAAAAAAATTATGATTTTCCATCGCTGGATATACATCCTCAATGGTTCATCATACTTCTGCTTGCAGGCCCTCAACACCTCTATTGATGCAGGTTTCTTGCACGTTGAGCAAAAAAAATTCACGAACAAGTCCTCGAGAGTCTCCAAGCTGTCGATGGATCCTTCCGGTAATTTCTTTATCCACGATCTTGCGGCTCCGCTAAGGTGAACCTAGATGCTCTACATGGCTGTTGCTCTAGTTCCACCCACCAACTTCACTGTTTCCAGGTAATCTGTCAGCCAATCCTCTGGGTCTTGCAAGCCATCGAACTTTTTGTAATTATCATGTAACTTAAACCCAGAAGGAACCTGAGTTTTTACTCGACGAGTAAAACATGGGAGTCCGCACATATCCTCTTCATCGACTTCTGGTGAGTGCCGAAGTTCTCTTCTCTCCTGCCGTTCTCTATCAACTCGTTCTTGTATCGTCTTATCTCTTGCGTCACCTGTCCGAGGGGGATCTTACGCTGCCATAACAGGTTGAGGATTATTTTGCCTTGATGTGCTCTCGGGTTGCGGTGTACTTGATCCTTGTATTGATGTCCCCATGATTCCAACTCCTGCCATGGCCATGTTATACAATGCTTCCCTGGGATCTCCCGCAGGTGGTTTGGATGCTAACATGAAAGCATGTGTCGCCAAGTATCCTGCTTCCGGTGTTTTGGGGATGATGTGCCCTCTTGTATCTATCGACATAAAGGACATGTTGAGGTTTTGTATCAGGTTCTCTCTTTCGTGCTCAAGCACGTTAGCTAGCCGAGATCTTCCTCTTGCGTGTGCTGCTCTGTTACTATCTCCTGAAGTTCCGGATTGTCGGCTCAGGTTGGCCCTGCGCGCACTTGATGCGGAAGCTACAGCTCTTATATCGTCGAGTATTTTCTTTGTTTTTCTAGCTCACGTCCAACACGAGCGAGTCTATATTGATATGCTTGCAATTCTTATGATGTGGCTGTTGTGGTCATCGGCTCTGTGCCGTTCATGGCTCTTCTAGCTATATCCCAAGCTGCTTGTGATAGTTGTACCCTCTCTCGCGACATGGGGCCGACGTATTTGGGGCCTGTTCCGCGGGTGAGTGATACGTCTCCGACGTATCGATAATTTCTTATGTTCCATGCCACATTATTGATGATATCTACATGTTATATGCACATTTTATGTCATATTCGTGCATTTTCTGGAACTAACCTATTGACGAGATGCCGAAGGGCCAGTTGCTGTTTTCTGCTGTTTTTGGTTTCAGAAATCCTAGTAAAGAAATATTCTCGGAATTGGATGAAATCAACGCCCAGGTTCCTATTTTGCCCGGAAGCATCCAGAACACACGAGAACCGCCAGAGAGGGGGCACAGGCCCACCAAACCCTAGGCCGGCGCGGCCAGGGGGGGCCCGCGCCCCCCTATAGTGTCGGCGCCCCTTCGACCTCCTGAGGCCGCCTCTTCGCCTATATAAAGCCCCTGGACCTAAAACCTCGATACGAAAAAGCCACGGTACGAGAAACCATCCAGAGCCGCCGCCATCGCGAAGCCAAGATCTGGGGGACAGGAGTCTCTGTTCCGGCACGCCGCCGGGACGGGGAAGTGCCCCCGGAAGGCTTCTCCATTGACACCGCTGCCATCTCCACCGCCATCTTCATCACCGCTGCTGCTCCCATGAGGAGGGAGTAGTTCTCCATCGAGGCTCGGGGCTGTACCGGTAGCTATGTGGTTCATCTCTCTCCTATGTACTTCAATACAATAATCTCATGAGCTGCCTTACATGATTGAGATTCATATGATGATGCTTGTAATCTAGATGTCGTTATGCTAGTCAAGTGAGTTTTACTTATGTGATCTCTGGAGACTCCTTGTCCCACGTGTGTAAAGGTGACAGTGTGTGCACCGTGTGGGTCTCTTAGGCTATATTTCACAGAATACTTATTCACTGTTATGAATGGCATAGTGAAGTGCTTATTTATATCTCTTTATGATTGCAATGTGTTTTGTATCACAATTTATCTATGTGCTACTCTAGTGATGTTATTAAAGTAGTTTTATTCCTCCTGCACGGTGTAATGGTGACATTGTGTGCATCCGTGTTAGTACTTGGCGTAGGCCATGATTATGATCTCTTGTAGATTATGAAGTTAACTATAGCTATGATAGTATTGATGTGATCTATGCCTCCTTTCTTAGCATGAAGGTGACAGTGTGCATGCTACGTTAGTACTTGGTTTAGTTGTGTTGATCTATCTTACACTCTAAGGTTATTTAAATATGAACATTGAATTGTGGAGCTTGTTAACTTCGGCATTGAGGGTTCGTGTAATCCTACGCAATGTGTTCATCATCCAACAAGAGAGTGTAGAGTATGCATTTATCTATTCTGTTATGTGATCAAAGTTGAGAGTGTCCACTAGTGAAAGTATGATCCCTAGGCCTTGTTCCTAAATACTGCTATCGCTGCTTGTTTACTGTTTTACTGCGTTACTACTGCTGCGTTACTACTGCTTGTTTACTGTCCTGGGCAAAGCACTTTTCTGGTGCCGTTGCCACTGCTCATATATATTCATACCACCTGTATTTCACTATCTCTTCGCCGAACTAGTGCACCTATTAGGTGTGTTGGGGACACAAGAGACTTCTTGCTTTGTGGTTGCAGGGTTGCATGAGAGGGATATCTTTGACCTCTTCCTCCCTGAGTTCGATAAACCTTGGGTGATCCACTTAAGGGAAACTTGCTGCTGTTCTACAAACCTCTGCTCTTGGAGGCCCAACACTGTCTACAGGAAAAAGGAGGGGGGCGTAGACATCAAGCTATTTTCTGGCGCCGTTGCCGGGGAGGAAAGGTAAAAGGTACTCACACTCCGGATCTCGGCTACTAAGCTATTTTCCGCCGTTGTAAGTACTCGAAGCTATTTCCTTTAGATCCTGCAATTGCATCTTTTTGTTTCTTGTTTACACTAGTTAGGCATAATGGACAACAATGAGCTTCTTATTCTATTTCCTGATTTAAGACATGGATGGTTTGATCCGAAAATTAAAAAACCCATGGAACATATTAGCATGAACACCTTGAATACCATTGTTGCTAATGATATGGAAAATTCTAAGCTTGGGGAAGCTAGTTTTGATGAGCATGATCTTTTTAGTCCCCGAAGCATTGAGGAGAAAATTTACTTTGATGATACTTTGCCTCCTATTTATGATGATTATAATGATAGAGGTCTTTTGGTGCCACCTGTTATGGAGGATAAATTTGATTATGAATACAATATGCCTCCTTTATTTGATGATGAGAATAATAATGATAGCTACTTTGTTGAATTTGCTCCCACTACAACTAATAAAATTGACTATGCTTATGTGGAGAGTAATAATTTTATGCATGAGACTCATGATAAGAATGCTTTATGTGATAGTTACATTGTTGAGTTTGCTCATGATACTACTGAAAGTTATTATGAGAGAGGAAAATATGGTTGTAGAAATTTTCATGTTACTAAAACACCTCTCTATGTGCTGAAATTTTTCAAGCTACACTTGTTTTATCTTTCTATGCTTGTTGCATTATACTTCATGAATTTGTTTATTTACAAGATTCCTATGCATAGGAAGCATGTTAGGCTTAAATTTGTTTTGAACTTGCTTCTTGATGCTCTCTTTTGCTTCAACTACTATTTCTTGCGAGTGCATCATTAAAACTGCTGAGCCCATCTTAATGGCTATAAAGAAAGAACTTCTTGGAAGATAACCCATGTGTTATTTTGCTACAGTACTTTGTTTTATAATTGTGTCTTGGAAGTTGTTTACTACTGTAGCAACCTCTCCTTATCTTAGTTTTGTGTTTTGTTGTGCCAAGTGAAGCCTCTAATCGAAGGTTGATACTAGATTTGGATTTCTGCGCAGAAACAGATTTCTATCTGTCACGAATCTGGGGTGTTTTCTCTGTAGGTAACTCAGAAAAATATGCCAATTTACGTGCGTGTTCCTCAGATATGTACGCAACTTTCATTAGTTTTGAGTTTTCTGATCTGAGCAACGGAAGTATTTATTAAAAATTCGTCTTTACGGACTGTTCTGTTTTGACAGATTCTGCCTTTTATTTCGCATTGCTTCTTTCGCTGTGTTGGGTGGATTTCTTTGTTCCATTACCTTCCAGTAGCTTTGAGCAATGTCCAGAAGTGTTAAGAATGATTGTGTCACCTCTGAACATATGAGTTTTTGATTATGTACTAACCCCTCTAATGAAGTTTATGAGAAGTTTGGTGTGAAGGAAGTTTTCAAGGGTCAAGAGAGGAGGATGATATACTATGATCAAGAAGAGTGAAAGCTCTAAGCTTGGGGATGCCCCGGTGGTTCACCCCTGCATATATCAAGAAGACTCAAGCGTCTAAGCTTGGGGATGCCCAAGGCATCCCCTTCTTCATCGACAAATTATCAGGTTCCTTCTCTTGAAACTATATTTTTATTCGGTCACATCTTATGTACTTTACTTGGAGTGTCTGTGTGCTTTTGTTTTTGTTTTTGTTTGAATAAATGCTTGTGTGGGAGAGAGACACGCTCCGCTGGTTCGTATGAACACATGTGTTCTTAGCTTTTAGTATTCATGGCGAAGTTTCTTCTTCGTTAAATTGTTATATGGTTGGAATTGGAAAATGATACATGTAGTAATTGCTATAATGTCTTGGGTAATGTGATACTTGGCAATTGTTGTGCTCATGTTTAAGCTCTTGCATCATATACTTTGCACCCATTAATGAAGAAATACATAGAGCATGCTAAAATTTGGTTTGCATATTTGGTCTCTCTAAAGTCTAGATAATTTCTAGTATTGAGTTTGAACAACAAGGAAGACGGTGTAGAGTCTTATAATGTTTACAATATGTCTTTTATGTGAGTTTTGCTGCACCGGTTCATCCTTGTGTTTGTTTCAAATAGCCTTGCTAGCCTAAACCTTGTATCGAGAGGGAATACTTCTCATGCATCCAAATCCTTGAGCCAACTACTATGCCATTTGTGCCCACCATACCTACCTACTACATGGTATTTCTCCGCCATTCCAAAGTAAATTGCTTGAGTGCTACCTTTAAATTTCTATCCTTTACCTTTGCAATATATAGCTCATGGGACAAATAGCCTAAAAACTATTGTGGTATTGAATATGTACTTATGCACTTTATCTCTTATTAAGTTGCTTGTTGTGCGATAACCATGTTCTTGGGGACGCCATCAACTACTCTTTGTTGAATATCATGTGAGTTGCTATGCATGTTCGTCTTGTCTGAAGTAAGGGAGATTTACCACTAAAATGGTTAGAGCACTGCATAATGTTAGAGAAGAACATTGGGCCGCTAACTAAAGCCATGATCCATGGTGGAAGTTTCAGTTTTGGACAAATATCCTCAATCTCATATGAGAAAATTAATAATTGTTGAATGCTTATGCATATAAGAGGAGTCCATTATCTGTTGTCTATGTTGTCCCGGTATGGATGTCTAAGTTGAGAATAATCAATAGCGAGAAATCCGATGCGAGCTTTCTCCTTAGACCTTTGTACAGGCGGCACAGAGGTACCCCTTTGTGACACTTGGTTAAAACATGTGCATTGCGATGATAATCCAGGTAATCCGAGCTAATTAGGACAAGGTGCGGGCACTATTAGTATACTATGCATGAGGCTTGCAACTTGTAGGATATAATTTACATAATGCATATGCTTTATTACTACCGTTGACAAAATTGTTTCTTGTTTTCAAAACCAAAGCTCTAGCACAAATATAGCAATCGATGCTTTCCTCTTTGAAGGACCTTTCTTTTACTTTTATTGTTGAGTCAGTTCACCTATCTCTTTCCACCTCAAGAAGCAAACACTTGTGTGAACTGTGCATTGATTCCTACATATTTGCATATTGCACTTATTATATTGCTCTATGTTGACAATATCCATAAGATATACATATTATAAGTTGAAAGCAACCGCTGAAACTTCATGTTCCTTTGTGTTGCTTCAATACCTCTACTAAGAATTTATTGCTTTATGAGTAACTCTTATGCAAGACTTATTGATGCTTGTCTTGAAAGTACTATTCATGAAAAGTCTTTGCTATATGATTCAATTGTTTACTCATTGCATTTACGTTGTTTCGAATTGCTGCATTCATTACATATGCTTACAATAGTATGATCAAGTTTATGATGGCATGTCACTCCATAAATTATCTTTGTTATCGTTTACCTGCTCGGGATGAGCAGAAACTAAGCTTGGGGATGCTGATACGTCTCCGACGTATCGATAATTTCTTATGTTCCATACCACATTATTGATGATATCTACATGTTATATGCACATTTTATGTCATATTCGTGCATTTTCTGGAACTAACCTATTGACGAGATGCCGAAGGGCCAGTTGCTGTTTTCTGCTGTTTTTGGTTTCAGAAATCCTAGTAAAGAAATATTCTCGGAATTGGACGAAATCAATGCCTAGGTTCCTATTTTGCCCGGAAGCATCCAGAACACACGAGAACCGCCAGAGAGGGGGCACAGGCCCACCAAACCCTAGGCCGGCGCGGCCAGGGGGGGGCCCGCGCCCCCCTATAGTGTCGGCGCCCCTTTGACCTCCTGACGCCGCCTCTTCGCCTATATAAAGCCCCTGGACCTAAAACCTCGATACGAAAAAGCCACGGTACGAGAAACCATCCAGAGCCGCCGCCATCGCGAAGCCAAGATCTGGGGGACAGGAGTCTCTGTTCCGGCACGCCGCCGGGACGGGGAAGTGCCCCCGGAAGGCTTCTCCATCGACACCGCTGCCATCTCCACCGCCATCTTGATCACCGCTGCTGCTCCCATGAGGAGGGAGTAGTTCTCCATCGAGGCTCGGGGCTGTACCGGTAGCTATGTGGTTCATCTCTCTCCTATGTACTTCAATACAATAATCTCATGAGCTGCCTTACATGATTGAGATTCATATGATGATGCTTGTAATCTAGATGTCATTATGCTAGTCAAGTGAGTTTTACTTATGTGATCTCCGGAGACTCCTTGTCCCACGTGTGTAAAGGTGACAGTGTGTGCACCGTGTGGGTCTCTTAGGCTATATTTCACAGAATACTTATTCACTGTTATGAATGGCATAGTGAAGTGCTTATTTATATCTCTTTATGATTGCAATGTGTTTTGTATCACAATTTATCTATGTGCTACTCTAGTGATGTTATTAAAATAGTTTTATTCCTCCTGCACGGTGTAATAGTGACAGTGTGTGCATCCGTGTTAGTACTTGGCGTAGGCTATGATTATGATCTCTTGTAGATTATGAAGTTAACTATTGCTATGATAGTATTGATGTGATCTATGCCTCCTTTCTTAGCATGAAGGTGACAGTGTGCATGCTACGTTAGTACTTGGTTTAGTTGTGTTGATCTATCTTACACTCTAAGGTTATTTAAATATGAACATTGAATTGTGGAGCTTGTTAACTCCGGCATTGAGGGTTCGTGTAATCCTACGCAATGTGTTCATCATCCAACAAGAGAGTGTAGAGTATGCATTTATCTATTCTGTTATGTGATCAAAGTTGAGAGTGTCCACTAGTGAAAGTATGATCCCTAGGCCTTGTTCCTAAATACTGCTATCGCTGCTTGTTTACTGTTTTACTGCGTTACTACTGCTGCGTTACTACTGCTTGTTTCTTGTCTGGGCAAAGCACTTTTCTGGTGCTGTTGCCACTGCTCATATATATTCATACCACCTGTATTTCACTATCTCTTCGCCGAACTAGTGCACCTATTAGGTGTGTTGGGGACACAAGAGACTTCTTGCTTTGTGGTTGCAGGGTTGCATGAGAGGGATATCTTTGACCTCTTCCTCCCTGAGTTCGATAAACCTTGGGTGATCCACTTAAGGGAAACTTGCTGCTGTTCTACAAACCTCTGCTCTTGGAGGCCCAACACTGTCTACAGGAAAAGGAGGGGGGCGTAGACATCAGTGAGATTCGCAGGGTCGGTGTACGGGTTGCCCAAATCATCGAAAGCTTCCGACGCTTCATCTTCTGGTTGGCTTGACTCCCCAATCACGTAAACTTGATGATATTTTGCAGTTGTATTTTTATCTTCAGAGTTGGTGACACCATCGTAACGATCGGCGAAGACCTCCCGAATAGAAGTAGATCTGTCGATGAAGTCGAAATTGTCGACCCTCTCCGAGTCGATGTCCAGATCAGAGTCTGTGAACGTCCCAAAAGACATGCCGCCGAGCAGTTCGGCGAGTTCTCCGTCGGTGGCGGGCTTGATGTAGCTTGGCGGCGAAGCCTCCTCGTTTCCTGACTCGATTGATGATGATGATCCCGAGTAATCGAAAACGGCTACTAACGGTCCCGAAAAAATCGGTTCCGCCAGAGGAAGCGATCCTTCTTTTCCGACGCGGAAGTGGAGACTCCCGAACTTCATCTCCATCTCCTCCTCCAGATCGGCATATGCATGCAATTGGGTGGGAGGGTGAGGAACAAAATCTACGAGATCAGGTTTGACATGTTTACCTCCATCCATCGTGTTGCTTGCTACTGACGATGTGGTTGATGTTGAGCATGCCATCGAGATCATCTCCTTGTCGCCTCCAATTCCCACAGACGACTGACACGCGTACAGCACGTGTCCGTTGGGAACCCCAAGAGGAAGGTGTGATGCGTACAACAGCAAGTTTTCCCTCAGTAAGAAACCAAGGTTTATCGAACCAGTAGGAGTCAAGAAGCACGTTGAAGGTTGATGGCGGCGGAGTGTAGTGCGGCGCAACACCAGGGATTCCGGCGCCAACGTGGAACCTGCACAACACAACCAAAATACTTTGCCCCAACGTGACAGTTAGGTTGTCAATCTCACCGGCTTGCTATAACAAAGGATTAGATGTATAGTGTGGATGATGATGTTTGCAGAGAACAGTAAGAACGAGTATTGCAGTAGATTGTATTCGATGTAAAAGAATGGACCGGGGTCCATAGTTCACTAGTGGTGTCTCTCCGATAAGAAATAGCATGTTGGGTGAACAAATTACAGTTGGGCAATTGACAAATAAAGATGGCATGACAATGCACATACATATTATGATGAGTAGTGTGAGATTTAATTGGGCATTACGACAAAGTACATAGACCGCTATCTAGCATGCATCTATGCCTAAAAAGTCCACCTTCAGGTTATCATCCGAACCCCTTCCAGTATTAAGTTGCAAACAACAGACAATTGCATTAAGTATGGTGCGTAATGTAATCAACACAAATATCCTTAGACATAGCATTGATGTTTTATCCCTAGTGGCAACAGCACATCCACAACCTTAGAACTTTCTGTCACTGTCCCAGATTTAATGGAGGCATGAACCCACTATCGAGCATAAATACTCCCTCTTGGAGTTACAAGTAACGACTTGGCCAGAGCCTCTACTAATAATGGAGAGCATGCAAGATCTTAAACAACACATATATGATAGATTGATAATCAACATAACATAGTATTCCATATTCATCGGATCCCAACAAACGCAACATGTAGCATTACAGATAGATGATCTTGATCATGTTAGGCAGCTCACAAGATCCAACAATTATAGCACAATGAGGAGAAAACAACCATCTAGCTACTGCTATGGACCCGTAGTCCAGGGGTGAAATACTCACGCATCAATCTGGAGGCGACCATGGCGGTGAAGAGTCCTCCGGGAGATGATTCCCCTCTCCGCCAGGGTGCCGGAGGCGATCTCCTGAATCCCCCGAGATGGGATTGGCGGCGGCGTCTCTGGAAGGTTTTCCGTATCGTGGCTCTCGGTACTGGGGTTATCTCGACGAAGGCTATATGTAGGCGGAAGGGTAGGTCAGGGGGCGACGCGAGGGGCCCACACGCTAGGGCCGCGCGGCCAGGGGGTGGGCCGCACCGCCCTGTTGTGTGGCCGCCTCGTCGCCCCACTTCGTTTCCCTTTCGGACTTCTGGAAGCTTCGTGGAAAAATAAGACCCTGGGCGTTGATTTTGTCCAATTCCGAGAATATTTCCTTACTAGGATTTCTGAAACCAAAAACAGCAGAAAACAGCAACTGGCTCTTCGGCATCTTGTTAATAGGTTAGTGTCGGAAAATGCATAAATATGACATAAAGTATGTATAAAACATGTGAGTATCATCATAAAAGTAGCATGGAACATAAGAAATTATCGATACGTTGGAGACGTATCAGCATCCCCAAGCTTAGTTCCTACTCGTCCCCGAGTAGGTAAACGATAACAAAGATAATTTCTGAAGTGACATGCTATCATAATCTTGATCAATACTATTGTAAGCACATGTAATGAATGCAGCGATCCAAAGCAATGGTAAAGATAATGGTTAAACAACTGAATCATATAGCAAAGACTTTTCATTAATAGTACTTTCAAGACAAGCATCAATAAGTCTTGCATAAGAGTTAACTCATAAAGCAGTAGATTCAAAGTAAAGGCATTGAAGCAACACAAAGGAAGATTAAGTTTCAGCGGTTGCTTTCAACTTGTACCATGTATATCTCATGGATAATTGTCAATGCAAAGTAATATGATGAATGCAAATATGCAAGCATGTAAGAATCAATGCACAGTTAACACAAGTGTTTGCTTCTAAGATGGAAGGAAATAGGTAAACTGACTCAACATAAAAGTAGAAGAAAGGCCCTTCGCAGAGGGAAGCATTGATTGCTATATTTGTGCTAGAGCTTTTATTTTGAAAACATAGAGAGAGCATAAAAGTAAAGTTTTGAGAGGTGTTTGTTGTTGTCAACGAATGGTAGTGGGCACTCTAACCCCCTTGCCAGACAGACTTTCAAAGAGCGGCTCCCATGAAATTTTTATTTTTGGGTGGCACTCCTTCCAACCTTTGCTTTCACAAACCATGGCTAGCCGAATCCTCGGGTGTCTGCCAACAATCTCATACCATGAAGGAGTTAGTTTTATTTAGATGACAGTCCTCCCCACCTTTGCTTTCTCAAGCCATGGCTAACCGAATCCTCGGGTGTCGTCCAAACTTTCACATACCATGGAGGAGTGTCTATTTTTTAAAAAAATTATGAAGGTTAATTAATTGGGGTTGGGAACCCCATTGCCAGCTCTTTTTGCAAAATTATTGGATAAGCGGATGAAGCCACTAGTCCATTGGTGAAAGTTGCCCAACAAGATTGAAAGATAAACACCACATACTTCCTCATGAGCTATAAAGCATTTACACAAATAAGGGATGGTAAATTTTGAATTGTTTAAAGGTAGCACTCAAGCAATTTACTTTGGAATGGCAGAAAATACCATGTAGTAGGTAGATATGGTGGACACAAATGGCATAGTTATTGGCTCAAGGATTTGGATGCACGAGAAGTATTCCCTCTCAGTACAAGGCTTAGGCTAGCAAGGTTGTTTGAAGCAAACACAAGTGTGAACAGGTACAACAAAACTCACATAAGAACATATTGCATGCATTATAAAAATCTACACCGTCCTCCTTGTTGCTCAAACCCTTACCAGAAAATATCTAGACTTTAGAGAGACCAATCATGCAAACCAAATTTCAGCAAGCTCTAGGTATTTCTTCACTAATAGGTGCAAAGTATATGATGCAAGAGCTTAAACATGAGCTATAACAATTGCCAAGTATCACATTATTCAAGATATTATACCAATTACCACATGTAGCATTTTCTGTTTCCAACCATATAACAATTAACGAAGCAGTTTCAACCTTCGCCATGAACATTAAGAATAAAACTAAGGACATATCTGTTCATATGCAACAGCAGAGCGTGCCTCTCTCCCACACAATGAATTCTAGGATCCAATTTTATTCAAACAAAACAAAAAAATAAGAACATAAATACGCTCCAAGTAAAGCACATAAGATGTGATGGAATAAAAATATAGTTTCACTAGAGGAACCTGATAATGTTGTCGATGAAGAAGGGGATGCCTTGGGCATCCCCAAGCTTAGATGCTTGAGTCTTATTGAAATATGCAGGGATGAACCACGGGGGCATCCCCAAGCTTAGAGCTTTCACTCTCCTTGATCATATTGTATCATCCTCCTCTCTTGATCCTTGAAAACTTCCTCCACACCAAACTCAAAACAAACTCATTAGAGGGTTAGTGCATAATCAAAAATTCACATGTTCAGAGGTGAAATAATAATTCTTAACACTTCTGGACATTGCACAAAGCTACTGAAAGTTAATGGAACAAAAAAATCCTTCAAGCATAGCAAAACAGGCAATGCGAAATAAAAGGCAGAATCTGTCAAAACAGAACAGTCTGTAAAGATGAATTTTTTAGGTGCACCAGACTTGCTCAAATGAAAATTCTCAAATTGAATGAAAGTTGCGTACATATCTGAGGATCACTCACGTAAATTGGCAGATTTTTCTGAGTTACCTACAGAGAACACTGCTCAAATTCGTGACAGCAAGAAATCTGTTTCTACGCAGTAATCCAAATCTAGTATGAACCTTACTATCAAAGACTTTACTTGGCACAACAATGCAACAAAATTAAGATAAGGAGAGGTTGCTACAGTAGTAACAACTTCCAAGACTCAAATATAAAACAAAAGTGCATAAGTAAAATCATGGGTTGTCTCCCATAAGCGCTTTTCTTTAACGCCTTTCAGCTAGGCGCAGAAAGTGTGTATCAAGTGTTATCAAGAGATGAAGCATCAACATCATAATTTGTTCTAATGATAGAATCAAAAGGTAACTTCATTCTCTTTCTAGGGAAGTGTTCCATACCTTTCTTGAGAGGAAATTGATATTTAATATTACCTTCTTTCATATCAATAATAGCTCCAACAGTTCGAAGAAAAGGTCTTCCCAATATAATGGGACAAGATGCATTGCATTCAATATCCAACACAACAAAATCAACGGGGACAAGGTTATTGTTAACCGTAATGCGAACATTATCAATCCTCCCCAAAGGTTTCTTTGTAGAATTATCAGCAAGATTAACATCCAAATAACAATTTTTCAATGGTGGCAAGTCAAGCATATTATAGATTTTCCTAGGCATAACGGAAATATTTGCAGCAAGATCACATAAAGCATTACAATCAAAATCATTGACCTTCATCTTAATGATGGGCTCCCAACCATCTTCTAACTTCCTAGGAATAGAAGTTTCAAGTTTTAGTTTCTCTTCTCTAGCTTTTATGAGAGCATTTGTAATATAATTCGTAAAGGCCAAATTTATAGCACTAGCATTAGGACTCTTAGCAAGTTTTTGTAAGAACTTTATAACTTCAGAGATGTGACAATCATCAAAATCTAAACCATTATGATCTAAAGCAATGGGATCATTATCCCCAACATTAGAAAAAAATTCAGCAGTTTTATCACAAGCAGTTTCAGGCAGTTTTTCTCGCTTTGCATTAGGAGTAGAAACATTGCCAACACCAATTATTTTACCATTGATAGTAGGAGGTGTAGCAACATGTGAAGCATTAGCATTACTAGTGGTGGTAATAGTCCAAACTTTAGCTACATTATTCTCTTTAGCATTTTTTTCTTTTTCCCACCTAGCACGCAATTCAGCCATCAATCTAATATATTCATTAATTCGAACTTGGATGGTGTTTGCTGTAGCAAATGACTTAATATCTTTATTTTCATTAGGCATAACTTTCGATTTCAAAAGATCAACATCGGCAGCAAGACTATCAACTTTAGAAGCAAGAATATCAATTTTACCAAGCTTTTCTTCAACAGTTTTGTTAGAAGCGGTTTGTGTACTAATAAATTCTTTAAGCATGGTTTCAAGACCAGAGGGTGAACTCCTATTATTGTTGTAAGAATTTGTGGTGACCCAGCGTACCACTGCATGGTGTAGTACACAAGTCGTTGACATAACACAAGTGAAACACCGTTCCACTCATATTACATCTCTCAGAGTGGTACAACAGAAACATATGCGAGTCCAAGGTATGTCTATAGAAGTACACACGAGCTGTTTACATAAGATCAACACAACCTCCTACTTTACAGTGAGGTAAAACTTTAAATAAAGCTCCAGAAGAACAACTCGTAGTCTATCTTATTGCTAACTCAAGTTTAAGAGCTACTTGGCTTGCTATAGAAATCTAGCTACTTAGGTGCTAGGATTAGGGAAAGGTTCCCTTCTATTACTAGTCTAGGTTTCCATAATAGCTGATGCAGAAGTTGACTCCATTGACTTCTTTGATTGGATTCTTCATCTCGTTGCAGTTGACTCCTTTGTCTTGGAGTTCCACGGTAGTTTCTCCTTCGGTGCCTTGATCTAAGAAGGGGGTTCAAACGAGATAGAATGAGTACGAGCGTACTCAGCAAGTTCATAATAGGAAATAGGTGTATCATGCACTAGCTACAGCCATAGACCAGAAAGTCATAGGCCAATGCAAGTTTTTGTAATCATTTCTTCAAAAGGTTTATTTTATTCTGAAAACTATGCCCATCAGTCTTCACAGGTTGACTAGAACTTCGTGGAGTTCCTTTCCTGCCGTGTTCGCAGTTCCCTTCCCGGAACAGGGAGTGACAGTCACAATTCTTGATACCCTCTGCAGAGGTGCGTTACTTTACCCCACAAGAGATCTTAACCATGTTGCCGGCCGAGAGTATGTCCTCGTCCACACTTCCTTTGGTGTGAGGCCCAGTATAAGATCCAAGCCAATCACTGCCTTCTCCGCGACCCTGCAAACCCACCCTTTTGTCCAACCGTACACCTCTAGTAGACTTCCCCCTATAATACGGCTTTACTCATGGTGTACTTCGGACAATCCCTCATAGATCGAAGAGCTTATCATCACTAATGGATGGGGATTTAAAAGGATTTCCCAACCTATTGCGGCAGTGCCTCCAGCACCCCACCGGCTCTCCGATCCGTTGGCGTGCAGAAGGGAAAAGATACAGCTGACTTCCCCAGAGCCATTATAGATCTTATGGATAACGCGATATGTACGGCGCTAGAATCACTGGACGGCATTGGTAATTAGTCCTAGATGAGTAGTACCCATGCAATGGAACCTCCACCATATCAACACATACCATGGTTCCATTGCCCACCACATAGTCATATTCATAATTGTAAAATAATACTTTGCTTTTCAATGCATGAGTGATAAGTATAGTACTTTGCATATAGTTTGATACAAATAATCAAATGACATGAGCAAGCGATGAACTTGCCTTTCTTGACTGCAAGATTATGCAGGCAAAAGCTTCGATACGTGATAACTCCAAATTCTGAAATACCATCATCGTCCGGTAAGGACAATGTTTAAAGAACTGGCAAAGATGCTATAATGCATAGTATGAGATGCAATCGTCCCGAGCATAACCTAATCTAGATTATTTAGGATGTATGAGTTGTAAAGATTTCTTGAGGGTTGGTTGCACTTTTAGAATGGTTCTCAAACATGGTTCTTATTAGGGTTTGGTTATATTAGCATCATAACTAAGTGATATAAGACATCATAACAATTATACACATAAGAAATAGTGATGGAATAATATGTAAAGAACAGTTGTCAATTTTAAGTTCTACAGGTCATGGTTGATGATTACTTACGCTATACTTCAAAAGAATAACTTTTGAAGAACATGTTGTTTAAGAACTAATAAGTATTTCAAATAAGAACTATGGCTTCTATGGTTTGACTAACATTTGTACTTCAAAAGAATAACTGTTGAAGAACAGGTTAATTAAGAATATGAACTACTATACATAGGAGCTATGGCTTTCTAGGGTTTACTATTGAATTCATCTAGTTCCACTAATAGGAACTAGTTGGGTTCTTAAGTAGAATTGGTTCTATATACAACAAGTATGGGCAGGTTTATTACTATGGTTGATTATGATATCATATCAAAGGATGGTTATCCAGATGGTTCTATAAATTAGCTACTAGGGTTTACTATGGTTTCTCATTTGCTTCACTAAATAATCACTAATAGTTTCTAAGCTAAGTGACTTATCATTTCCTAAGTAGGGTTTAGTTGATTAGGAGCATGTGATGTGATTTGCTACACAAGGTTGGTATTAGGGTTTATCATCATGGTTTAACTAGGGTTTGATGGTTGAGGTTAATCCTAATGGTGTGGTATATATGAATAGTGATCAATGGTATCAATTCAATTAACAAGCTAGGGTTTGCATCAAGGTGGCACTAGTGAATCATATAGGTTTGAACTAAGTATATGGACATGAGATGATAATTTCCTGTGACTTGGTTTTATGCTAGTGGATCATAAGCATGTATTCAATTGTGGCTTATTAGGGTTCTATATGTCAAGTGAATCTCACATTATTACCTGTGACACATAATTAGGGTTTTGGAATTGCTTCTAAGGTGGAATGATCACATGAAATAATGAAATCAAAGTCTTACTAAATTGAAACTAGGGTTTCTAAGTTATGGTACAACTCCTAAAATAATAATTGATAAATAGAGTTGTGGTTACTAATTACTTTGAATCAAAATTGGTAATGGTTTAACATTTTATTAATTTTTACAAGATTTAATAATTAGAGTAACTCCTATTTCGGTTTAATTAAGAATCAGGGTTTAATAATTGTTATTAGGGTTTAAAATAATTAACTTGTTAACTAAAGATGTTTAAATAAGTTTTGATTTACCAAAATAATATTGGCTTATAATATTTTCTTGAGTTATTACTATTTAAAGAAAATAGAAAATAGTAATTTGCAATTAGGGTTTATGAATTACCACTAATAATTAAGCTAATGCAAATATGGTAAATAAAATTAATCTTAACATTTTACTTAGTTACTGAATAGTTATAATTTAATTTTGAAATTTCACTAATTATTGATTTCAAATTGTATTTTAAATAATTGAAATAGCATAATTAATAAGGTTAAAAATAAATGGATTTTTATTTTGACACACATTTTTGTTTTATATTTTATTTGAATAGAGTTTATTTTTGTGAGCATTTTGATATATTATTCATATTTTTCTGAGTTGAAATGGTTTTTCTATGATTTGACAAAGTTTCTGCCATTTACTGGTTTTTAAATTAAACAGAAAAACTAAACATACCCGTTCGGTTCTAACCCGCAGAGACTGACTGGTGGGCCTGTTGACTGGGTCAGTTGCCACGCGGGCAACGACCAGTCAACAGAGCTTAGGTGGCAGTGCCACGTTGCTCTCGCCGGAGAGGACGCCGGTGACGCTCCGGCGAGCGACGGAATGGGTTCTAGAGACCCCCAGTGACTATCTAACCTAGCGCGTTCGAACCAAGACTCGATGCTGAGCTCGCGAGCATCAACGCCACCACCCAAAGGTCACCGGAGCATCGCCGGTGAGCTCATCTGCGGCGGCGTAGTCCGGTCAACTTATGAACTAATGCTAGGATGCACTTTAGGAAGCAGGGGATAGCTCATTCGACGCGCCTGCTCACCTGGATGCTTCCCAGATGCTCGAAGGAGTATGCCGGAGTCGAGGACGACGACAAGCTTCGATTTTCTGCGGGATGCCGAGCAAAGGGAACGGTCGATTGGCGGCAGTTGAGACCTCCTCTCCTCGATTCCTTCCGCGAGGATGATCTGCAAGCTCTTGCGCATCCTCCAAGCCACTCGACGGTATCCAAGGTGCTCTCAATCGACGGCTAGCTGGAGAACTGGCCGGCCATGGCGGTGGTTCCAGTGAGAGATAGAGAGGGCTAGAGAGGGATTGGATGGGCGGCGAAGAACAAGGACTACACGGCGGTTCTCCCCTCCTATTTATAGGCCATGGCTAGGTCAGAATCGTCGGCGCATCGCCGGAGACGGTGCGGATATGGCGACGAGGATGAACTCGATCCGGGCGCGAATCTTGGTACATTTGGGATAGACTCGGACGCGAGAATGCTTGTACGAGGTTCAGAGATCGTCTGCGACGTCCGGGGCGTGCTCATCCTCCACGAGGACGTGGCCACAGTGCCCGCCGGCGTGTCGTCTGCGAGGAAGAAGACGGAGCTTCTTTTCTTCCTCGCCGAAACGATACGGGATCGTGGATCGTTTTGTTGGTGGGCTGGGCTGGCGTTTGGGATTACTCGTGGGCGGTTACTGGGCTATGACGAAGAGGTAAGCCTGGTAAGTTTCCCTCCATTTCCTTTTTTCAAATTTCTATTTTTATTTCCTGGTTTCTATTTAGTATTTGAATTCACATTTGAATTCTGTTTTATTTACAGGTTCTAAAATACTTGAGTATCAAGATAATTTGATAATTATGCTTACTGCATGGTTTTATTATTTTAAACAAATAGTTTGGTTAGGATTTAATTGAGATCTTGTGAGGCTTAAGTAAAATAGAAATGGTTAGTTACTTATTTCAATTCCCTTTTTAATTTAGAAACCATATCTATTTAAGTGGTTTGAAAATTTATAACCTGTGCATAATGAACACATGATTAGGTTGAGCTAGTACTTAATAATATGATTTGTTCCCATGTTTATAATTATGACTAGTATTTAAAGTAGTGGTGAAAATGAGGGTGGAATTGGGATCATGATTTTATGTGGAGGTTTACTTCTAAGGTTTAAGAAAAGTTGTTTGGATAACACTATATTCACTAATCTTGCTTGGCAAATTCTGGCTTGAACTATTTACAATGAATCCTAACTCATCATGATTAACTCTCTTGCTGAGATGGTGTTATTTTATAAATACTATTCATTTGGTTCACTTAGGCAAAGTATTTGGATTGCAAAGTAGAATAGGATATGGGTTTCATCCTACTCACCAAAGGCATTTAGTCCTAAGTATAGATGGTTTGGTTTATATTTGTGCTCCATGATATACAAGTGGGGTCATAATATTTTATGTGGGGTGAATTCTACTTGAAAGGTTTAGGGTTTTGGATAAGCTTCACTAAATTGAAGTATAAATAGGCTTGAGGTATGGTAGGGTTCTAGTTATAATCCAAATTAATCCATGAGTTGGAATTCAAATGTAGTTTAGGGTTAGGTAGTGATCACCAATGTGATACACAACTAGGATTAGAATATGAACATAAGCTTTGGTTATGTTTCACTAATGGAACATGGCTCTTATCTACAAGATTAAAGGTTGGTTTAAACAAGTAAGATGTAATA
The DNA here is from genome assembly GCF_019359855.2 of Lolium perenne. Classification (NCBI taxonomy): domain Eukaryota; kingdom Viridiplantae; phylum Streptophyta; class Magnoliopsida; order Poales; family Poaceae; genus Lolium; species Lolium perenne. The sequence continues at coordinate 207,039,883 of NC_067245.2, read as the reverse complement.
CTACTCTAAAATTCTCTAGGATAGACATGGCTATGGTTAGCACTATAACTTCTCTCACTTCTCAATGTCTTGGAATATCCTAAGGTCCTACTAAAGAGATGAAGATATGATCCTCTAAATATATGGTTTGCCTAGGAATACTACCTTGGTATCTTCTGTAGCTTGTTCTTCATGAAATCTGATAAACCTGCATCTTGTGGTATGCCTCCACCTCCTAGCTTCTTCATCTTGATCCTAGCTAATTCACATGGAGTAGCTCTATGTGTTTGTTCCCATGTATCATGGTACTTGATGAGCAAATGGATGAAGGGTGTGGCTCTATTTATAGGCTTGGGCAAGCTCTAGTATCATGACACATAGGTGGTGACTCTTGTGTTGGTTAGATGAGTAAGGTGCTTGGTTGCCATGCCCTCATTCATAGCAATCCTTTGAGCATGAGGTGGCAAGACTTGGAAAGCAAGTCATGTAGATATTTTCATCCCATGTGGCATAGAGATTATCCTCTCATATGATTTATTTTTAGATAGCCAAGTGGCATTTGTTACTAAATATCTTGTGGATGGTTTTATTATTGTTGATGGGTCACTATATCATATTTGATTGGATTATATTATAATATTGGTCAAAAGGTTAAGTTTGAAGGTTATTCCTCAAATTTGGATAGTTGGTGTTTGATTTCACCAAGGCATGATCATAAGAGTTTCAAAATACTCATAGTTAATTTTATTCAAATAGTTTGAACTATAATTGGTAATGTAAATGAATTTAGTTTTATGATATTCCATATACTTAATAAGTTATGATTTAAATAAGAATGTGTGGCTTTTATGCATTTTAGACCCTGTGGTTTACCTTATTTAGTAATAAGTTTATAAGTGAATTAATTTACACACAAAGGTAGTTGCTAACTTTTAAGTGTTAATAAGTTAGGGTTTGATTCTTAAAGAATGTGTTGTTGTAAATATAATTCGATTTGATCTAATCCATAGATCAAATCATCTCTACCCAAAACAAGGTTTTAACAAAGATCACAGTGAAGTTTATAGCGCTTGACTTGATGATCTACTTCAATTCCAGCAAGTCAAGTGAAACTTCAGTTACTGTGGTAAGTTTTATTTGAAGCGCGAAAATTCCCCGGATTTTCTATGCATGAATGCAATGCACACTTTGGTGTTCTCTCATTATTTTGCCTCTAAACCTGGGATATTACAGCCTCTCCCCCTTAAACTGAACTTCGTCCCGAAGTTCGAACGCTCTCATGTTTCGGAATTGCTGAAATGTCTTGAACAGATCACCATCCTTCAACTCCATGGTGATCACACTAGATATAGTGGAATATATCCCTAGTCCAGATCCTTCCTGGAGTCTTCTGTTGTCTGGCACTGATACTTTCTTCTATTCTATGATTTCTTCCAACACTCTAAGCTTATAGGCTTACTATCCAAAGGTTCTTGGATTAAGACATCTTATTGTGTTAATGGACTTTACTAATGGCTGTGGTGACATCTTCCTATTTGGGTACTTAAAAACTTGGTTCTACCAGCTGCGGTAATCCAGCTGCGATGTAATATGGCACCATGGTGTACCAGCTGCGATGTCCAAACCTTAATTCTAAAAGATTCATTTAAAGTAGGGTATTGTTTTCCCTTACTACCATAACGAAAGTAATGGTACTTGGTAAGGTATTTACAATAAGCATGGTCCTGGTGGTTTATTCCTACGAATGGATTAGACTCATTTAGTCCATCCAATCATGGCTTCTAGTTTATACTAGTTATCTTCCCTTTGGTTTCTTTAGGTTCCATGAAAGGAAACTTTCTGCTAGGCTCATGTTTTAGTATGGTCAAACTCCTTCGTATAGTATCTCCTTAGGATTTGATTATACTCTGATAACTTCTTCATCCAACTTCATTATCTTAGACTTACTTGAGTTCTCTTGGTTTCGAGTAATTACAATTACCCACTCAAGTTAGAATCTACTCTTACTTCCTCGAGATATGAACCTCGGCTTCTGGTCTGACAATCTCCTGAAAGTACTTTTATATGGGTAGTTCCCAACAACCTTATAAAAATAAGATCGGACTTCCTCTCAGTTCAGACCTTTTTCTTCGTCCATCATACTCCAAATATTATATCTTAATACTTCTCATTAAGCCTTCCTCTCCCCCTTGGAGTTTACTAATGATCTTCAAACTTCCTTTCTTCTAATCATTAAACTCCAAGGTTAGGTAGTTGGTTTAAGTCTGGTTTATATTTTGTACCTTTCTAAAGTCTCACGAAGAATTCTTTGTGGTGTATCCACTCAGTTGTGGGTATCCATTACGAATCCTCCGACTAAATATTTACCAACTACGAGATACCAGCTGTGAAATACTAGCTGCGGAATTCCCCTTTCTTTTAGGGTAAAGAAATGTTCAGGCTGTGGGCTATCTGGTACCAGCTGCAGACTACCTAGTACCAGATGTGGCTTATTGGATACCAGCTGTGACTATGTTATGGTTTTAGGTAATATCTACCTACCAGCTGTGGCTACTTTTATAGTTTTAGTTAAGATATACCTCACGTCACATACTTTCTATTCATGATTATCCTATATCAGCTGCGGTCCTATTATATCAGCTGCGACTTCACTTGTCTATTTTCCTTCTTCTAGGGTTTGTTTTGCAAGATAACCACTTGTTGATACTATGAAAATAGTATTGTAAGCGACTTCACTTGCATTCCCTTCTTCCATAATGAATATGGCTCCATTTCTACTGCTCCATATTCACTATTTTTCTCACTTTCATGGTACTTCCATGTTGAAGTACTCCTTTATTAAGGATAGAAGTGAGTTTGATTGGTCCTTCCTTCAGATTGTTGTGGTTGCTTCCCACAATTTTTACTTCCTTCTTCAAGTGAACCTTCATCTTGTCTTCAAATCTTCCGAATTCGTCACTTCCTTACACGAATACCTTTACCCTCTAGACCTATAACATCAAGTAAGAGCTTGATATTGCAACATGCATTTGCATATCAAAGTCAAACTTCATGTATGGATCTAGTCAATCAATGAAGATTCAAGAAAATCCAAGAAAATCCAGCTTTGTGCTTATAATACACATCCTTATATGCCTGAATATAATAATTGGGTAAGACATCCCTAAACATCAGGATCAGATGTGTAGTATATAACACCACATAAGATAGGTTTAGGTTGTGATACTTAGCACAATACGTGAATTTCTACTAGTGGCCTCAACATTTATCTTAATTGCACATTTGCAATGAGACAAACTTGAAACAAAATGGCCTGGGATAGTTGAAGTTAACCTAGTTTTCTTTGGAAGTGCTAACACAATAGTATACCAAATATATGTGCTATTGAGGACTACTTCCTATAATACAATTAGTTCTAACATGTCTACTCTAAACACATGATTGTTTAGAATATACCACCTATAACTCTAGGATTTCTCTGTGTAATATGCTCTAAATAAGACTTCTTAATCTTAAGGACTATGGTTCTAACATACTTGGTACAGTTATTAGGATTTTAAGGCCTAAGCTTTCGAACTATTCCTTAAATCCTACTCCTCATCATACTTCTGTTAACTCACTTATGATGTTCTCCTCCCTCACATCATAATTCTCAAGTGAATCATATATGATTACCAACTTTACCATGAAAAGTAAACTTGTATAACTCCTATCACTCTTCCTTACCTCCTATGATTGACTCATCATAGACATTTACTACCTTATATAAATTATCTCCCTTACTTATTATCAAAACATCTTAGTACCTTAAATGTCTATTACTTAGCCATAACTTGTGTTGGTATACATCTTCCAATAGGATATCTTCCTTATGGTTGTATCCTCTCTTTGGACTACCATGTGTTGTATACCAACTGTGGTCTACTACCACCCATTATCTTAAGCTCCATGGGTGTTCTAGTTATTTTGGAATGAAGCAAGATAACTAATTAACTTTACTAAAGAAAAATAGATAAGAAAGATTGACTCAAGTGTGTCAGGATTATTCTCAAGTGAATACCCATCTCAAGTCAAAAGAATAGTTGGTTTAGCATAGTTGACTTAGCTAAACACTTCCTATAGACACTACCAAACCTATAGGTCTCCTTTAAAGGGTTTTAATCCTAGGGTCAAAGCATTTGCTCTGATACCAGCTGCGGTGACCCAGCGTACCACTGCATGGTGTAGTACACAAGTCGTTGACATAACACAAGTGAAACACCGTTCGACTCATATTACATCTCTCAGAGTGGTACAACAGAAACATATGCGAGTCCAAGGTATGTCTATAGAAGTACACACGAGCTGTTTACATAAGATCAACACAACCTCCTACTTTACAGTGAGGTAAAACTTTAAATAAAGCTCCAGAAGAACGACTCGTAGTCTATCTTATTGCTAACTCAAGTTTAAGAGCTACTTGGCTTGCTATAGAAATCTAGCTACTTAGGTGCTAGGATTAGGGAAAGGTTCCCTTCTATTACTAGTCTAGGTTTCCATAATAGCTGATGCAGAAGTTGACTCCATTGACTTCTTTGATTGGATTCTTCATCTCGTTGCAGTTGACTCCTTTGTCTTGGAGTTCCACGGTAGTTTCTCCTTCGGTGCCTTGATCTAAGAAGGGGGTTCAAACGAGATAGAATGAGTACGAGCGTACTCAGCAAGTTCATAATAGGAAATAGGTGTATCATGCACTAGCTACAGCCATAGACCAGAAAGTCATAGGCCAATGCAAGTTTTTGTAATCATTTCTTCAAAAGGTTTATTTTATTCTGAAAACTATGCCCGTCAGTCTTCACAGGTTGACTAGAACTTCGTGGAGTTCCTTTCCTGCCGCGTTCGCAGTTCCCTTCCCGGAACAGGGAGTGACAGTCACAATTCTTGATACCCTCTGCAGAGGTGCGTTACTTTACCCCACAAGAGATCTTAACCATGTTGCCGGCCGAGAGTATGTCCTCGTCCACACTTCCTTTGGTGTGAGGCCCAGTATAAGATCCAAGCCAATCACTGCCTTCTCCGCGACCCTGCAAACCCACCCTTTTGTCCAACCGTACACCTCTAGTAGACTTCCCCCGATAATACGGCTTTACTCATGGTGTACTCCGGACAATCCCTCATAGATCGAAGAGCTTATCATCACTAATAGATGGGGATTTAAAAGGATTTCCCAACCTATTGCGGCAGTGCCTCCAGCACCCCACCGGCTCTCCGATCCGTTGGCGTGCAGAAGGGAAAAGATACAGCTGACTTCCCCAGAGCCATTATAGATCTTATGGATAATGCGATATGTATGGCGCTAGAATCACTGGACGGCATTGGTAATTAGTCCTAGATGAGTAGTACCCATGCAATGGAACCTCCACCATATCAACACATACCATGGTTCCATTGCCCACCACATAGTCATATTCATAATTGTAAAATAATACTTTGCTTTTCAATGCATGAGTGATAAGTATAGTACTTTGCATATAGTTTGATACAAATAATCAAATGACATGAGCAAGCGATGAACTTGCCTTTCTTGACTGCAAGATTATGCAGGCAAAAGCTTCGATACGTGATAACTCCAAATTCTGAAATACCATCATCGTCCGGTAAGGACAATGTTTAAAGAACTGGCAAAGATGCTATAATGCATAGTATGAGATGCAATCGTCCCGAGCGTAACCTAATCTAGATTATTTAGGATGTATGAGTTGTAAAGATTTCTTGAGGGTTGGTTGCACTTTTAGAATGGTTCTCAAACATGGTTCTTATTAGGGTTTGGTTATATTAGCATCATAACTAAGTGATATAAGACATCATAACAATTATACACATAAGAAATAGTGATGGAATAATATGTAAAGAACAGTTGTCAATTTTAAGTTCTACAGGTCATGGTTGATGATTACTTACGCTATACTTCAAAAGAATAACTTTTGAAGAACATGTTGTTTAAGAACTAATAAGTATTTCAAATAAGAACTATGGCTTCTATGGTTTGACTAACATTTGTACTTCAAAAGAATAACTGTTGAAGAACAGGTTAATTAAGAATATGAACTACTATACATAGGAGCTATGGCTTTCTAGGGTTTACTATTGAATTCATCTAGTTCCACTAATAGGAACTAGTTGGGTTCTTAAGTAGAATTGGTTCTATATACAACAAGTATGGGCAGGTTTATTACTATGGTTGATTATGATATCATATCAAAGGATGGTTATCCAGATGGTTCTATAAATTAGCTACTAGGGTTTACTATGGTTTCTCATTTGCTTCACTAAATAATCACTAATAGTTTCTAAGCTAAGTGACTTATCATTTCCTAAGTAGGGTTTAGTTGATTAGGACCATGTGATGTGATTTGCTACACAAGGTTGGTATTAGGGTGTAACACCCCAAATTTCAATGAAAAGAAAGTTAGAGAATTCAGAAAGCAAAATTTCAAACCAACAAAAACTTTTCTTTTGCATATAGTACCATGCATAGGACTTGTGCATTTGAGTGATATGCCATGTTGATTGTTGTTACTTGTATTTTGATGTGCTCTAAAACCCTAGAGGGATCATATGAAGATCACCAACCAAATAAATCAAAGTGGAAGAAAATTCCAATAAATACAAAACCCTAAAAACCCTCACTTATGCTCTATGGCATTTTTATAAATTTTGACCCTAGACCTATTTGGTCTTCACCATTAGTTGAATAATGTTATTAAACACTTATTACAACTTTTGGAACCAAGGTTTCACTTTTCAAATAAATTTCAAAAACAATTTCCACTCACATGAGATATTGGCCAAATCTGCCAATTTTAGTCTGATCACCACTTTGAGCCCCTGCAATTCAATTTTCTCAAACCAATTCTTGCTAACTCTTTGCACCATTTCAAAGTCAACATCAAGGTGAACAACTTTGATGAAGACCACCCTGCCAAATTCATCTTTGATCACTAGCTATGCTCATCCAAAGTTGCAACTTTATATTAAGATCAACAATCTCCACTTAGCCATTTTGGCCAAAATTTGAAATCAAATTTTTCCACCACTACCTCCATTCATCTCTGGTCAATTACAACTTATCTCAACACTCACTTTTCAAAAAGGTTCACCATTTGAATTATTTCCATTTTGGATATTTTTATATTTTCCAAAATTGAACACTATTCCTACACTATAGCAAATAGTGATCTACTCAAACTAACCTACTCTAACCAACCCCAAATGGTCCCCTGGTCCCCTCTCTCACTAACCTCAACATAGAAACCCTAGGGAGGGAGAGAGAACAAGCATGGCATGGCCATGCCGGCCACATGCCGGCCATGCCGCACCACCTCCTCTCTCCTTCATCGCCGACCCTGGCCACCATGTCCCTGCACTCCACCTCACTCTACTGGATCGCCTAGCATCGGCCGTTGTCGAGGAGGAACACAGCAAAGCCGGACAAGCACGCGTCCATGGCGCCACGAACGCCGCTCGCGGCGCGCGGGGGCACGGCGCGGGCATACATCGGACACGCGCCGCGCCACGACCTCGAGCACGCCCTGGCCCCGCTTGCAACACGTTGAGCATCACCGTGACACCGCAACGCTCCCAGACACGCCCTCGACCACGACCCGCCACCGCCGTCGCCGGAGAAGAGAACCCTGGTCCGCCGCGGACGCGACGGACACGGAAGCAATGCGACCAATTTAGCCACCGCCCGACCCCGCTGTCGCCGCCTATAGCATCGCCAGGAGCCGTAGAACACTGCCACCACCTCGCCTAGCTCGACCGCTCACCGTAGACGCCGCGCCATGGTCGACTTCTTCACGGCCAAGCCGCACCCTTGGCCATCTATAAATACCGCGTTCACTCGGACGAAGCTGAGCACACCACCACGCTCACCACCCTCCACCGCTTCTCCTCCACCCAACCACTCGCTCGATTCTTGCCGGAGTTGCTCCAATTTGAAGCCGGAGCCCGCCAGTACCGCACCTCGCCGCCGTCGATTGGAGCCGATCCAGAGACGCCGCCGGTGCCAGGAGCTTCGCCGTCGTCCACATCGACATCACGCACACTGCCAGCCACCGCGGGAGCCCTGGTTAGCTCTCCCACCCCCTACCCGAGCCGCCGGCGAACCTCTCTCTCGCCGGCGAGACGATGCACCTCAGCCGTTAGATCCCTCTCTAATCCTACGCTCCACGTCGCCCCGTACCGCTTCGGCGTTTAAACGCCGCTGACATGCGGGACCCCCCTGTCAGGCAGCCCACGCGGGCACAGACGCGTGGTGGGCTGGCCTTGGGCCTGTTTAAACCATTTCAGCCCGTTAGCTTTTCCCGCCGGCCTGTTTAATTCAAATTCGTTTTAAACATTTTCCAAACATTTTCAATACTGCCCAAACTTTGAAATTAAATAGTTTCCAATTGGCTAAACCAAATTTAGTGAATTTGATATTGTTGGAAAGCCACTGAAATTCTCTATCCAATGCCACTGGCCTCAGGGTCAAATTCTTTGTAGAATTAATGTGACAAAAATAACAAGCCAGGGACTTTTCCCTATTCAAATAATTCTTAAAAATCAACCAAAATAGATATTAAGTTAATTCCAACTCTAATAGCTCACTTTTGACTTACACTAATTGTTTATGCAATAAAATGGTGTGGTCACTTTGCATGATCATGCCATGGTTTAATGAATGGATATGTTGACTAGTTTAACTAGTTGATATTATCCAAAACTATTAGATTTAAATTGTGTGAAGTCTTACACTTCATTTAAACTTGTCTCACATGAATTCATGGGATGTTTGGACCCCTGGTTCCAAACTCTCTTATATGAATTACTTGAGTTTTAAATCAAAGGTAGAGTTATTTAAATGGTATGAGGTGATCCACCTCATTTAAATCATTCTCCCAAATGATGATGATGATGAACATTTGATCTAGGTCAAGATGAGTTCATCCATGATTGTTGGAGAAATTAAATCTTAAGAAGATTTCAATGAGAGGAAATTATTTCTCAAGAACCCTATGGAAACTATCATTTGCATATAGAATACAAATCCTATTTAAATCCCACAACCCATGCACCCTAGTTTATTTATGTGTGTGCATAGAGTAGTTTGTGTGTTTATTTGTGATGTGTGGAATAGCCATTGAATTAGTGAGTAATTATACTCGTATTCAAATTTAGACGGTAGCACCGGAGAGTACGCCGAAGAAGAAGGTTGCTACCAGGAGGAGGAAGAGGAACAGTTTGAGAACTACCAAGGCAAGCTAAATTACTATGCAAGCTTTTATTCTTGCCAAGTGCAAAGCCCCTTGGGGCAAGGCACCATGTCTTACCTTTTCTTATGTGAACCCATCCCAAGTTTTTACTTGTTTTCCAAATGATTTTCCTTTTATAGTTAACTTTGGTCAAAATACAAGTGGTTTTTAGAGTAGGGAGTTAGCTTCCAAGCAAGGCAAGATAGCACCCCTCATGAATTAGAGCTAGTGCTAATAAACTAAATTTGACTACTCTAGATGGGAACAACAGGTTTTTGAAAGGATTTTGAAACCTTGGAATGAAGATGCATTCCATTGAAGGATTTTTGAAGGTGAATATGACCAAGAGAAGATGGTGATTTTTGATAAAACTTGATGTTGGTTTGAATGCGATACCTTTCCAATTCTCAAGTACCCCCACAATACCTGATTATGGGTAGGGCTTAACTGGAAGTTTATGCGTCTTAGTATGGGTTCCCTCTAAACAAGCGTCATCGGGGTTATGCCGAAAGCTGCCTCTACCACAAAAGAAACGATACGATATGATGCGAAATGAGGTGAATGTCCGGCCCAAGCCTGTGCGGTTCCGGGTTGACAGTTGGTCTTCACTGGGAGGCCAAGCTCATGGGGAGAGGTGCTCATACTAGGGTTCGTAAGTGAAAGGTTATGGTTGATGATCCGCGTACTGTGTTACGATTATTCGGGGAAATCCCGACGGATGAAATCAAATGTTGTGGCACAAGTGTGCAACCTCTGCAGAGTGTAAACCTATTCGAATAGCCGCGTCCACGGTTACGGACGGTTGGAAAGGCCATACAGTTTCCGATGTCATATCTTTGAAAATGATGTTGAAAGGTGATGGTGAATTGACTTGTGGTGAATTGAATTGAAATCACCACTTGAATGGTGGGAATGACACTAATGTTCCCCCTTGGATTAGCTAGCACTTGAATAAGTTTTTCTCAAAACTTTGTGAACCAAAACTAGCTTTATGCAAATAAACTAGAGCTTAGCAAACCCTACTAGAATGTCTAGCACTTTTTCTTGAATTAGTTTGCGAGTACTCAACGTACTCACGGCTTTGTCCCTGGCTATTCAAATGGCCAGAGTATGAAGATGAACAAGGAGATGACCAGCAGGATGCCTACGACAACTAAGCGCCTTCCGACGTCAAGCGTTGGCCTGTGGACTAGAGAGTCCTTGTATCTTACGCTTCCGCTATGTTGAACTGTGAACTTGTGTTTGTTCGTTGATCAATAGATCAACTATTCGTGTAATATGGATCATGTGATTCCAATTTGTACGACTTATGGTTTGTAATGAATGATGACTGTGATACTTAACTATTATGCCTCGCAACAACAATATTCCTGGGATTGCGATGTATGACATAATAGGCATTCGGACTTAAAAATCCGGGTGTTGACAAGTTGGTATCAGAGCCATTGTTTGACCTTAGAAGACCTTAGTTAGAATGGGCGTTCTGAAAAATTTAACTTTGAAATCAAATGAAAGGACTTATTTGTGAAAATTTACTACACTCTTGCCTTCGAGACTTTGCCAAAATTTGATCATGTCTATCTTATTTAAATCAACTTAAAACCTTGCCACACTTTGCACTCTCTAACTTACTCATCCAATTCTCTTTCAGATGGAGCCGAATGAACCCCTCAACACCAAGTTCTATCAGCTTGGAAACGGAGGAAGCTTGATCTTCGAGCATGACCTCGACTCCCTGTCGGATCACCTTGGCCGCCCACACCCCGAGTTTCACGGGATTCAGGTGGACGACCAGCCGGGAGGGGCTGCCGGTGGATTATCACCGCCGACTTGAGGGGCAAGCTGGAGCCTCCCACCTCGGAGAGGATCCTTTTCTCTTTCGGGGAAAGCAGCGGCTCGACGGGCTTGCACGTGCTCTTCGAGAAGCACTTGCTCGTACGTGCGGACAGAATACCGAAGCCCTTCGTGAGGAACGCTTTGCGCATCTCGCACGGCGTAACTCGACGGAAGACCCATGGATGTGCCACTCCACCCCGGTTGAGGCACCATGTGGATCACTTGGACTTCATGCTCTACCGGACTCGGAGGGACCTCGACGCCTCTCGCGCTTACGCGAACCAGACCCATGCTCACATCATCGAGCAGGGTGAGGCGATCAAGCTACTCAACAACGACCGCAGGGAACCTTCGCCGGCAGCGTGCCAAGAAGGACGCTACGATTCGCCGCCTTCGCGACCGGATCGCGTCACTTGAGGCCACCTGTCACGGCCCGGGAGGATCAGATTCGTCACATGGAGGAGGACGATGAAGGCATCGATATTCAGGGAGGAGACGCCTTTACGAGCGATGACGATGACTTTGAGGAGGACGAGAACACCGAGGAGGAGGACTACGAGTTCTGGAGGCCGGACAGGATGACTACGTCCCGATTGATATCGACGATGAGGAGTAGTTGCACTAGTTTCACTTATAGTAGGTGTGAGTTGTATCCCGTCCTTTGTATCGTAGCATGAGAATGGTTCTTAAAACCATTGGAGTATGTGTGTAGTTTGTACTATGTGTAGCATGAATGAATGAATGTTATGTTTGTCATGAAAAGATTACAAGTTTTCAAATGTTTTTCAAACTAAAATGAACCATAGAATGTTCCCTCTTATCTCATGATCTTCTATACCTTCGAGATGGCCCCTCCGAATCGCACCAACGACGCGATGATGCAGCTTTCGCAAACCCTGCTTGCAGACCGGGAAACCGAGAGAGCCGAGCGCCAAGCCAACATCATCGCCTTGCAGAACATCGCCCAAGGCCATGGAAATCATGACCACCCCGGATCCAAGCTCAAGAACTTCCAGAACACCAACCCTCCGGTGTTTAGCAAGACCGAGGAGCCCCTCGACGCCGACGATTGGCTCCAGACTATGGAGAACAATCTGGAAGTAGCTGGAGTGGAAGCCAACGAGAAGGTGTTGTTCGCCACTCACTACCTCGCTGGACCAGCTCGCGCTTGGTGGACAAGTACCCGTGCCATGAACGGAGGTCAATTCATGACTTGGGAGGATTTCAAACTCTATTTAAGCAAGTACCATGTACCCCGGGTCTTATCAAGAAGATGAGGGATGAGTTCCGTGAACTGAAACAAGGTCGCATGACGGTGGTTGAGTACCGCGACAAGTTTCTCACCTTGTCAAGGTATGCCCCCGATGAGACGGACACCGTTGAAAAGAGGAAGGAGAGATTCTGAACGGGCTGCATGATGAGATGCAGACTGTCCTCGTCAACATCCCCTTCGCCGACCTCGAAGCCCTTGTTGACTCCGCCATCCAGATGGAGGGCAAGTTGAACCAAGCCAATGAGAACCGCAAGCGCCGCATGGCAAATCAGAGTGGATCAAGCCACCCCCAAAAGTTTCGCCCTAGCTCAAGCGGAGGTTTCAATCCGAGACATAACAAACCCCCGATGCAGAACTCTCGCCCCGGTTATCAGAACCGAAGTGGAGGAAACTCCAAGCCAGGAGGCTACAACCCCAACTACAACAACAACAACTACAACCGCGCTCCACCTCGAGCCCCGAACACCAACAACACCAACACCAACACCAACCCCAGAACCGGGAGCAATGCCATTCCCGTTGCGAACAAGCCGGACAAGAGCACTATCACTTGTTATGAGTGTGGTGTAGTGGGGCACTACTCCAACGAGTGTCCCAAGCGTCTTGCCAAGCTCGCCGGCAACACCGCTGCTCCTGCTCAGCAGCAACGCCGTGTCTCCACCGGCAAGAAGTTCGCCCCCAACAACCCCAACAACCGCAACGGCCGCCTCTAGCACATAAACGCCGAAGAAGCCCAGGAAGCCCCAGATGTGGTACTGGGTATGTTTTCTGTCAACCACACCCCTGCTAGAGTGTTGTTTGATTCCGGAGCATCGCATTCCTTTGTCACCGAAGATTTTGCATCAACAAGTAAAATTCAACCCCTCAGTTTGAAGCATGTTATGATAGTTCAAATCCCCGGATCAACCACCAAAGCCAGAAAATTTTGTAAAAATGTGCCAATCAAAATCCATGATGTTGATTTCTTTGCAAATCTCATCATACTTGGAACCAAGGGTTTGGAAGTTTTCCTAGGAATGGACTGGATGTCCAAACACAATGGATTGATAGACTGCGCCAAGAAAGCCATAACCATGACTAGCAGCACCGGAATCGTAGTTGAGCACGTCTCTGAAAAACTACCCAGAAAATTTACCTGCAACCAAAGTGTATCCAAGCCTACTACGGATCAAATCGGGTCGTTTGTCGCTACCCTGATGTGTTTCCGGATGATCTACCCGGTATGCCCCCGGACCGGGATATCGAGTTTATCATCGAGTTAATCCCCGGAACTGGACCCATCGCCCAGAGAGCCTACAGCATGAACGCAGCCGAGCTTGTGGAGCTGAAGAAGCAAATAGATGACATGTTAGCCAAAGGTTTGATCAGACCAAGTGCATCCCCCTGGAGATCCCCCGTCTTGTTTGTCGACAAGAAGGATGGTACAAATCGTTTATGCACCGACTATCGTAAGCTTAACGATGTCACCATCAAAAACAAATACCCCTTACCCAAGATCGAAGACTTGTTCGACCAACTCACCGGATCCCGAGTTTTCTCGAAAATTGATCTTAGAACTGGATACCACCAACTGAAAATCCGAGCCACCGATATTCCAAAAACTGCCTTTACCACCAGATATGGGTTGTATGAGTACAACGTCATGTCATTTGGACTGACCAATGCTCCCGCTTATTTCATGAATCTCATGAATAAGATCTTCATGAACTTCTTGGACAAATTTGTCGTTGTTTTCATCGACGACATTTTGGTCTACTCCAAGTCCGAAGAAGAACATGAACAGCATCTGGAGATTGTTCTAGAAACCCTGAGACAGCACCAGTTGTACGCCAAGTTTAGAAAGTGTGAGTTTTGGCTGGAAGAAGTTGGATTCCTGGGACACACCTTGTCTGCAGGAGGAATTGCCGTAGATTCCGCCAAGATCAAAACTGTTATGGAATGGAAAGCTCCGACCACACAAACTGAGGTCCGTGCTTTTCTTGGATTAGCCGGATATTACCGCAGATTTGTAGAAGGTTTTTCGAGCATCGCTCGACCAATGACCCAACTGCTGAAAAATGACAGAAAGTTTGAGTGGACCGACAAGTGTGAAGAGAGCTTTCAACAGCTCAAGAGTAGACTGACAACAGCCCCAATCCTGATCATGCCAGATATCGCAAAGCCCTTTGACGTATATTGCGACGCCTCCAAGACTGGACTTGGATGCGTGCTTATGCAAGAAGGAAAGGTTGTATCCTACCTTTCTAGACAACTCAAGCAACATGAGCAGAACTACCCAACCCACGACCTCGAGCTTGCAGCCGTGGTCTTAGCTTTGAAAGTTTGGCGTCATTACCTCATGGGTAATCGATGCGAGATTTACTCCGACCACAAAAGCCTCAAATACATTTTCACCCAGAAGGAGTTAAACATGAGACAACGCCGATGGATCGAATTGATCAAGGATTACGACATGGAGATTCACTACCACCCCGGCAAGGCCAATGTGGTAGCGGATGCTTTGAGTCGATCGCCGTGCCGCTTGAACTCCATGCTCGCAACCGAACAGCCTAGTTTGCACCAAGAGTTTGAACAGTTCAGACTTGAACTTGTAAGTGAAGGATTCCTAGCCAAAGATCGAATCGCAACCCACCTTGATTGGTCAGATCAAGGAAGCCCGAAGGACAACGCTAGCATTGATGGAATCAAGAAGCAGAGATAGCCGCAGGAAAAGCCCCGGATTCACCATTGACGAAGCCGGAGTGCTTTGGTACAAAGAACGCCTCTGCGTACCATCGGACTACGACCTGAAACAAGTCATCTGCAAGAAGCCCATGACACCCTTTACTCAATCCACCCCGGAGGTACCAAGATGTACCAGGACTGAAAGAACAATTTTGGTGGCACGGAATGAAGAGAGAGATCGGTAGCTATATCGCTAAGTGTGACATCTGCCCGGCGAGTTAAGGCAGAACACCGAGACCCGCCGGACTGTTGCAACCCCTTCAGATTCCGTAATGGAAATGGGACTCCGTAGGAATGGACTTTATCACCGGACTGCCCAAATCCAGCAAAGGCAATGATTCCATATGGGTAGTGGTCGATAGATTGACCAAAGTCGCCCATTTCATCGCCGTCAAAACTACCTATCAAGGCCCCAAGTTAGCTGAACTCTACATCTCCAGAATAGTCGCTTTGCATGGAACCCCCAAATCGATAGTGTCAGATAGAGGATCACAGTTCACCTCAAGGTTACGCAGAAAGTGCATGAAGGACTAGGCACTCGCCTAAATTTCAGCACCGCCTATCACCCTCGGACCGACGGATGACCGAGAGAGTAAACCAGACATCGGAAGGCATGCTTAGAGCATGCGTCTTGGAATACGGATCCAAGTGGGAAGGCGCCTACCTTACGCAGAATTCTCATACAACAATAGTTATCAAGCCAGCCTACGGATGGCCCCCTTTGAAGCCTTGTACGGAAGGAAGTGCCGTACCCCACGAACTGGTCAGAAGTCGGAGAGAGTCAAGTTTTCGGCCCAGACGTTCTTCGTGAAGCCGAAGAGAAGGTTCACAAGATCCGTGAGTACCTCAAGACTGCGCAATCCAGACAGAAGAGCTACGCCGACAAGAGACGTCGGGAGATGACCTTTGAGATCGGAAATTTTGTCTATCTCAAAGTATCCCCCTTGAAAGGGATGCAAAGGTTTCAGCTGAAAGGAAAGCTTGCACCTCGCTACGTGGGACCTTTCCAAGTCCTCAGCCGCCGAGGTGAAGTATCTTATCAACTGGAGTTGCCTGAAGAAATGTCGGCTGTGCACGACGTTTTTCACATCTCACTTCTCCGGAAATGTCTTGAAGTCCCTGAGAAGACCGAAGTGTTCAAGAACATCGATCACCGATCGGTAGATATCAATCAGGATCTGACTTACCGCGAAGTGCCGATTCGCATCCTAGAAGAAGCTTACCGAACCACCCGCACCCGAAGCATCAAGTTTCTGAAGATCCAATGGAGTAATCATACCAAGGATGAAGCCACCTGGGAACGCGAAGACTTCATGAAGAAGGAGTACCCAGATCTCTTTAGTACCTAACTTTCTTTTCGATCTCGGGACGAGATCTTTTGTAAGGGGGAAGGGTTTGTAACACCCCAAATTTCAATGAAAAGAAAGTTAGAGAATTCAGAAAGCAAAATTTCAAACCAACAAAAACTTTTCTTTTGCATATAGTACCATGCATAGGACTTGTGCATTTGAGTGATATGCCATGTTGATTGTTGTTACTTGTATTTTGATGTGCTCTAAAACCCTAGAGGGATCATATGAAGATCACCAACCAAATAAATCAAAGTGGAAGAAAATTCCAATAAATACAAAACCCTAAAAACCCTCACTTATGCTCTATGGCATTTTTATAAATTTTGACCCTAGACCTATTTGGTCTTCACCATTAGTTGAATAATGTTATTAAACACTTATTACAACTTTTGGAACCAAGGTTTCACTTTTCAAATAAATTTCAAACACAATTTCCACTCACATGAGATATTGGCCAAATCTGCCAATTTTAGTCTGATCACCACTTTGAGCCCCTGCAATTCAATTTTCTCAAACCAATTCTTGCTAACTCTTTGCACCATTTCAAAGTCAACATCAAGGTGAACAACTTTGATGAAGACCACCCTGCCAAATTCATCTTTGATCACTAGCTATGCTCATCCAAAGTTGCAACTTTATATTAAGATCAACAATCTCCACTTAGCCATTTTGGCCAAAATTTGAAATCAAATTTTTCCACCACTACCTCCATTCATCTCTGGTCAATTACAACTTATCTCAACACTCACTTTTCAAAAAGGTTCACCATTTGAATTATTTCCATTTTGGATATTTTTATATTTTCCAAAATTGAACACTATTCCTACACTATAGCAAATAGTGATCTACTCAAACTAACCTACTCTAACCAACCCCAAATGGTCCCCTGGTCCCCTCTCTCACTAACCTCAACATAGAAACCCTAGGGAGGGAGAGAGAACAAGCATGGCATGGCCATGCCGGCCACATGCCGGCCATGCCGCACCACCTCCTCTCTCCTTCATCGCCGACCCTGGCCACCATGTCCCTGCACTCCACCTCACTCTACTGGATCGCCTAGCATCGGCCGTTGTCGAGGAGGAACACAAAGACAGCCGGACAAGCACGCGTCCATGGCGCCCTGAACGCCGCTCGCGTCGCGCGTGGGCACGCCGCGGGCATACACTGGACACGCGCCGCGCCACGACCTCGAGCACGCCCTGGCCCCGCTTGCAACACGTTGAGCATCACCGTGACACCGCAACGCTCCCAGACACGCCCTCGACCACGACCCGCCACCGCCGTCGCCGGAGAAGAGAACCCTGGTCCGCCGCGGACGCGACGGACACGGAAGCAATGCGACCAATTTAGCCACCGCCCGACCCCGCTGTCGCCGCCTATAGCATCGCCAGGAGCCGTAGAACACTGCCACCACCTCGCCTAGCTCGACCGCTCACCGTAGACGCCGCGCCATGGTCGACTTCTTCACGGCCAAGCCGCACCCTTGGCCATCTATAAATACCGCGTTCCCTGGACGAAGCTGAGCACACCACCACGCTCACCACCCTCCACTGCTTCTCCTCCACCCAACCACTCGCTCGATTCTTGCCGGAGTTGCTCCAATTTGAAGCCCGGAGCCCGCCAGTACCGCACCTCGCCGCCGTCGATTGGAGCCGATCCAGGAGACGCCGCCGGTGCCAGGAGCTTCGCCGTCGTCCACATCGACATCACGCACACTGCCAGCCACCGCGGGAGCCCTGGTTAGCTCTCCCACCCCCTACCCGAGCCGCCGGCGAACCTCTCTCTCGCCGGCGAGACGATGCACCTCAGCCGTTAGATCCCTCTCTAATCCTACGCTCCACGTCGCCCCGTACCGCTTCGGCGTTTAAACGCCGCTGACATGCGGGACCCCCTGTCAGGCAGCCCACGCGGGCACAGACGCGTGGTGGGCTGGCCTTGGGCCTGTTTAAACCATTTCAGCCCGTTAGCTTTTCCCGCCGGCCTGTTTAATTCAAATTCGTTTTAAACATTTTCCAAACATTTTCAATACTGCCCAAACTTTGAAATTAAATAGTTTCCAATTGGCTAAACCAAATTTAGTGAATTTGATATTGTTGGAAAGCCACTGAAATTCTCTATCCAATGCCACTGGCCTCAGGGTCAAATTCTTTGTAGAATTAATGTGACAAAAATAACAAGCCAGGGACTTTTCCCTATTCAAATAATTCTTAAAAATCAACCAAAATAGATATTAAGTTAATTCCAACTCTAATAGCTCACTTTTGACTTACACTAATTGTTTATGCAATAAAATGGTGTGGTCACTTTGCATGATCATGCCATGGTTTAATGAATGGATATGTTGACTAGTTTAACTAGTTGATATTATCCAAAACTATTAGATTTAAATTGTGTGAAGTCTTACACTTCATTTAAACTTGTCTCACATGAATTCATGGGATGTTTGGACCCCTGGTTCCAAACTCTCTTATATGAATTACTTGAGTTTTAAATCAAAGGTAGAGTTATTTAAATGGTATGAGGTGATCCACCTCATTTAAATCATTCTCCCAAATGATGATGATGATGAACATTTGATCTAGGTCAAGATGAGTTCATCCATGATTGTTGGAGAAATTAAATCTTAAGAAGATTTCAATGAGAGGAAATTATTTCTCAAGAACCCTATGGAAACTATCATTTGCATATAGAATACAAATCCTATTTAAATCCCACAACCCATGCACCCTAGTTTATTTATGTGTGTGCATAGAGTAGTTTGTGTGTTTATTTGTGATGTGTGGAATAGCCATTGAATTAGTGAGTAATTATACTCGTATTCAAATTTAGACGGTAGCACCGGAGAGTACGCCGAAGAAGAAGGTTGCTACCAGGAGGAGGAAGAGGAACAGTTTGAGAACTACCAAGGCAAGCTAAATTACTATGCAAGCTTTTATTCTTGCCAAGTGCAAAGCCCCTTGGGGCAAGGCACCATGTCTTACCTTTTCTTATGTGAACCCATCCCAAGTTTTTACTTGTTTTCCAAATGATTTTCCTTTTATAGTTAACTTTGGTCAAAATACAAGTGGTTTTTAGAGTAGGGAGTTAGCTTCCAAGCAAGGCAAGATAGCACCCCTCATGAATTAGAGCTAGTGCTAATAAACTAAATTTGACTACTCTAGATGGGAACAACAGGTTTTTGAAAGGATTTTGAAACCTTGGAATGAAGATGCATTCCATTGAAGGATTTTTGAAGGTGAATATGACCAAGAGAAGATGGTGATTTTTGATAAAACTTGATGTTGGTTTGAATGCGATACCTTTCCAATTCTCAAGTACCCCCACAATACCTGATTATGGGTAGGGCTTAACTGGAAGTTTATGCGTCTTAGTATGGGTTCCCTCTAAACAAGCGTCATCGGGGTTATGCCGAAAGCTGCCTCTACCACAAAAGAAACGATACGATATGATGCGAAATGAGGTGAATGTCCGGCCCAAGCCCTGTGCAGTTCCCAGGTTGACAGTTGGTCTTCACTGGGAGGGCCAGCTCATGGGGAGTGGTGCTCATACGAGGGGTCGTGTGTGAACGGTTATGGGTGATTATCCGCGTCTCGTGTTACGATTATTCGGGGAAATCCCGACGGATGAAATCAAATGTTGTGGCACAAGTGTGCAACCTCTGCAGAGTGTAAACCTATTCGAATAGCCGCGTCCACGGTTACGGACGGTTGGAAAGGCCATACAGTTTCCGATGTCATATCTTTGAAAATGATGTTGAAAGGTGATGGTGAATTGACTTGTGGTGAATTGAATTGAAATCACCACTTGAATGGTGGGAATGACACTAATGTTCCCCCTTGGATTAGCTAGCACTTGAATAAGTTTTTCTCAAAACTTTGTGAACCAAAACTAGCTTTATGCAAATAAACTAGAGCTTAGCAAACCCTACTAGAATGTCTAGCACTTTTTCTTGAATTAGTTTGCGAGTACTCAACGTACTCACGGCTTTGTCCCTGGCTATTCAAATGGCCAGAGTATGAAGATGAACAAGGAGATGACCAGCAGGATGCCTACGACAACTAAGCGCATTCCGACGTCAAGCGTTGGCCTGTGGACTAGAGAGTCCTTGTATCTTACGCTTCCGCTATGTTGAACTGTGAACTTGTGTTTGTTCGTTGATCAATAGATCAACTATTCGTGTAATATGGATCATGTGATTCCAATTTGTACGACTTATGGTTTGTAATGAATGATGACTGTGATACTTAACTATTATGCCTCGCAACAACAATATTCCTGGGATTGCGATGTATGACATAATAGGCATTCGGACTTAAAAATCCGGGTGTTGACATAGGGTTTATCATCATGGTTTAACTAGGGTTTGATGGTTAAGGTTAATCCTAATGGTGTGGTATATATGAATAGTGATCAATGGTATCAATTCAATTAACAAGCTAGGGTTTGCATCAAGGTGGCACTAGTGAATCATATAGGTTTGAACTAAGTATATGGACATGAGATGATAATTTCCTGTGACTTGGTTTTATGCTAGTGGATCATAAGCATGTATTCAATTGTGGCTTATTAGGGTTCTATATGTCAAGTGAATCTCACATTATTACCTGTGACACATAATTAGGGTTTTGGAATTGCTTCTAAGGTGGAATGATCACATGAAATAATGGAATCAAAGTCTTACTAAATTGAAACTAGGGTTTCTAAGTTATGGTACAACTCCTAAAATAATAATTGATAAATAGAGTTGTGGTTACTAATTACTTTGAACCAAAATTGGTAATGGTTTAACATTTTATTAATTTTTACAAGATTTAATAATTAGAGTAACTCCTATTTCGGTTTAATTAAGAATCAGGGTTTAATAATTGTTATTAGGGTTTAAAATAATTAACTTGTTAACTAAAGATGTTTAAATAAGTTTTGATTTACCAAAATAATATTGGCTTATAATATTTTCTTGAGTTATTACTATTTAAAGAAAATAGAAAATAGCAATTTGCAATAAGGGTTTATGAATTACCACTAATAATTAAGCTACTGCAAATATGGTAAATAAAATTAATCTTAACATTTTACTTAGTTACTGAATAGTTAAAATTTAATTTTGAAATTTCACTAATTATTGATTTCAAATTGTATTTTAAATAATTGAAATAGCATAATTAATAAGGTTAAAAATAAATGGATTTTTATTTTGACACACATTTTTGTTTTATATTTTATTTGAATAGAGTTTATTTTTGTGAGCATTTTGATATATTATTCATATTTTTCTGAGTTGAAATGGTTTTTCTATGATTTTACAAAGTTTCTGCCATTTACTGGTTTTTAAATTAAACAGAAAAACTAAACATACCCGTTCGGTTCTAACCCGCAGAGACTGACTGGTGGGCCTGTTGACTGGGTCAGTTGCCACGCGGGCAACGACCAGTCAACAGAGCTTAGGTGGCAGTGCCACGTTGCTCTCGCCGGAGAGGACACCAGTGACGCTCCGGCGAGCGACAGAATGGGTTCTAGAGACCCCCAGTGACTATCTAACCTAGCGCGTTCGAACCAAGACTCGATGCTGAGCTCGCGAGCATCAACGCCACCACCCAAAGGTCACCGGAGCATCGCCGGTGAGCTCATCTGCGGCGGCGTAGTCCGGTCAACTTATGAACTAATGCTAGGATGCACTTTAGGAAGCAGGGGATAGCTCATTCGACGCGCCTGCTCACCTGGATGCTTCCCAGATGCTCGAAGGAGTATGCCGGAGTCGAGGACGACGACAAGCTTCAATTTTCTGCGGGATGCCGAGCAAAGGGAACGGTCGATTGGCGGCAGTTGAGACCTCCTCTCCTCGATTCCTTCCGCGAGGATGATCTGCAAGCTCTTGCGCATCCTCCATGCCACTCGACGGTCTCCGGGGTGCTCTCAATCGACGGCTAGCTGGAGAACTGGCCGGCCATGGTGGTGGTTCCAGTGAGAGATAGAGAGGGCTAGAGAGGGATTGGATGGGCGGCGAAGAACAAGGACTACACGGCGGTTCTCCCCTCCTATTTATAGGCCATGGCTAGGTCAGAATCGTCGGTGCATCGCCGGAGATGGTGCGGATATGGCGACGAGGATGAACTCGATCTGGGCGCGAATCTTGGTACATTTGGGATAGACTCGGACGCGAGAATGCTTGTACGAGGTTCAGAGATCGTCTGCGACGTCCGGGGCGTGCTCATCCTCCACGAGGACGTGGCCACAGTGCCCGCCGGCGTGTCGTCTGCGAGGAAGAAGACGGAGCTTCTTTTCTTCCTCGCCGAAACGATACGGGATCGTGGATCGTTTTGTTGGTGGGCTGGGCTGGCGTTTGGGCTTACTCGTGGGCGGTTACTGGGCTGCGACGAAGAGGTAAGCCTGGTAAGTTTCCCTCCATTTCCTTTTTTCAAATTTCTGTTTTTATTTCCTGGTTTCTATTTAGTATTTGAATTCACATTTGAATTCTGTTTTATTTACAGGTTCTAAAATACTTGAGTATCAAGATAATTTGATAATTATGCTTACTGCATGGTTTTATTATTTTAAACAAATAGTTTGGTTAGGATTTAATTGAGATCTTGTGAGGCTTAAGTAAAATAGAAATGGTTAGTTACTTATTTCAATTCCCTTTTTAATTTAGAAACCATATCTATTTAAGTGGTTTGAAAATTTATAACCTGTGCATAATGAACACATGATTAGGTTGAGCTAGTACTTAATAATATGATTTGTTCCCATGTTTATAATTATGACTAGTATTTAAAGTAGTGGTGAAAATGAGGGTGGAATTGGGATCATGATTTTATGTGGAGGTTTACTTCTAAGGTTTAAGAAAAGTTGTTTGGATAACACTATATTCACTAATCTTGCTTGGCAAATTCTGGCTTGAACTATTTACAATGAATCCTAACTCATCATGATTAACTCTCTTGCTGAGATGGTGTTATTTTATAAATACTATTCATTTGGTTCACTTAGGCAAAGTATTTGGATTGCAAAGTAGAATAGGATATGGGTTTCATCCTACTCACCAAAGGCATTTAGTCCTAAGTATAGATGGTTTGGTTTATATTTGTGCTCCATGATATACAAGTGGGGTCATAATATTTTATGTGGGGTGAATTCTACTTGAAAGGTTTAGGGTTTTGCATAAGCTTCACTAAATTGAAGTATAAATAGGCTTGAGGTATTGTAGGGTTCTAGTTATAATCCAAATTAATCCATGAGTTGGAATTCAAATGTAGTTTAGGGTTAGGTAGTGATCACCAATGTGATACACAACTAGGATTAGAATATGAACATAAGCTTTGGTTATGTTTCACTAATGGAACATGGCTCTCATCTACAAGATTAAAGGTTGGTTTAAACAAGTAAGATGTAATACTACTCTAAAATTCTCTAGGATAGACATGGCTATGGTTAGCACTATAACTTCTCTCACTTCTCAATGTCTTGGAATATCCTAAGGTCCTACTAAAGAGATGAAGATATGATCCTCTAAATATATGGTTTGCCTAGGAATACTACCTTGGTATCTTCTGTAGCTTGTTCTTCATGAAATCTGATAAACCTGCATCTTGTGGTATGCCTCCACCTCCTAGCTTCTTCATCTTGATCCTAGCTAATTCACATGGAGTAGCTCTATGTGTTTGTTCCCATGTATCATGGTACTTGATGAGCAAATGGATGAAGGGTGTGGCTCTATTTATAGGCTTGGGCAAGCTCTAGTATCATGACACATAGGTGGTGACTCTTGTGTTGGTTAGATGAGTAAGGTGCTTGGTTGTCATGCCCTCATTCATAGCAATCCTTTGAGCATGAGGTGGCAAGACTTGGAAAGCAAGTCATGTAGATATTTTCATCCCATGTGGCATAGAGATTATCCTCTCATATGATTTATTTTTAGATAGCCAAGTGGCATTTGTTACTAAATATCTTGTGGATGGTTTTATTATTGTTGATGGGTCACTATATCATATTTGATTGGATTATATTATAATATTGGTCAAAAGGTTAAGTTTGAAGGTTATTCCTCAAATTTGGATAGTTGGTGTTTGATTTCACCAAGGCATGATCATAAGAGTTTCAAAATACTCATAGTTAATTTTATTCAAATAGTTTGAACTATAATTGGTAATGTAAATGAATTTAGTTTTATGATATTCCATATACTTAATAAGTTATGATTTAAATAAGAATGTGTGGCTTTTATGCATTTTAGACCCTGTGGTTTACCTTATTTAGTAATAAGTTTATAAGTGAATTAATTTACACACAAAGGTAGTTGCTAACTTTTAAGTGTTAATAAGTTAGGGTTTGATTCTTAAAGAATGTGTTGTTGTAAATATAATTCGATTTGATCTAATCCATAGATCAAATCATCTCTACCCAAAACAAGGTTTTAACAAAGATCACAGTGAAGTTTATAGCGCTTGACTTGATGATCTACTTCAATTCCAGCAAGTCAAGTGAAACTTCAGTTACTGTGGTAAGTTTTATTTGAAGCGCGAAAATTCCCCGGATTTTCTATGCATGAATGCAATGCACACTTTGGTGTTCTCTCATTTTTTTGCCTCTAAACCTGGGATATTACAGAATTCCCATAAGAATTACCATAACCATTACTATTATGAGAAGGATATGGCCTATAGTTGTTACTAGAATTGTTCCGATAAGCATTGTTGTTGAAATTATTATTTTTAATGAAGTTCACATCAACATGTTCTTCTTGGGCAACCAATGAAGCTAAAGGAACATTATTAGGATCAACATTTGTCCTACCATTCACAAGCATAGACATAATAGCATCAATCTTATCACTCAAGGAGGAGGTTTCTTCAACAGAATTTACCTTCTTACCTTGTGGAGCTCTTTCCGTGTGCCATTCAGAGTAATTAATCATCATATTATAAAGAAGCTTTGTTGCGGCGCCTAAAGTGATGGACATAAAAGTACCTCCAGCAGCTGAATCCAATAAGTTCCGCGAAGAAAAATTCGGTCCTGCATAAAAGGTTTGCATGATCATCCAAGTAGTCAGTCCATGGGTTGGGCAATTTTTAACCAAAGATTTCATTCTTTCCCATGCTTGAGCAACATGCTCATTAT
Source organism: Lolium perenne (assembly GCF_019359855.2). Taxonomy (NCBI): domain Eukaryota; kingdom Viridiplantae; phylum Streptophyta; class Magnoliopsida; order Poales; family Poaceae; genus Lolium; species Lolium perenne. The sequence goes on along the minus strand of NC_067245.2, from coordinate 207,014,330 downwards.
CCAATTGCTTAAAATTCATTATGCTACTTCTCAAAGATATAATTTTAGCAGGAGGATAATATCTACCAATGAAAGCATCCTTACATTTAGTCCATGAATCAATACTATTCTTAGGCAAAGATATCAACCAATCTTTAGCTCTTCCTCTTAATGAGAAAGAAAACAATTTTAATTTTATAATGTCACCATCTACATCCTTATATTTTTGCATTTCACATAGTTCAACAAAATTATTTAGATGGGCAGCAGCATCATCAGAACTAACACCAGAAAATTGCTCTCTCATAACAAGATTAAGTAAAGCAGGTTTAATTTCAAACAATTCTGTTGTAGTAGCAGGTGGAGCAATAGGTGTGCATAAGAAATCATTATTATTTGTGTTTGTGAAGTCACACAACTTAGTATTTTCAGGAGTACCCATTTTAGCAGTAGTAAATCAAGCAAACTAGATAAAGTAAATGCAAGTAACTAATTTTTCTTGTTTTTAATATGGAGAACGCAAACAAGATAGTAAATAAAGTAAAGCAAGTAACTAATTTTTTTGTATTTTGATATAATGCAGCAAACAAAGAAGTAAATAAAGTAAAGCAAGACAAAAACAAAGTAAAGAGATTGGAAGCGGAGACTCCCCTTGCAGCGTGTCTTGATCTCCCTGGCAACGGCGCCAGAAAAAGAGCTTGACACGCGTACAGCACGCGTCCGTTGGGAACCCCAAGAGGAAGGTGTGATGCGTACAGCAGCAAGTTTTCCCTCAGTAAGAAACCAAGGTTTATCGAACCAGTAGGAGTCAAGAAGCACGTTGAAGGTTGATGGCGGCGGAGTGTAATGCGGCGCAACACCAGGGATTCCGGCGCCAACATGGAACCTGCACAACACAAACAAAATACTTTGCCCCAACGTGACAGTGAGGTTGTCAATCTCACCGGCTTGCTGTAACAAAGGATTAGATGTATAGTGTGGATGATGATGTTTGCAGAGAACAGTAAGAATGAGTATTGCAGTAGATTGTATTCGATGTAAAAGAATGGACCGGGGTCCACAGTTCACTAGTGGTGTCTCTCCGATAAGAAATAGCATGTTGGGTGAACAAATTACAGTTGGGCAATTGACAAATAAAGATAGCTTGACAATGCACATACATATTATGATGAGTAGTGTGAGATTTAATTGGGCATTACGACAAAGTACATAGACCGCTATCCAGCATGCATCTATGCCTAAAAAGTCCACCTTCAGGTTATCATCCGAACCCCTTTCAGTATTAAGTTGCAAACAACAGACAATTGCATTAAGTATGGTGCGTAATGTAATCAACACAAATATCCTTAGACATAGCATTGATGTTTGATCCCTAGTGGCAACAGCACATCCACAACCTTAGAACTTTCATCCTTTGTCCCAGATTTAATGGAGGCATGAACCCACTATCGAGCATAAATACTCCCTCTTGGAGTTACAAGTAACGACTTGGCCAGAGCCTCTACTAATAACGGAGAGCATGCAAGATCTTAAACAACACATATATGATAGATTGATAATCAACATAACATAGTATTCCATATTCATCGGATCCCAACAAACGCAACATGTAGCATTACAGATAGATGATCTTGATCATGTTAGGTAGCTCACAAGATCCAACAATTATAGCACAATGAGGAGAAGACAACCATCTAGCTACTGCTATGGACCCATAGTCCAGGGGTGAACTACTCACGCATCAATCTGGAGGCGACCATGGCGGTGAAGAGTCCTCCGGGAGATGATTCCCCTCCGCCAGGGTGCCGGAGGCGATCTCCTGAATCCCCCGAGATGGGATTGGCGGCGGCGGTGTCTCTAGAAGGTTTTCCATATCGTGGCTCTCGGTACTAGGGTTATCTCGATGAAGGCTATATGTAGGCGGAAGGGTAGGTCAGGGGGCGACACGAGGGGCCCACACGCTAGGGCCGCGCGGCCAGGGGGTGGGCCGTGCCGCCCTGTTGTGTGGCCGCCTCGTCGCCCCACTTCGTTTCCCTTTCGGACTTCTGGAAGCTTTGTGGAAAAATAAGACCCTGGGCGTTGATTTCGTCCAATTCCGAGAATATTTCCTTACTAGGATTTCTGAAACCAAAAACAGCAGAAAACAGCAACTGGCTCTTTGGCATCTTGTTAATAGGTTAGTGTCGGAAAATGCATAAATATGGCATAAAGTATATATAAAACATGTGAGTATCATCATAAAAGTAGCATGGAACATAAGAAATTATCGATACGTTGGAGACGTATCAACGACGCCAATTGACAAGGTATTAACTTGTCAATGCCTACAAGTTGTAGACTAGGGTTTTGCGGAAAGTAGAGGGCAAGTAGATCTTGAAGGTTTCAGCCGAAAACGTGCTCGACTACGAAAACTAGGGTTTGTGTTGACAATGATTCGATCCTTTCTTTATCCCTCGGCTCCCCTTTATATAGGAGGTGGAGCCGAGGTTTTCGTATCGTACAAGTTACAAAGTCCAGGAGACTTATTTGAGTCCTTCCCGTATTGATACAAGTCTTTTATTCCTAATCTATCTTTATTTTCCATATCTATGCTTATTGGGCTTTCGAGCTTCATAAACTTTGGGTCATGGGCCTTCGATTATCCCTGGGTACATTATTCGGTAGGCCCATCTGGGATGCCTATGTCACATAGGGATGGACTTCATCGAAGGACTGCCTACTTCTGGTAGATTTGACACAATTTTAGTGATTGTCGACAAACTCACCAAATTTGGGCACTTTATACCGCTGAAACACCCCTTCTCTGCACCAATGGTGGCACATGCATTCATGGATAATGTGTATCGCTATCATGGATTGCCACAAGTGATTATATCATATCACCGGTGCCTTCTGGCAACATTTGTTTAAACTGGCAGACACAACTGTCAACATGAGTTCGTCGTATCACCCGCAGACAGATGACCAGACAGAGCGGCTGAACCAATACTTGGATACTTATCTGCGATGTGTGGTGAATGTAAAACCAAAACAATGGTCCAAGTGGCTGCCTCATGATGAGCACTGGTACAACACTATTGTACATTCAGCTCTAGAAAAATCTCCCTTCCAGGTGATGTATGGTTGCAACCCGAGACAGCTGGGAGTACAAAATGCAATGGATTCGAGACATGCTGGTGTGAATGAGTAGCTCGGGAAACGAGCTGCACTGATTCATATTATCAAGCAACACTTGGACATAGCTCAAAAACGGATGCAAATCCAAGAAGAAAAAATTAGGGTGGAGTGCGAATTTGAAGTTGGTGATCAGGTGTATCTCAAACTGCAGTCTTATGTGCAAACATCAGTGGCTCAACGCCCATCTCACAAATTGGGGTTCAAATATTTTGGTCCATATTGTATTCTTCAAAGAGTGGAGAAGGTTGCCTACAAATTAAGGTTGCCAGCATTGTCTAAAATTCACCTAGTTGTGCAGGTGTCTCAACTTAAAAATGTTGTGGGATCTGGTACAGTGGTCACTTCTGATTTACACTTGTCTCTAATGGAGTCTGCCTTTGTGCAGCTTGCAAAAATCCTACAGGATAGGTACATCCGTCGAGGCAGGAAGCAGGTTCCTCAAGTACCGGTACAATGGACCGATACGTCTCAAACGTATATATAATTTTTAATGCTCCATGCTTATTTTACACCAATTCATATGTGTTTTATTTACACTTCATTGCACTTTTACATGATTTTTGGCACTAACCTATTAATAAGATGCCACAGTGCTAGTTCCATGTTTTCTGCTGTTTTTGTATTTCAGAAAAGTTGTACTAGAAATATTCTCAAAATTGGGCGAAACAAAACCCCGAAGTCAATATTTTACCGAAACGAAGACGAAGTCCACAGGGGGGGTCGAAGAGGTGCAACAGGTTGGCCAGACCACCCCTAGGCGCGGCCTGGACCTGGGCCGCGCCTAGGGTAGGTCTAGGCCCACCAGGCGCCCCACCGATCTAAATCCTCCGCCTATTTATACATCTTCTCGGGAAAACCCTGGATACCTGAGCCTCCATCCATGAAAAGTTCCGTCACGGCCGCCATCGCAAAACCCATCTCGGGGGTTTCTGAAGCTCTTCCCGGCACCCTGCCGGAGGGGGAATTCATCACCGGAGGCATGTACATCGCCATGTCCGCCTCCGAAGTGATGCGTGAGTAGTTCATCCCTGGACTATGGGTCCATAGCAGTAGCTAGATGGTTGTCTTCTCCACTTTGTGCTTCATGTATCGATCTTGTGAGCTGCCCTACATGATCACGATCATCTTTATGTAATCCTATATGTTTGGTTTGTTGGGATCCGATGAATATTATATACTATGTTGAGATTGATTATATATTCATGTCATATGTTATTTGTGATCTTGCATGCTCTCTCTTGCTAGAACAAACTCTGGCCAAGTGGACACTTGTGACTCCAAGATGGGGTATTTATGCTCGATAATAGGTCCATGCTCTAGTTTTCTGGGAGAGTGACTTTATAACTTCTAAGATTGTAGATGTTTTGTTGCTACTAGGGAGAAAACAACAATGTTTTATCCGAGGGTAATTCTATTGTTTACTTTACACACATTGCTTAATGCGATAATCTGTTGCTTGCAACTTAATACTGAAAGGGGTGCGGACGCTAACCTGAAGGTGGATTATTAATCATAGATGCGGTTGGATTACGGTCTATGTATCATGTTGTAATGCCCATATCTAATCTCATAGTAATCATCTTGTCATGTGTTGGTCGATATTCTGTCAATTTTCCAGCTGTAATTTATTCACCCAACATGCTATTTCTTTATGGAGAGACACCTCTAGTGAATTGTGCACCCCGGTCCTATTTTCTTTACTGATAAATTCAACTGCAATCATGTTATGTTTACTTTCAGAAAATATCTCCTTCCATTCGATACGTCTAATCCTTTGTGTTCAACAAACCGGTGAGATTGACAAACTCACTGCAAGTTGGGGCAAAGTACTTTGGTTGTGTTGTGTGCATGTTCTACGTTGTTGCTGACACCAGTAGTGTGTCCTGCCACTAGTCAGCCAGCAACACCTTCAGAAGTCACGCCTTTCTCCTACTGGTCGATTAAACCTTGGTTTCTTACTGAAGGAAAACTTGCTACTGTGCTCATCATACCTTCCTCTTGGGGTTCCCCAATAGTGTGAAGTCGGCGTAACGATAAGCACCATCAAGCTATTTTTCTGGCGTCGTTGCCGGTGAGAAAGAGGATTTCTGCAAGGGGAGTCTCTCATCTCCAATCTCTTTACTTTGTTATACTTTGCTTAGTTTACATTACAATGTTTTGTTTGCTTTATTATATCAAAAACAGAAAAAAATAGATTACTTTTATAGTTATCTTTATATAAAAAACACAAAACATTAGTTTCTTACATAGTTGTTATTTCGTTTCTAGTTCATTATGTGGATTCCTAAGTACGATCCGAAGGACCTATATGTAGGTAGTGGTTCTATAATTGGGAAAGATAACATTGTAAAATTCGTCAATCATGTTAGTAAGCATAAAGATATTGAGGATAAATCCCTGGTAGAACTTGCTCCTGATTATGAAACTGCTGCAGCTTGTTTAGTTCAAATGTTGGAGGCTAGATTTGTTAGCCTTAATACTTTTATGTAGCAAATGTTTCTTAAACTCCATGAAATTGAGGATGATGAAAAGAAAAAAAAATTCCTAGAAACTTTGCTTAAAGAATTTAAAGATGTGGTTATAGAAGTTAGGAAAGTTTTTGACCGGTTTGAAAAGCTAGGCTCATGTATAGATATCTTTGGTACACTTAATCAAACCAAAAGTAGTAGAGAAGGTAAAATACCAATACCTTTCAAATTAGTAGCAACGAGTGAAGCTTGGGATAAGAATTTTGATTGGATTGTTCCTGAAAATCTATTTGATGAAAGTAGTGAATCAAAAAATACAGAGAAAGGGTTTTCTAAAACTCACATTGATAAAATACAAATATTTGTTGAAAATACTTCTCGCATTGATCTTAATGCTTATTTACTTGATAATACTTGATGCTCGCACTTTTAATGCGCCTAGTTGAAAGGCGGTAAAGAAAAGCGCTTATGGGAGACAACCCATGTTTTATTTACAGTATTTTTTTATTTTTTGTTGAGTCTTGGAAGTTATTACTATTGTAATGGGGCTCTCCTTATCATTTTTATTTCATTTTTGTGCCAAGAATAGCCTCTAATAGGAAGAAAGTAATGTTTGGGGAAGTTGTCGTCCTGAAACCAGATTATGTGTTGTTACCATAAAAATTCATAAAAATATCCAGAGAGGAATTTTGAGCTGTCATTTTTTATTCATATGCCCCAGGTTATTACCTAACTTTTGTTAGTTGACCACTTTTCGATATAAGCAACAGAGTATTTAAAAAAATCGATCTTTACATGTTGTTCTGTTTTGATAGATTTCTGCACTATTTGCATTTGCCTCTTAAATCTCTTTCCTTTTGAGTTCTTTTGATCAAAGAGTTTTTTAAAAGGTTGCTACAGTAGCTTAATGCTTTAATAGATGCTTGATATATGTTAGTACCAAACCCAAGTGGATTTATTTATTTTGATTGTACTAATGCTGCTAATAGAGAATTGTGTGAAGTTTTTGTATGAAGGAAGTTTTCAAGTGTAGGGAAAGAAGAATGATGTGATGAAATGAAGAATGGACAAAAGCTCAACCTTAGGGTTGCCCTGCACCCCAAGACATATTCAAGAGTTACAAGCGTCAAAGTTTGGGGATGCCCAAGGCATCCCCTCTTCATCAACAAAGCAACAAGTCATCTCTCTATGCGCTATATTTTTATTGCTTCATACACTATGTGTTGTTCTTGGAGCGTATTTATTTTTGTTTTTTGTTTTTTTTTGTTTTCTGTATCATATGTTGGATCCCAGCACATTTGTTTTGGAGAAAGACCCGCTCCTTTTTAACTGCATAGAACGCTCTAGTTTTCACTGTTATTGTTCTGCGAGTGTTCTAGTTTCCGGGTACTGCGTTTAGCTCTTGTTATTTCACTTGAATTTTGTTCAGTGGATGTTAGTATTCTTTATTTATGTATGATTATCTCTCTGGTCCATAATGAATTTCATCTCTGAGAGTTATTTCAAATAAGTTGATTGGTGTTGGATACGAGTAAAATATTTCATGACTATAGTGATGCAAAAGGAAGCTTGTCTAGACTGTGGCATAGACTTTGGCATGTCATGTTGGATGTTATTCTTGTCGTATGCTTAGTATTTATTGTTGTAGCATGACTTGTTTCGAATATCTGAGAGTGCATAATGTGTCATTGAAAGAATCATGTGTTGTTTCTATCACAAAAGCATAATATTGTGGTATCCTCCTTTAATGCTTTATTGGGTTGACTTGGCGCATGCTTACACCATGTTATGACTATAACCAGTCAACTAAAGACTCTATGATCATTTAGTTTTTGACTTGTAATATTACTTTATGCTTTGATTGATAATGTTTTGTCGCTAGGCATGATTAGGCCATTATTGCTCTCTTAGTTGGTCGCTCCCAGTTTTTTGCTAGCCTTCGCATGTGCTGAGTATGATCTCTACTCGTGCATCCAACCACCATCAAACAAAGTTTGCCAATTGTGTCCACCATATCTAGCAAGTAGCAATATTGCTATTCCAAGTAATTCACCATGTTTTTATTTATCTTCTAAATTAAATTTTGGCAATTAGTCAGTAAAGCTCTCACGAACTTGATGGCACATTTACTTTATTTTACTTAATAAATTTGATCATTGTGCCTATCTTATGAAGTTTATATATTTGCAAATTACGAGTTGGGAGTTATTAGAACCATACTTTCATAGGGAACACTTTCGACATTGCACTTATATTTAGTTGATTTCATGTTCTTTTGTTTATGGATGCCTACCAGTGCAAAATAAAACGGAAACTTATAAGTCCATATTGTATATGAGTTAGGGAAACACATGGGCCGCTAATCTAAGCCATGCATCATTCATGGTGGAAATTTACAGCTAAGCCATAGTGAGCATTCTATGAAGCATTTGCAATAAAAATCTATACTTATAGTAAATAAAATATTGTTGAGATGCTCACTGCTGTTCGTCTTGTCATTTTGTCATGGGATTGCTCCACAAGAGTACCTCCATATCATCGGGCAAGAGGTACCCCGTTGGCGGTTCTCAATGATAAATGTATACTTACAATGACAAGAACTTATTTGGGACCTAAGTTGAGTAGCATGAAGTTTAGGTACTCGCATTCAAGGGGCATGCGATTTTCAACTTGCGATTTGCAAGTATATAGCTCATTTTTGACCCACATTAACTTTAACCATTCAACATGCTTATGATAGAGGCAATGATAGCTCAAAGCTAATAAGTACCATACTTCTTGGAAGGTTTATAAAACTTGTTTATCTTGCTTACTCTACAAAGAGTATCTCTATTACTTTTATGTTGAGTCTCAATCTTCTACTTTATGCATCGATTAAGAGAGCATAGTTATCATTCTTAGTGCAATGTGCATAGTCCCAAAACTATTATTGATTGATTCATGATTGTGCTATTGCATGTTCTTAAATTACTTGTATCTAGTCACCCTCTGAACTTTGAAGGTGTCCTAGCATTTATGTTTTGCTATTCCATAAAGGACATGCTGAGTACCACTTTGTTATGTTTACTTTATGCTCATTAACAAACAGTTGCTTTCAGTGCACTATTATTCATGATCCTTTGTTTGAGTTACTCTTCATGTTATAATATACTCCCTCCGTCCGTGTTTAATTGACGCGGGAATGCATGCTTGATACGTCTCAAACGTATCTATAATTTCTTATGTTCCATGCTAGTTTTATGACAATACCTACATGTTTTGCTCACACTTTATAATGATTTTATGCATTTTCCGGAACTAACCTATTAACAAGATGCCACAGTGCCAGTTCCTGTTTTCTGTTGTTTTTGGTTCCAGAAAGGATGTTCGGGCAATATTCTCGGAATCGGACGAAACAAAAGCCAAACATCTTATTTCACCGAGACGGACCAGAACACCGAAGGGGAGACGGAGAGGAGGCCCAGGGCCCCCAGACCACAGGGCCGCGTGGGTGCCCCCCTGGCCGCGCCGGCCTGTGGGGAGGGAACCCTGTTATCCCTCCTGCGGCGCCTCTTCGCCTATAAAGTCCCTCGTGACCTAAAAACTCGATACCAATTGACGAAACTCCAGAAAGACTCCAGGGGCGCCGCCGCCATCGCGAAACTCCGTTTCGGGGGACAGAAGTCTCTGTTCCGGCACACCGCCGGGACGGGGAATTGCCCCTGGAGTCATCTCCATCGACACCACCGCCATCTTCATCGCCGTTGCTGTCTCCCATGATGAGGAGGGAGTAGTTCTCCCCCGAGGCTGAGGGCTCTACCGATAGCTATGTGGTTCATCTCTCTCTCCCATGTGATCTTTACGTGATCATGAGCTTTGTATCACTATTAATCTATGTGCTACTCTAGTGATGTTATTAAAGTAGTCTATTCCTCCTCCATGATGTAATGTTGACAGTGTGTGCATCATGTAGTACTTGGCGTAGGTTATGATTGTAATCTCTTGTAGATTATGACGTTAACTATTACTATGATAGTATTGATGTGATCTATTCCCCCTTTCATAGCTATTGGTGACAGTGTGTATTCTATGTTAGTACTCGGTCTAAATTGCAACGGTCTATTATGCACTCTAGAGGTTACTTTAATATGAACTCCGGACGTTGTTGAGCTTGTTTACTCCGGCTTGAGGTGTGCTTTTGTAGCCCTACACAATGAATGGTGTTTGTTATCCAACAAGAGAGTGTTTAAGAGTAGCATTTATTTATTCAGTTATGTGATCATTGTTGAGAGTGTCCACTAGTGAAAGTATGATCCCTAGGCCTTGTTTCTAAGCATTGAAACACCGTTTCCAACAAGTTCTGCTACATGTTTGCTTGCTGCCATCTTTATTTCAGATTGAAATTACTACTTATACTCATCCACATTACTTGTATTTCACTATCTCTTCGCCGAACTAGTGCACCTATACATTTGACAAGTGTATTAGGTGTGTTGGGGACACAAGAGACTTCTTGTATCTTAATTGCAGGGTTGCTTGAGAGGGATATCTTTGACCTCTACCTCCCTGAGTTCGATAAACCTAGGGTGATTCACTTAAGGGAAACTTGCTGCTGTTCTACAAACCTCTGCTCTTGGAGGCCCAACACTGTCTACAAGAATAGAAGCGTGCGTAGACATCAAGCTATTTTCTGGCGCCGTTGCCGGGGAGGTAAGGTAAAAGGTATTCACATCCTCCGACTACTAAGCTATTTCCTAGCACTGTTGTCGGTGTGGGAGTGCTCGAAGTTATTTCCTTTAGATCCTGCAATTGCATTTTTTTGTTTCTTGTTTTTATTTTCACTAGTTAGGCTTAATGGAAAACAACAAAAAAATAGAGATCTTTATGAAATTTCTATTGAATTAGTACATGAGGTGTTTGAATAGAAAATTAAAAAACCTATGGAACTTTATATGCATGCTAATGGCAATGTTATTAGTATGAATGCTTTGAACACCATTGTTGCTAATGCTATGGAAAATTCTAAACTTGGGGAAGTTGGTTTTGATGAGCATGATATTTTTAGTCCCCCAAGTTTTGAGGAGAAAATTTTCTTTGATGATACTTTGCCTCCCATTTATGATGATTATAATGATAGTGGTATTTTGGTGCCACCTACTATGGAGGATAAAGGTTATTATGATTACAATATGCCTCCTACATTTGATGATTATGGTGATGAGAATAAAAATGATAGCTACTTTGTTGAATTTGCTCCCACTACAATTAATAAGAATGACTATGCTTATGTTGGGAGTAGTAATTATTTTATGCATGAGACTCATGATAAGAATGCTTTATGTGATAGCTATATTGTTGAGTTTGTTCATGATTCTACTGATGTGAGAGGAAAATATGGTTGTAGAAATTTTCATGTTACTAAAACACCTCTCTACATGCTGAAAATTTTGAAGTTACTCATGTTTTATCTTCCTATGCTTGTCACTTTGCTCTTAATGAATTTATTTGTGTACAAGATTCCTATGTATAGGAAGCGGGTTAGACTTAAATTTGTTTCATACTTGCTTTTCGATACTCTCTTTGCTTCAATTCTCATCCTTATGTGAGCATCATTAAAATTACTGAGCCCATCTTAATGGTTATAAAGAAAGCACTTCTTGGGAGATAACCCATGTTTTTATTTTGCTACTGTTTTGTTGTGTCTTGGAAGTTGTTACTACTGTAGCAACCTCTCCTTATCTTTATTTTATTGCATTGTTGTGTGATACGTCTCAAACGTATCTATAATTTATTATGTTCCATGCTACTTTTATGATGATACTCACATGTTTTATACACACTTTATGTCATATTTATGCATTTTCCGGCACTAACCTATTAACAAGATGCCGAAGAGCCAGTTGTTGTTTTCTGCTGTTTTTGGTTTCAGAAATCCTACAAAGGAAATATTCTCGGAATTAGACGAAATCAACGCCCAGGGTCTTATTTTTCCACGAAGCTTCCAGAAGACCGAAAGGATTACGAAGTGGGGCGACGAGGCGCCGCCACAACAGGGCCACGCGGCCAGGGCTGGGCCCGCGCCGCCCTGGCGTGTGGGGCCCTCGTGCCGCCCCTAAACCTACCCTTCTGCCTACTTAAAGCCTTCGTCGCGAATACCCCAGTACCGAGAGCCACGATACGGAAAACCTTCCAGAGACGCCGCCGCCGCCAATCCCATCTCGGGGGATTCAGGAGATCGCCTCCGGCACCCAGCCGGAGAGGGGAATCATCTCCCGGAGGACTCGTCATCGCCATGATCGCCTTCGGATTGATGTGTGAGTAGTTCACCCCTAGACTATGGGTCCATAGCAGTAGCTAGATGGTCGTCTTCTCCTCATGTGTTATCATTGTCGGATCTTGTGAGCTGCCTAACATGATCAAGATCATCTATTTGTAATGCTACATGTTGCGTTTGTTGGGATCCGATGAATATGGAATACCATGTTATGTTGATTATCAATCTATCATATATGTGTTGTTTATGATCTTGCATGCTCTCTGTTGCTGGTAGAGGCTCTGGCCAAGTTGATACTTGTAACTCCAATAGGGAGTATTTATGCTCGATAGTGGGTTCATGCCTCCATTTAATCTGGGACAATGACAGAAAGTTCTAAGGTTGTGGATGTGCTGTTGCCACTAGGGATAAAACATCAATGTTTTGTCTAAGTATATTTGTGTTGATTACATTACGCACCATACTTAATGCAATTGTCTGTTGTTGGCAACTTAATACTGGAAGGGGTGCGGATGCTAACCTGAAGGTTGACTTTTTAGGCATAGATGCATGCTGGATAGCGGTCTATGTACTTTGTCGTAATGCCCAATTGAATTTCACACTACTCATCATAATACGTATGTGCATTGTCATGCCATCTTTATTTGTCAATTGCCCAACTGTAATTTGTTCACCCAACATGCTTTATCTTATTGGAGAGACACCACTAGTGAACTGTGGACCCCGGTCCATTCTTTTACATCGAATACAATCTACTGCAATACTTGTTCTTACTGTTCTTCGCAAACATCATCTTCCACACTATACATCTAATCCTTTGTTACAGCAAGCCGGTGAGATTGACAACCTCACTGTTACGTTGGGGCAAAGTACTTTGATTGTGTTGTGCAGGTTCCACATTGGCGCCGGAATCCCTGGTGTTGCGCCGCACTACACTCCGCCACCAACAACCTTCACGTGCTTCTTGACTCCTACTGGTTCGATAACCTTGGTTTCTTACTGAGGGAAAACTTGCCGCTGCACGCATCACACCTTCCTCTTGGGGTTCCCAACGGACGTGTGATGTACGCGTAACAAGCAACGTTTTTCTGGCGCCGTTGCCGGGGAGATCAAGACACGCTGCAAGGGGAGTCTCCCACTTCCAATCTCTTTACTTTGTTTTTGTCTTGCTTTATTTTATTTACTGCTTTGTTTGCTCTATATAAAAAATACAAAGAAAATAGTTACTTGTTTTACTTTATTTACTATCTTGTTTGCATTCTCCATATTAAAAACACAAAAAAATTAGTTACTTGCATTTACTTTATTTAGTTTGCTTTATTTACTATTGCTAAAATGAGTAATCCTGAAGTTGAAGTTCATTCGTTTAAGCAACAAGGGGGAGAATGTTTAAAAGATGCTTGGTATAGAATTAGTGATGCTCATAATAGGTGTGATAACCCACAAGTATAGGGGATCGCGGCAGTCTTCGCGGGAAGTAAAACCCAATTTATTGATTCGACACGAGGGGAGACAAAGAATACTTGAAAGCCTTAACAACGGAGTTGTCAATTCAGCTGCACCTGGAAACAGACTTTCTCGCAAGAGTTTATCAGTAGTAACAGTTTTATAGCAGTAGTAGTAGTGAAATAACAGCAGCAGAGTAACACAGACAGCAGTAGTGATTATAGTAAACAGCAGGATTAAAATACTGTAGGCACAGGGATGGATGTCGGGCGTTGCATGGATGAGAGAAACTCATGTAACAATCAAAGCAGGGCATTTGCAGATAATAATAAAGCGGTGTCCAAGTACAAAGCAATCCATAGGCATGTGTTCCATATATAGTCGTACGTGCTCGCAATGAGAAACTTGCACAACATCTTTTGTCCTACCAGCCGGTGGCAGCCGGGCCTCTAGGGAATCTACTGGATATTAAGGTACTCCTTTTAATAGAGTACCGGAGCAAAGCATTAACACTCCGTGAACACATGTGATCCTCACATCACCGCCATCCCCTCCGGTTATCCCGATTTCTGTCACTTCAGGGCCTTTGGTTCCGGACAGCGACATGTGTATACAACTTGCAGGTAAGATCATAAAACAATGCATATCATGATGAAATAATAACATGTTCAGATCTGAGATCATGTCACTCGGGCCCTAGTGACAAGCATTAAGCATAACAAGTTGCAACAATATCATCAAAGTACCAATTACGGACACTAGGCACTATGCCCTAACAATCTTATGCTATTACATGACCAATCTCATCCAATCCCTACCATCCCCTTCAGCCTACAGCGGGGGAATTACTCACACATGGATGGGGGAAACATGGATGGTCGATGGAGAGGCGTCGGTGATGATGATGGCGATGATCTCCTCCAATTCCCCGTCCCGGCGGAGTGCCAGAACGGAGTTTCTGGTACCCGAGACGGAGTTTCGCGATGTGGCGGCGTACTGGAGGGTTTCTGGCGACTTCGACTTCTCTTTTGCGATTTTTAGATCGAACCCCTTAAGTAGTCCAGAGGGGGGCATCGGAGGCCAGCCGAGGGGGCCACACACTAGGGCGGCGCGCCCCCCTGGGCCGCGCCGGCCTGGTGTGTGGGGCCCTCGGGCCTCCACCTGGCTTGCCCTTCTGGCTCCCTGAGTCTTCTGGTAAAATAGGCCCATTGATATAAATTCCGAGGATTTTCCCGAAAGTTGAATTTCTGCACAAAAACAAGACACCAGAGCAATTCTGCTGAAAACAGCGTTAGTCCGCGTTAGTTGTATCCAAAATACACAAATTAGAGGCAAAACAATAGCAAAAGTGTTCGGGAAAGTAGATACGTTTTGGACGTATCAACTCCCCCCAAGCTTAGCTTATTGCTTGTCCTCAAGCAATTCTGTTAACAACTGAGTGCGATAAAAGAACTTTCACGAACACATTTGCTCATATGATGTAAATATTCTCATGATATGGCTAACACTTAGGCAATTCATAATAAGGTACATGCAAATAAGATCATCCAATAGCTATGTCAATCATGGGAAGGTACCAACAATTAATAATAAGCATCATGAATCATGTCTATAAGCAGGATTGCAATGTTCATAAAAGGATATGATAAAGTGGTATCTCGCTTGCCCAAATTTAAACAGCAAAACATAAATGCCCAGGCACCTCTAAGGTTCATAGAAAGACTAGAAATAGAGATTGTCAAAGATAAAAGCATCAAAGTTATACCACAGTCAATCATATTTTGGGACAAGCATATTATACTAAGAATGACAGTTGTGCTCTCAAGAAAGTGCTCAAAGAAAGGATGGAGACACAACATAAAAGTAAAAGATTGACCCTTCGCAGAGGGAAGCAGGGATTAACATGCGCTAGAGCTTTTCATTTTTGAAACAGGAGTAAAATCATTTTGAGAGGTGTTTGTTGTTGTCAACGAATGGTAATGGGTACATCAACTACCTCGCCAACCAGACTTTCAAGAGCGGCTCCCATGAAGGACGTTATTTCTACCAGCAAGGTAGATCATCCCTCTTCTCTTTTGTTTACACATGTATTTTAGTTTTATTATGGGTGACACTCCCCCCAACCTTTGCTTACACAAGCCATGGCTAACCGAATCCTCAGGTGCCTTCCATCAATCTCATACCATGGAGGAGTGTCTGTTTGCAAAATTAAGTTGCTTACTGATGAATCAGAGCAAAACATGTGAAGAGAATTATTAATGAAGTTATTAGTTGGGGCTGGGCACCCCGTTGCCATCTCTTATTATGAAAGTCCGTCAAAAGCAAATGACAAGGTCGAAAGATAAACACCACATACTTCCTCATGAGCTATAAAACATTAACACAAATTGAGAAGCATTTTAAAGGTTTTAAAGGTAGCACATGAGAATTTACTTGGAATGGTTTTAAATGCCATGCATAGGTATTTATGGTGGACACTTTGGAACAACTTGGTTTTCAGGTGTTTGGAAGCACAAGCAGCATTCCCGCTCAGTACAAGTGAAGGCTAGCAATAGACTGGGGAGCGACAAATCAAGAGAAGCGATCCAACATCATAATCATGCTTGCGGCAAAATAAATTAACGGAGGCATAAAAGTGATACAAGAACTCTGAAGCAATGTAAATCATCGAGGCTTAATTGACTTTTGTTCAGTTATATGCATGCATGAGCATGTGCCAAGTCGATTCGAATGAATTATTCAGAGGAGGATACCACAATGTCATACCTACTTATGAATAAAACAATGCAAGCAAACATCCATGACATGCTACTCATATTAATAAATTGGAGCTAAACATGAGAGATCATGAACTACTAGACTTTCTTAAATGACATATACCTCACATGAACCAACTAAGCATGCTCACATGGATGAGTATATGTACAAAAATGAAAACAAATAGAGTTCATACCAGCCTCTCACCACAATCCAATTGTCGTAGATCGTCATTATTGCTTTTCACTTGTGTAGCTTGGATAATATGAAATGAAAACCACGCTCCAGCCACCGAAGACCATTGAACTCATAATAAACTTTACAAAATCAAAGAAGAACAGCAAATATTTTTGGTGTTTTTGAATTGGAAACAAGAACAAAAGGAAACAAGCAAACAAAGCAAATATTTTTGGATTTTCTTATAGCAAACCAACGATAGCAAATAAAGCAAAATAAATGCAATAAACCAAAATAAATAAATGGTGAAGAGAAACAACAGAAATATTTTTGGTCTTTTTGTGTTTTAGGAAAGGAACAAAGCAAAAACAAGAAAATGGAAACTAGAAGAGCCACATAAACACAAAGCAGCAGGAATTCGTCAAACTTGACAGCAGTACAGAAATCGATTTTTAAGAAATTCTTCCGCTGCTCAAATCGAAAAGTGTTCAACTAATGAAAGTTAGATAACAACCTGGGGAACATGCACAAAAATTGGCATCGCAAAATATCGTTCTGGATATTTTTGAGAATTTTTTTGGTAACAGTCCAGAATCTGTTTTCAGGCAGCACTTCCCAAAATATCATCTCCCTCTCATTAGAAAACCACTCAAAGAAACTAAACAAGTATATACAAGTATCCAGAAACCATAATATGCAAAGAATGAGTGGTGCCGGTATACCTCCCCCCAAGCTTAGGCTTTTGGCCTAAGTGGAGTTCAATCCCATGGTGCCCATGAAGTAGCACCTCCGTAGTACGACGAAGATGGATCATATTCCGGGTATGTGCTAGAAGAAGCACCCGGATACGTGACGGTGTAGTCGTAGGAGGGCTCGGCGTCCTCGGAGTCATGCTGCTGGTGGAAGCCTTGTATCTTCAGTTTCTCCTCCACCTCCTCCTTAGAGCGCGACCATGGTTTCCTGTCAATACTGAACAAATCTGGCTGGGGCAAAGGGATTTCCTTCTCATCCCCGTCAGCAAACAACATTCTATAGACCAAATTATCTGAAGTAGAATCAGCGGTAACAAATTGATGGCTCTTCATAGCAGCAATATCAAGCCTTGTAGGAGTTAATGGCACATCATTAGAGTCAAGAGGAAGTTCTAAATATGCTAAAATGCGCGATGCAATAGTTCCTCCAAAAATAGGCCCCTTGTTAGACAAACGGCGAGCAATAGGAGAACCAAGATGATAAGGTGTCTCTCCACTAAGTGCAGCAATTAAGAAAGCAAGATGGTAGCTAGAAACATTGCTAGTGTTCTCCCTACCAAGAATGTTAGTAGCAATGTAATAGGCAAAATACTTAATGGCGGGGAGTTGGATGTTTCTTATCTTGCCACGCTGAATGGTGCGGCAATCATCATTGGTGATCTCTCGATAGAGCTCCAACAAGACCCTGGGGTTGTCCTCAATCTTCCTTGCTGTACCTACAGGGGCAATGCCCAATGCAACACAAAATTCTTCCAATTGCATAGTAATAGGATTACCATAGATCTTGAATGCAACTGTCGGGCGATAGTGCTTGTTGTCGAACTTGAAGCTCTCAACAAAGATTTTGGTGAGCATGTAGTATTGCTCCCTTTCATCTCCCATATAGGCGGTTAAGCCCGCCTTATTAACGAGGGTCAAGAAATCATCCAGCAACCCTGCATCACTCAAAAAGTCATAACATGGGAAAGATGAAGCGTTAGGGACTCCATTGTCTTCTTCGGGCTCGAAGCTTGGCGCGATGACATCCTCATTGTAGGATCGCCTAAATCGGGTGGCGGTCCTAGAGGGCCTTCCGGTGCTGGTTGTCTCTCTCTCAAACACTTCTCCAAAGTTGAAATTATCCATCTTCCTTTTCTGAAATTTTTCAACAACATTATAAAATTTGATTTGGTGACATATAATTGAGGGGAACTGCTATAGGAACTTGCTAGGGTACTAATCATGCATCAAAACTAGTTTATACAACTTAGAACAAGCATGCAAGCTCACTAAACATGTTACCTACAGCAGCAAAATATTCAAGATATACTTAACCAAACAAAATTCTACTTGGATAATCGGAGGAGTCACATACCGGAGAGCAAATGTGCCAAATTTCAGACAGAAATCTGGGCTGAGCAAAGAGATCGAGAAATCTTGAGCTCTTGAGCAGAAACGCGAGTGAGAGAAAGCTGGTGCGAGTTTTTTCGGGAGAGAGAAGAGTGTGGGAGGAAGGGATGCTAAAGTGGGGCAAGGGGGAGCCCACACACCAGGGTGGCGTGCCCCCCTTCCAGGCCGCGCCGGCCTGTGGGGTGCCACCCTGGGGTGCCCCACTGGTCATCCCCAGGTGCTCCCGGGTGCATTTTCGAAAAATAGGACCAACGGTATAATTTTTGTGAATTTTTGAAAACTTTGAAAAATGCACATTTCTGGGTATTAAGTGGCCAGGAATAATTTTGAAATCTCTAATTAACTAAGGAACTTTGCAAAACAAAAGTGCTACAGCAAGTAGAACAAGTGGAGGAAGAAAGAAATGTTGTTTACCTCCTCTATGCATATAAAAAGTATTTGTTAACAAGGTTGATCAAGTCTTGCCACCAAATAAATTTTACATAGCATAAGAAGAAATAAACCTCAAATCAATCATGTTACCTTGAATTGTATTGATATGGATCCAATCATAAGATTTTGATAACCTTCCTTAGGCTCATATATAGGACAATCAATTGTTCCAACTTTGATAGTTCTCACATTGGAAATGGTATTAACTCCACATGCTTTATCAATCCTCTTGGGGAAACAGACGGTATGCTCCTTATCATCAACATTGAAAGTAACTTTTCCTTTGTTGCAATCAATAACAGCCCCTGCAGTGTTAAGAAAAGGTCTCCCAAGAATAATAGACATATTATCATCTTCAGGCATTTCCAACACAACAAAATCAGTTAATATCAAGCAATTATTAGTAACTTGAACAGGAACATCCTCACATATACCAACCGGAATAGCAGTAGATTTATTAGCCATTTGCAAAGATATATCAGTAGGTATCAACGTATCTAGATAAAGTCTCTTGGAAAGAGAAAAAGGCATAACACTAACACCGGCTCCCAAATCACATAGAGCAGTTCTAACATAATTATTCTTAATAGAACAAGGAATAGTAGGTATACCTGGGTCGCCCAACTTCTTTGGAACCTTGCCATTGAAAGAGTAATTAGCAAGCATAGTGGAAATCTCCTCATTGGGGATTTTCCTTTTGTTAGTGACAATATCTTTCATATACTTTGAATAAGGAGGCAATTTAATAGCATCAGTCAAAGGGATTTGCAAGAATAAAGGTTTCATCCAATCACAAAATTTATTATAGTGTTCTTCTTCCTTTGATTTTAGTTTCTTAGCAGGAAAAGGCATTTGCTTTTGCACCCAAGGTTCCCTTTCATTACCATGTTTCTTAGCAATAAAATCTTCTTTAGTATACTTTTTATTTTTAGCATGCTTTTCAGGTTCATCCTCAACCTCTTCTTTATCAGAAGCATCATTCTTATCATTATTATTATCATTATCATGTTCATTACCACTTTCAGTTTCAGCATCGGAAATAGAAATACTATTAGGATCATTAACAGGTTCAGAGGATTCTACAACATTTTTATGTTTCTTCTTCTTTTTCTTAGAAGGAGCACTAGTTTCAATTCGTTGACAATCTTGTTCAACTCTTTTGGGATGCCCTTCAGGATATAGAGGATCCTGGGTAGAGACACCACCTCTAGTTGTTACTTCATAAGCATGTTTCTCTTTAGAATTATTTTTTAACAAGTCATTTTGCACTTTAGTGAGTTGATCAATTTGAGTTTGAACCATTTGAAAATGTTTAACAAGCATCTTAACATCATTGGAGGTTCTCTCCACGATATCATGCAAATTGCTAATAGCTTGAGAATTTTCCATTAGATGATTCTCTACTCTCATATTAAAATTTTCTTGCTTAACAATATAATTATCAAACTCATCTAAGCATTGAGCAGGAGGTTTTGAATACGGAATATCTTCCCTAGTAAAGCGTTGAAGGGATTTTACCTCAATCATGGATGAAGGGGGAATTATCTCACATATATCCTCTATGGGGGGTAGATTCTTCACATCTTCAGATTTAATACCTTTCTCCTTGAGAGACTTCTTGGCTTCCTCATATCTTCATCATTCAATTTAATTAAACCTCTCTTCTTCAATATTGGCGTCGGTGTTGGTTCAGGTGTAGTCCAATCATCATGATTACGGCCTCCAATAATTCTTCAGCTTCGTCTGGAGTTCTTTTCCTGAAAACACAACCAGCACAACTATCCAGATATGCTCTAGACTCAACGGTTAGTCCACTATAAAATATATCAAGTAAATCATGCTTTTCCAAATCATGTCTAGGTCGAGCTCTGATAAGAGAGCAAAATCTTGCCCATGCTTCAGGCAATTTCTCTCCATCTTCCTGGTCAAAGCTATAAATTTTATGTAAAGCAGCATGTTGAGCACTAGCAGGAAAGTATTTCCGAAAGAAAACATCAAGCAAATCACCTGGACTTTTAATAGAACCAGGAGGCAAATTATTATACCAAGTTTTAGCATCATCCTTTAATGAGAAAGGAAAAATTTTAGCAACGAAATAAGTACGCATCTTGACATCATCAGAAAACAAGCTACTCATAGAAGAAAGTTCATTCATGTGTTCTACAGCACTTTCTTTTTCAGTACCACAAAAGGGTGTTTTCTCAACAATAGCTATATGAGATAGATCAAGAGAAAAATCATAATCTTTATCCTTAATGCATATAGGAGATGTGGCAAATTTAGGATCAGGAGATAGCTTATGTCTAACAGTATATTGTGCGAGAAAATTTTTAATTTTTCTTGCATCAGCAGTAGCATTGTATCTATTAATAAAATCATCATTAAGCTCCACATAATCCTCATCAGGATCATCACTAGAATAATCAAGTTCAGGTGAATTAACAGGTGTAGCAGCATTTTCATTAGGAGTTTCAGCATTTTCAATTTGTCTAGACCTAGCAATTGTAGCATCTAGAAAGGATCCCAATGAACCACTATCATCAAGCACAGCAGAAACATTATCAATATTATGAGAATTTTCAGATTCTGCAGAAGTACGAGCAAGTGAAGCTTGCGGCGGTGAAACAAGTTGACTTATCACAGATGGTGAATCAAGAGTAGCAGAGGTACTCAAAGTTGTACCTTTTCTTGTAGTGGATGGTAATATGGCGACTTTAGGATCGTGAGATTTACCCATGATGGAGAATTTGCAGCGAACAATATCAATCCAAGTGAACCTCCAAATAAAGCTATGCTCCCCAGCAACGGCGCCAGAAAACAGTCTTGATAACCCACAAGTATAGGGGATGGCGACAGTCATCGCGGGAAGTAAAACCCAATTTATTGATTCGACACAAGGGGAGACAAAGAATACTTGAAAGCCTTAACAGCGGAGTTGTCAATTCAGCTGCACCTGGAAACAGACTTGCTCGCAAGAGTTTATCAGTAGTAACAGTTTTATAGCAGTAGCAGTAGTGAAATAACAGCAGCAGAGTAACACAGACAGCAGTAGTGATTATAGTAAACAGCAGGATTAAAATACTGTAGGCACAGGGATGGATGTCGGGCGTTGCATGGATGAGAGAAACTCATGCAACAATCAAAGCAGGGCATTTGCAGATAATAATAAAGCGGTTTCCAAGTACAAAGCAATCCATAGGCATGTGTTCCATATATAGTCGTACGTGCTCGCAATGAGAAACTTGCACAACATCTTTTGTCCTACCAGCCGGTGGCAGCCGGGCCTCTAGGGAATCTACTGGATATTAAGGTACTCCTTTTAATAGAGTACCGGAGCAAAGCATTAACACTCCGTGAACACATGTGATCCTCACATCACCGCCATCCCCTCCGGTTGTCCCGATTTCTGTCACTTCGGGGCCTTTGGTTCCGGATAGCGACATGTGTATACAACTTGCAGGTAAGATCATAAAACAATGCATATCATGATGAAATAATAACATGTTCAGATCTGAGATCATGGCACTCGGGCCCTAGTGACAAGCATTAAGCATAACAAGTTGCAACAATATCATCAAAGTACCAATTACGAACACTAGGCACTATGCCCTAACAATCTTATGCTATTACATGACCAATCTCATCCAATCCCTACCATCCCCTTCAGCCTACAGCGGGGGAATTACTCACACATGGATGGGGGAAACATGGATGGTCGATGGAGAGGCGTCGGTGATGATGATGGCGATGATCTCCTCCAATTCCCCGTCCCGGCGGAGTGCCAGAACCGAGTTTCTGGTCCCCGAGACAGAGTTTCGCGATGTGGCGGCGTACTGGAGGGTTTCTGGCGACTTCGACTTCTCTTTTGCGATTTTTAGATCGAACCCCTTAAGTAGTCTAGAGGGGGGCGTCGGAGGCCAGCTGAGGGGGCCACACACTAGGGCGGCGCCCCCCTGGGCCGCGCCGGCCTGGTGTGTGGGGCCCTCGGGCCTCCACCTGGCTTGCCCTTCTGGCTCCCTGAGTCTTCTGGTAAAATGGCACATTGACATAAATTCCGAGGATTTTCCCGAAAGTTGAATTTCTGCACAAAAACAAGACACCAGAGCAATTCTACTGAAAACAGCGTTAGTCCGCGTTAGTTGTATCCAAAATACACAAATTAGAGGCAAAACAATAGCAAAAGTGTTCGGAAAAGTAGATACGTTTTGGACGTATCAAGGTGCACTAAGAAGCACTCCACTATTATCCTACTTAGGAATTTTTATGTTGGTATCTCTAGCTGGAATAGGTATGTTCTTGATTGTCTCGCGGGAGGTAATTTCCTAGGCACTCCTGCTTTAGAAGCTAGTTGCATTATTGAGAGTCTATTTGGAATACCACCTGTTAATGAAGTTAAAATTGAAATCTCTCTTGAAGATGTCATGAAAAAGTTGGAGACCATAGAGCAAAATCTTCCAAGTATTGAGTCTAAATTGGGAATATTACTTAATAGCACTGATAAACTTGATAAATCTCTAGGTGGAATTAATGAGAGAATTGCCATCTTAGAAGCTTGTGATACTCATGATAATCAAACCCATAGGATTAGTGAGCTTGAAGAAGCAATGGGAACCTTGGGTTCAACTTTTTCTTTTCTTAAGTTTAAGGAGAAAGCTTATGTGGGTAAGGAGCAAAAGTTCATGTATGTCTCTAAGGTGCCTAAACCAAAAAACCATTATAGGCCAAAAATTGACAAAACCCTTAATACCACTATAGATAATGGAGCATCTAAGATACCTATTGTGACAAGTTGTGAAAATTATAATGTTGATGCTTCGTCTCTTGATAATAGTTGATTCACACTTTCTGCGCCTAGCTGAAAGGCGTTAAAGAAAAACGCTTATGGGAGACACCCCATCATTTTACTTCTGCACGTTTGTTTTATATTTGAGTCTTGGAAGTTGTTACTACTGTAGAAACCTCTCCTTATCTTAATTTTATTGCATTGTTGTGCCAAGTAAAGTCTTTGATAGTAAGGTTCATACTAGATTTGGATTACTGCGCAGAAACAGATTTCTTGCTGTCACGAATTTGAGTAGTATTCTCTGTAGGAAACTCTGAAAAATCTGCCAATTTACGTGAGTAATCCTTAGATATGTACGCAACTTTCATTCAATTTGAGCATTTTCGTCTGAGCAAGTTAAGTGCCCCAGAAAAATTCGTCTTTACGAACTTTTCTGTTTTGACAGATTCTGCCTTTTATTTCGCATTGCCTGTTTTGCTATGTTTGATGGATTTCTTTGTTCCATTAACTTTCAGTAGCTTTGTGCAATGTCCAGAAGTGTTAAGAATGATTATGTCACCTCTGAAAACGTGAATTTTTTATTATGCACTAACCCTCTAATGAGTTTGTTTTGAGTTTGGTGTGGAGGAAGTTTTCAAGGATCAAGAGAGGAGGATGATACAATATGATCAAGGAGAGTGAAAGCTCTAAGCTTGGGGATGCCCCCGTGGTTCATCCCTGCATATTTCAAGAAGACTCAAGCATCTAAGCTTGGGGATGCCCAAGACATCCCCTTCTTCATCGACAACATTATCATGTCACCTCTAATGAAACTATATTTTTATTCCATCACATCTTATGTGCTTTACTTGAAGCGTCTTTATGTTCTTGTTTTTGTTTTGTTTGAATAAAATTGGACCCTAGCATTCATTGTGTGGGAGAGAGACACGCTCCGCTGTTGCATATGAACACATATGTTCTTAGCTTTATTCTTAATGTTCATGGCGAAGGTTGAAACTGCTTCGTTAATTGTTATATGGTTGGAAACAGAAAATACTACATGTGGTAATTGGTATAATGTCTTGAATAATTTGATACTTGGCAATTGTTGTGCTCATGTTTAAGCTCTTGCATCATGTACTTTGCACGTATTAATGAAGAAATACTGTAGAGCTTGTTGACATTTGGTTTGCATGATTGGTCTCTCTAAAGTCTAGATATTTTCTGGTAAGGGTTTGAACAACAAGGAAGACAGTGTAGAGTCTTATAATGCTTGCAATATGTTCTTATGTAACTTTTCTTTGTCTTAGGTTCATACTTGTGTTTGCTTCAAACAACCTTGCTAGCCTAAGCCTTGTATTGAGAGGGAATACTTCTCGTGCATCCAAATCCTTGAGCCAAAAACTATGCCATTTGTGTCCACCATACCTACCTACTACATGGTATTTTTTGCCATTCCAAGTAAATACTTCGTGTGCTACCTTTAAACAATTCAAAATTTATCATCTCTTATTTGTGTCAATGTTTTATAGCTCATGAAGAAGTATGTGGTGTTTTATCTTTCAATCTTGTTGGGCAACTTTCACCAGTGGACTAGTGGCTTCATCCGCTTATCCAATAATTTTGCAAAAAGAGCTGGCAATGGGGTTCCCAGCCCCAAATTAATTAACCTTAATAGACACTCCTCCATGGTATGTGATTGATGGAATGCACCCGAGGATTCGGTTAGCCATGGCTTGAGAAAGCAAAGGTGGGGAGGAGTGTCATCTCTAAATAAAACTAAAATAAAAAGACACTCCTTCATGGTATGAGATTGTTGGAAGGCACCCCGAGGATTCGGTTAGCCATGGTTTGTGAAAGCAAAGGTTGGAAGGAGTGTCACCCAAAAATAAATAATCATGGGAGCCGCTCTTTGAAGGCATGTCTGGCAAGGGGGTTAGAGTGCCCACTACCATTCGTTGACAACAACAAACACCTCTCAAAACTTTACTTTTATGCCCTCTTTATGATTTCAAAACTTGAAAAGCTCTAGCACATGATTTATCCCTGCTTCCCTTTGCGAAGGGCCATTCTTCTACTTTTATGTTGAGTCAGTTTACCTACTTCTTTCTATCTTAGAAGCAAACACTTGTGTTAACTGTGCATTGATGCTTACATACTTGCTTATTTGCATTCATCATATTACTTTGTGTTGACAATTATCCATGAGATAAACATGTTGAAGTTGGAAGCAACTGCTGAAAATTATATCTTCCTTTGTGTTGCTTCAAAACTTTCTACTAAGAATCTATTGCTTTATGAGTTAACTCTTATGCAAGTCTTATTGATACTTGTCTTGAAAGTACTATTCATGAAAAGTCTTTGTTATATGGTTCAGTTGTTTAACCATTATATTTAGCATTGCTTCGAATCACTTCATTCATTACATATGCTTACAATAGTATTGATCAAGATTATGATAGCATGTCACTTCATAAATTATCTTTGTTATCGTTTACCTACTCGAGGACGAGTAGGAACTAAGCTTGGGGATGCTTGATACGTCTCAAACGTATCTATAATTTCTTATGTTCCATGCTACTTTTATGATGATACTCACATGTTTTATACACACTTTATGTCATATTTATGCATTTTCCGGCACTTACCTATTAACAAGATGCCGAAGAGCCAGTTGTTGTTTTCTGCTGTTTTTGGTTTCAGAAATCCTACAAAGGAAATATTCTCGGAATTGGACGAAATCAACGCCCAGGGTCTTATTTTTCCACGAAGCTTCTAGAAGACCGAAAGGATTACGAAGTGGGGCGACGAGGCGCCGCCACAACAGGGCCGCGCGGCCAGGGCTGGGCCCGCGCCGCCCTGGCGTGCGGGGCCCTCGTGCCGCCCCTAAACCTACCCTTCCGCCTACTTAAAGCCTTTGTCGCGAATACCCCAGTACCGAGAGCCACGATACGGAAAACCTTCCAGAGACGCCGCCGCCGCCAATCCCATCTCGGGGGATTCAGGAGATCGCCTCCGGTACCCTGCCGGAGAGGGGAATCATCTCCCGGAGGACTCGTCATCGCCATGATCGCCTCCGGATTGATGTGTGAGTAGTTCACCCCTGGACTATGGGTCCATAGCAGTAGCTAGATGGTCGTCTTCTCCTCATGTGCTATCATTGTCGGATCTTGTGACCTGCCTAACATGATCAAGATCATCTATTTGTAATGCTACATGTTGCGTTTGCTGGGATCCGATGAATATGGAATACTATGTTATGTTGATTATCAATCTATCATATATGTGTTGTTTATGATCTTGCATGCTCTCCGTTGCTAGTAGAGGCTCTGGCCAAGTTGATACTTGTAACTCCAAGAGGGAGTATTTATGCTCGATAGTGGGTTCATGCCTCCATTTAATCTGGGACAGTGACAGAAAGTTCTAAGGTTGTGGATGTGCTATTGCCACTAGGGATAAAACATCAATGCTTTGTCTAAGGATATTTGTGTTGATTACATTACGCACCATACTTAATGCAATTGTCTGATGTTTGCAACTTAATACTGGAAGGGGTGCGGATTCTGCCTTTTATTTCACATTGCCTCTTTTGCTATATTGAATGGATTTCTTTGTTCCATTAACTTTCAGTAGCTTTGGGCAATGTCCAGAAGTGTTAGGAATGATTTTGTCTCCTCTGAACATGTCAATTTTTGATTATGCACTAACCCTCTAATGAGTTTGTTTTGAGTTTGGTGTGCAGGAAGTTTTCAAGGATCAAGAGAGGAGGATGATATAATATGATCAAGAAGAGTGAAAATTCTAAGCTTGGGGATGCCCCCGTGGTTCATCCCTGCATATTTCAAGAAGACTCAACCATCTAAGCTTGGGGATGCCCAAGGCATCCCCTTCTTCATCGACAACTTATCAGGTCACCTCTAGTGAAACTATATTTTTATTCCATCACATCTTATGTGCTTTACTTGAAGCGTCTGTATGTTTTTATTTTTGTTTTTGTTTGAATAAAATCGGATCCTAGCATTCTTTGTTTGGTAGAGAGAGACACGCTCCGCTGTTTCATATGAACACTGGTGTTCTTAGCTTTACTTTTAATGTTCATGGCGAAGGTTGAAAGTGCTTCGTTCATTGTTATATGGTTGGAAACAGAAAATGCTTCATGTGGTAATTGGTATATGGTCTTGAATAATTTGATACTTGGCAATTGTTTTGAGCTCTCAAATAGATCATGTTTAAGCTCTTGCATCATGTACTTTGCACCTATTAATGAAGAACTACCATAGAGCTTGTTGACATTTGGTTTGAATGATTGGTCTCTCTAAAGTCTAGATATTTTCTGGTGAGGTGTTTGAACAACAAGGAAGACAGTGTAGAGTCTTATAATGCTTGCAATATGTTCTTATGTAAGTTTTGCTGTACCGGTTCATACTTGTGTTTCCTTCAAAAAACCTTGCTAGCCAAAGCCTTGTATTGAGAGGGAATACTTCTCGTACATCCAAATCCTTGAGCCAAAACCTAGGCCATTTGTGTCCACCATACCTACCTACTACATGGTATTTTTCTGCCATTCCATGTAAATACTTCATGTGCTACCTTCAATTCAAAAGTTATTATCTCTTATTTGTGTCAATGTTTTATTGCTCATGAGGAAGTATGTGGTGTTTTATCTTTCAATCTTGTTGGGCAGACTTTCATCAATGGACTAGTGGCTTCATCCTCTTATCCAATAATTTTGCAAAAAGAGCTGGCGCGGGGTTCCTAGCCCCCAATTAATTAACTTTCATTGATAATTCTCTTCACATGTTTTGCTCTGATTAATCAGCAGGCAACTTAATTTTGCAAATAGACACTCCTCCATGGTATGTGAAATGATGGAAGGCACCCGAGGATTCGGTTAGCCATGGCTTGAGAAAGAAAAAGGTTGGGAGGAGTGTCATCCAAAAATAAAAAAACTAAACTAAAGTACATGTGTAAACAAAAGAGAAGAGGGATGATCTACCTTGCTGGTAGAGATAACGTCCTTCATGGGAGCCACTCTTTGAAAGTCTGTTTGATGAGGGGGTTAAAGTGCCCACTACCATTCGTTGACAACAACAAACACCTCTCAAAACTTTACTTTTATGCTCTCTATATGATTTCAAAACTTGAAAAGCTCTAGCACATGATTTTATCCCTGCTTCTCTCTGCGAAGGGCCTTTCTTTTACTTTATGTTGAGTCAGTTTACCTACTTCTTTCTATCTTAGAAGCAAACACTTGTGTCAACTGTGTGCATTGATTCTTACATACTTGCTTATTTGCATTCATCATATTACTTTGTGTTGACAATTATCCATGAGATATATATGTTGAAGTTGAAAGCAACTGCTGAAACTTATATCTTCCTTTGTGTTGCTTCAAAACTTTCTACTAAGAATTTATTGCTTTATGAGTTAACTCCTATGCAAGTCTTATTGATGCTTGTCTTGAAAGTACTATTCATGAAAAGTCTTTGCTATATGATTCAGTTGTTTAGTCATTGTCTTTACCATTGCTTTGAATCACTTCATTCATCTCATATGCTTTACAATAGTATGATCAAGATTATGTAAGTAGCATGTCACTTCAGAAATTATCCTTGTTATCGTTTACCTACTCGAGGGCGAGTAGGAACTAAGCTTGGGGATGCTTGATACGTCTCAAACGTATCTATAATTTCTTATGTTCCATGCTAGTTTTATGACAATACCTACATGTTTTGCTCACACTTTATAATGAATTTATGCATTTTCCGGAACTAACCTATTAACAAGATGCCACAGTGCCAGTTCCTGTTTTCTGTTGTATTTGGTTCCAGAAAGGTTGTTCGGACAATATTCTCGGAATTGGACGAAACAAAAGCCAAACATCTTATTTCACCGAGACGGACCAGAACACCGAAGGGGAGATGGAGAGGAGGCCCAGGGCCCCAGACCACAGGGCCGCGCGGGTGCCCCCTGGCCGCGCCGGCCTATGGGGAGGGAGCCCTGTTGCCCCTCATGCGCCGCCTCTTCGCCTATAAAGTCCCTCGTGACCTAAAAACTCGATACCAATTGACGAAACTCCAGAAAGACTCCAGGGGCGCCGCCGCCATCGCGAAACTCCGTTTCGGGGGACAGAAGTCTCTGTTCCGGCACGCCGCCGGGACGGGGAATTGCCCCCGGAGTCATCTCCATCGACACCACCGCCATCTTCATCGCCGTTGTTGTCTCCCATTATGAGGAGGGAGTAGTTCTCCCCCGAGGCTGGGGGCTCTACCGGTAGCTATGTGGTTCATCTCTCTCTCCCATGTGATCTTTATGTGATCATGAGCTTTGTATCACTATTAAAGTAGTCTATTCCTCCTCCATGATGTAATGTTGACAGTGTGTGCATCATGTAGTACTTGGCATAGGTTATGATTGTAATCTCTTGTAGATTATGAAGTTAACTATTATACTATGATAGTATTGATGTGATCTATTCCCCCTTTCATAGCTATTGGTGACAGTGTGTATGCTATGTTAGTACTTGGTCTAAATTGCAACGGTCTATTATGCACTCTAGAGGTTACTTTAATATGAACTCCGGACGTTGTGGAGCTTGTTTACTCCGGCTTGAGGTGTGCTTTTGTAGCCCTACACAATGAATGGTGTTTGTTATCTAACAAGAGAGTGTTTAAGAGTAGCATTTATTTATTCAGTTATGTGATCACTGTTGAGAGTGTCCACTAGTGAAAGTATGATCCATAGGCCTTGTTTCTAAGCATTGAAACACCGTTTCCAACAAGTTCTGCTACATGTTTGCTTGCTGCCATCTTTATTTCAGATTGCAATTACTACTTATACTCATCCACATTACTTGTATTTCACTATCTCTTCGCCGAACTAGTGCACCTATACATCTGACAAGTGTATTAGGTGTGTTCGGGACATAAGAGACTTCTTGTATCTTAATTGCAGGGTTGCTTGAGAGGGATATCTTTGACCTCTACCTCCATGAGTTCGATAAACCTTGGGTGATTTACTTAAGGGAAACTTGCTGCTGTTCTACAAACCTCTACTCTTGGAGGCCCAACACTGTATACAAGAATAGAAGCGTGCGTAGACATCAATGCTCTACTAAGCTAGCCTCATTTTTGCGTCGATTAAATAATGACAAAGGTAGTAGTTGTTAAGTTCCATTGAATTATATCTATCATGCCTATGTTAGAGTACTTAGATCCCAGCTCACAATGCTTAACATGCTTGATCAAGATTGTGTTGGTTGCATGTCACCTCAAAAATTATTTTGTTATCACTTACCTACTCGAAGAAGAGGATGAGTTAAACTTGGGGATGCTTGATACGTCTCAAACGTATCTATAATTTTTGATGCTCCATACTTATTTTACACCAATTCATATATGTTTTGTTTACACTTCGTTGCACTTTTACATGATTTTTGGCACTAACCTATTAACAAGATGCCACAGTGCTAGTTCCCTGTTTTCTGCTGTTTTTGTATTTCAGAAAAGTTGTACAGGAAATATTCTCGGAATTGGACGAAACAAAAGCCGAAGTTAATATTTTGTCAAAACGAAGACGAAGTCTAGAGGGGGGTCAAAGAGGCACAGCAGGGCGGCCAGACCACCCCTAGGCGCGACGCCTAGGGTAAGTCTGGGCCCACCAGGCGTCCCACCGACCTAAATCCTCCGCCTATTTATACATCTTCTCGGGAAAACCCTGGATACCAGAGCCTCTATCCACAAAAAGTTCCATCGCGACCGCCATCGTAGAACCCATCTCGGGGGGTTCTGAAGCTCTTCCCGACACCCTGCCGGAGGGGGAAATCATCGCTGAAGGCATCTACATCGCAATGTCCGCCTCCGAAATTATGCGTGAGTAGTTCATCCCTGGGTTATGGGTCCATAGCAGTAGCTAGATGGTTGTCTTCTCCACTTTGTGCTTCATGTATCGATCTTGTGAACTGCCCTACATGATTAAGATCATCTTTATGTAATCCAATATGTTTGGTTAGCCAGGATCCGATGAATATTGTATACTATGTTGAGATTGATTATATATTCATGTCATATGTTATTTGTGATCTTGCATGCTCTCCGTTGGTAGTAGAAACTCTGGCCAAGTGGACAATTGTGACTCCAAGAGGGGGTATTTATGCTCGATAGTAGGTTCATGCCTCTAGTTTTCTAGGAGAGTGACATTATAACTTCTAAGATTGTAGATGTGATGTTGCTACTAGGGAGAAAACAACAATATTTTATCCGAGGGTAATTCTATTGTTTACTTTACACACATTGCTTAATGCGATAGTCTATTGCTTGCAACTTAATACTGAAAGGGGTGTGGACGCTAACCTGAAGGTGGATTTATTAGTCATAGACGCAGTTGAATTACGGTCTATGTATTATGTTGTAATGCCCATATCAAATCTCCTAGTAATCATCCTGTCATGTATTGGTCGATATTTCGTCAGTTGTCCAGCTGTAATTTGTTCACCCAATATGATGTTTCTTTATGGAGAGACACCTCTAGTGAACTGTGGACCCCGGTCCTATTTTCTTTACTGATAAATTCAACTGCAATCCTGTTCTGTTTACTTTATGCAAACATCTCCTTCCATTTGATACGTCTAATCCTTTGTGTTCAGCAAACCGGTGAGATTGACAACCCCACTGCAAGTTGGGGCAAAGTACTTTGGTTGTGTTGTGTGTAGGTTCCACGTTGTTGCTGACGCCGGTAGTGCGCCCTGCCTCTAGTCAGCCCAGCAACACATTCAGAAGTCACGCCTTTCTCCTACTTGTTGATTAAACATTTGCTTCTTACTGAGGGAAAACTTGCTACTATGCTCATCATACCTTCCTCTTGGGGTTTCCCAATAATATGAAGTCGGCGTAACGATAAGCACCATCATGGATATCTCTGCCTCCTGAATGCACATCGTGGGAAGAAGTGTTCGCCAAGGTCAACCAATACCCGCACGCTCCAGCTTGGGGTCAAGTTGCTAATCCAGAGGGAGTATTGTCAAGTACGCTCAGTTGCAATTCCACTTTCAACTGGACAACAAAAATCAGTTACGACCCCACTTGCAACTTGCACAAAATGAAATTTGTGGTTTGCACGGATTTCTGAGCATTTGTCTCTCGGTTACAACTCCACTTACAGCTGAGCAATCAAAGGTTAGTTGTGACCCTACTTGCAACTGGGACAGAGAAAAATTGGGGGTTAGCATGCATTCCTAAGCATTTCTCCCCTCAATTGAAACTGCACTTTCAGCTGGGCAACAAATGATCCGTTGCGACACCATTTGCAACTCGAACAATAATGTAAATTTTGATTTAACACGGATTCCAGAGCATTTCTCTATCACTTGCAACTAGCCAACAAAGATCAGTTGTAACTCTACTTACAACTGGCCAATAAAGGTCAGTTGTGACCGCATTTGGAAGTGACACAAAGATAAATCCGAGGCTAGCACGGATTTCAGACCATTTCTGACATCTCCAATTGCAATTGGGCAACGAAGGTCAATTGCGACCCCACTTACAACTGTAACAAAAATACTAATTCAGGGTTAGCACGGATTTTGGAACAATTATCTCTTGGTTGCAACTCCACCCAACAAAGGTAAGTTGTGACCCAACTGGCTGGACTCCATACCATTGGCGCACAACTCGGTTCCCAACGGTAATAGGCTATCGCTGGCGCACCTAGCTAGTGCCCAGTGGTACGCTAGTTACCGCTAACGTACAAGGGTGGTGCGCCTGCGGTAGCCCATTACCACCGGTGTGGTTGCGCGCTGGTGCGCCAACGGCTGCAAAATTTGGCCTGGCGTCGGTAGGGTTAACAAAAAAAATGTTAGAGAAGGAAAATAGAAAGAAAAACGAGTGAAAAAACATGCATGGTAAAAAAAGGAGAAAAAACTAAACTAAATACTGCCTAGAAGAAACGCATTCCTAGAAACTACAAATGAGAAAGGAACGTCCCAGGTAAAACAATGCAATGCTGAACGTAGTAAACACCAAAACCACATCGAACGGTTAACAGAAGTCGGTGCACAGCACCAAACAACATCACAGCATCAGCGCAACGGCATGCACCACTCACCCTGCGTCAGATTTTCTTTTAGGGTAGAGACCTTATTCATTTAATGTCAGTAACAGTTGGGATATATAAGCTCGAAGGCGGGTTGATAAGCCACACTCGGCGACGCCTGTCATCTCGGATGACCGCTTCTAGCATGGCTGTGTGCCTCTTTGTTCGAGCTCCTGCGTTCATGACCAAACGTGAGCTTCTCGAACCCCACTTTGGACTCAACAATCTCTCGGACGATATGTCCATAGACACCCATGGATCCTTCTTCCAGACTTCGTATAATCATCTGACAATCACTCGCAATATGTGCCTCCCGCATGCAAGCGCTATACCCTCCCTGCACGCCAGAGCCTCCAATATTTCCGGGTCTGTTCTGCCGGGTAAGACCACAGCCGACGCACAAAAGAAAACACCGACTTCAGACCGCGCTACCGCAGCGATCGTTCCCCTACCCGTCTGCTTGGAGACAGCAGTGTCCACATTTGATTGGCTCAATGGGATCTGAAGGATCGTGTTCATTGGCAGGAAGAACCGGCGTAGCTCCTCTTCATTCCACATTGTTGTGGCTGCCTCAATGAAAAAAGGCACCTTCGTAGGTGGTTTTGGGCTCTCATCGCTCGGAACATGAGGTCTTAGCATACCATCCCGGGGAGCCATTGATCGTTCCCGGATCAGTTTTCTCACCCGTCACAATCCTCCTTATGAGGCCTTGCTTCAGAACTTGTAAACCTTCGTGTATCCCTCTCCATACCTATGATGGCGATGATCCCACTCCAGCGGCCATCATGTCCATCGCTGGGAAGTAGAGTGCTTTCAGAATTCGTGCCCTAAAGGACTCTGGGTTTTGCAACATCCGCCAGCCCTGTCTCGCAAGAAACGCCAAATTGAACAACTAAATGTCTCTAAAACCAAGAACGCCCAGATTCTTTGGTTTGCACATGTCGCTCCATGAAACCCAACATGTTTTTCGCTCACCATCACGACTTCCCCCCCCCCCCCCCCCCCCCAACAAAATTTATGCAGCAAAGAGTTTATATGCTGACAAAGTCCGGTGGGCAACTTGAAATACGCCATGGTAAAAATTGGCACAACTTGGCACATCCTTTCCACCCGCAGACAGAAGGCGCTCCATCCACCCCTGGATTCGACTCCATATGTGGTCCTTGATGTACTTGAAAGCTCTGTTGCGAGAACGCCCAACATCCGACGGCATCCCCAAATATTTCTGAAACAATGTCTCGCTATGGACGTCAAGAGTATCCTGCGTCAGATCGAATCCCAGCTATGCGTGTTTCACAGATGGGCCGGCGAGTGGAATGGTGAGCAACGAATCCGGCCCTGTAAATAAAGGCCCACACCACAAAGGATAACTAGGCCGAGTACAAAGAAAACCCACACAAACACGAATCATAAAGCATGTAAAAATCAGACGGTTCGGGATTTGAAAAATCATTTTTGAAAAATTGTATAAATTCGAATTTCATTCAAATTTGAAATTTTATTCATTTTTAAATATGTTCGAATTTAATTTTTTGTTCTCATTCGAAATCTGTTCAGATTATAGGTATGTTTAATTTTTCATATTTGAATTTGTTCAGATTAAAAAATTGAAAATAAGGAAAAAGAGAAACAAAAAATGTGGCGGGGCGAGCAAGGAAAATGGGCCGACCCACCTGGAAACTCCTTCAAGCGAAGCCTCCCTAGCGCACACGTCGAGTGGTAAGGGGCCCCGCATGTCCGGGTGGCAATGGGTACCCGCATCAAATGGAGGAGGGTATGGTGAGGAAAAACCCATGAGTCTCTTAACAGTAAATTCTTTGATCCAACGGGTCTAGCGGACGCGGGTATGGACGTTGTAAATCCATACCCATACTCGTCAACCCGCGCCTTTGTCTCCCTCCAGGCCTCCACCATGCTCCCCACCGGCCGCCGGCACCGCCATGGAGGCCAAGCCCGACGACATCGAGGAGTGGAGCGATGGCGGCGCTGCACCGACACCACCGCGGGAGAACCAACAGCCTTTGGGGATCCCGCGGTAGGGGAGTGGGGAGCGGCTAGGCTTCCTCCTCGGGCCTCAGCGTGCCTCCTTCCCGGTTGAGCTGCAGAGGAGCGCCAGGAGCAGGCGCAGGCCAGCGCGCAGTTTTTCGCTGGAGCTGGCACCGGGAGCAGTCAGAAGCTGCCCGTTTCATCACCGATGGCCGCCGGCATTGGCGGGTCTTCGCCAGGTCGCGGGTACCCATCACGGGACGGGTATGGTGGCGTTCTTTACCTGCCGGCGGGCATGGAGGCAGGTGGCGGTGGCGGGGAGAAGTGGGCAGGGCGGGAATGAAGGTGGCAAACCCGCCTCCATACCCGATGGGTGCCATCCGGACCCGCATGCATTGCACACAATGATAAGTGAGGCTATGCGCTAATTAGAATCACGACATGTGAGTCTGGCGTTTTGTGGGCCTAGCCACATGTTGTTATTTTTTCGAAAAAAATGAAAATAGCATTTTTAAAGTTCTGAAAATAAATTCTAGATATTCTATAAACATGTAAAATTTCATCACGGAGTACTTATATTCTAGGTAACGATGTATTCTATAAACATGTAAAATTTCATCACGAAGTACTTATATTCTAGGCTGTAAGAAAATAACAAAAGTAAAAAATCTGAAGTAGCGCACAGTACAGATTTTGAACCTCTAAAAATTATCTGATTTTGTCACTTTTGTGTTCATCGATCGAATTAAACTACCTAGCAATTACATCATTATAAAATACAAGTCGTTTTGAGTTGAGATTTTGAATGTTGGTAGAATACATCATTATCAAAATCTAGAATTACTTTCGTACTTTTTTGAAACTTTTAAATATCAATTTTCAATTCTTTAAAATAACGGTCTACATATAGGCCCGAGCTAAATTTGTAGTCTCCACATGATGTAGGGTATATTATTTTAATTTGTGAATGAGACGACATTGCATGCTGGAGACCTAGGCGTGTGCGTGGGTCTTTTAGGATTTCAGTCTCGTATAAAAATACCTACAATAAGAGTATCATAGCTAGTATCATGCACTACATGCATACAAAGAAAGAGATTATAGTAGTATTAATGGTGATGTTTTAGCACATGGGAGCGTATGCTCCTTTATTTTGAAATGCATGTTACAGACATTTTGAAATCTTCATGTGCTACGTGCTCACAAAGTTGTTTCATGAAAAATCGATTTGTCGTGAGCGTGTGTAAAAAAGATAAAATTCGGTGCTAAAACAACGACTTGTCACAAAATAATTTTTCTCTTTTTCACGTAGACTATAAAAAACATCATTTTTCGTGAGTTTCTATGTACCATATACATAATACTATATGATATTTTCCACTGTGACAAGTGGTAATAGTATGATACTATCAAAAAAAAAGCGGGAGTATTAAATGTAGGTCCGATGGTTGGGACGTGCCTGGGCTTCATAAATGGGAGTATTAAGGAAGAGGCCTAGCCCGCCCGCCGGCCAGGCTTTTGTGGTATTTGGTTAGGTAGGGTCGGGCTGAGCTTGGTATTCTAGGTGCAATGTTTTTCCTTTTGCCAAGCCAGGGGTATGCTCAGGTAGACTTCGGCCAAAAAAATCAGTCTCCAACACGTGCCCTATATCTATATGGTGAAGCAAAAAATGCGGCAGCTCAAACTTTTGCCACCTCGTGCGGTCGCCCCTAAACAAATCAGCCACGTTCTAGAAATCCTCGTACATCTAAAATTCATCTATGTTCTTTATAGTTTATTGTGCCATATTGTTTCATAATTGAATCACATATAAAGTGTTATAATTATGATTTAGAATGATTGTGGATATTTTCCTAAAAGATCTATTTTATTTATATTATAATCCTGCAAGGTAGAAAAATCTTGTTTTCAATTTTTTTACTTTTAGGGACCTTCGTACAATCAAAAGGATATGCTATTTCTTCTAGGCAACTATTTTATGAAAAATGTAGTTATGGAGCTCTTGCACCTCACCTCGGCTAGCAAAGAGCTCCATGAGGCCTCTCTAGTGCCTCGTGGCTCCGATGACGTCGATATTTGTGTCATGGACTCGTATTGACCTAAAAAAATCTATATATGTGCCTGTCTTCATGATCTCAAAGCACAACGAACCATGAAACAGATGTTAGGTTGCTAGCTGCATTGTATACTGTGCTTGAATTTAAATATAAATATTCTTATGTTGTTTTCATTGAATATAAAGGCCTTCACATATTTTTCCAACCCGCGACGTGGTTTCAGCGTGCAGAGGGGCGGTCGAGGGAAAGTGGCAGTCATGGGTACATGGCGTCATGGGAGAAATTCTTTGCTTATGAAGATTAATTAGTCGAGATGGAGTTCTTCTGTTAGCACCATTATAATCACGTATTCTAAGCTGGGTTGTTTGGATTTTCTCACTGAGTCCCTTTTTAATAGTTGAAGGCATGCTTTCATGGTAATTTGACGAGGTGAAGTTATCGTTCAGATTTGGCCAAACTGTAGCAGCAACACCTTATATTGCTATATGGCTTCCCTGCATGCAGTTTGCTATATTTTTATACCAGGGAGACAAGCTGGAGCTGGATCAAAATTTCTGGACGAGCGAGAGTTACTTGATGTTGAACTCATTATGTGAAACTGGAGAAACATAATATCTACATGATGAATGTTACGAATAGTGGTTTTCCAATAAGACGTAATCTGCTTTAAAAAAAAGTACATACAACTATACGAACATACATGTGATTGCATTGGCGGCAATATATGCAAACCAACTGGTTGAGTATAAAAAAATTAAAGGAGTTCTGCTCTCTGAAGGTTAGTGATGTTTTTGAATATGATATTTTTTGGTCCTCATCGATGCAGAAAGGATATAATCATGCAATATCAAGAAGAATTTGTAATATTTTTATTGCTCGGTTAGAGTAATAATCGTTATCATGCTTTTCTGAGGACATTCATATATGCAAGATTGCATCAACAGGTGCAAGATTCACCATCAACTGTGGTTGTGTCTGATTTCGTTTCCAAACTGAAGTTTTTGTACTTGCGTGGCAACATCTGAAAACCGGCCTTTCAGAGAGACGACACAATAAGCTCGATCGGATATA
Source organism: Lolium perenne (assembly GCF_019359855.2). NCBI lineage: Eukaryota > Viridiplantae > Streptophyta > Magnoliopsida > Poales > Poaceae > Lolium > Lolium perenne. The sequence goes on along the minus strand of NC_067245.2, from coordinate 206,975,535 downwards.
GGGATATGTTTTTTTTTCTTTCGAAAAGTAATTTACCAGTGTAGAACAGTCCAGCTCATATAAACTGAACTTGCTCCAAATGATGCATATCGCTTTCAGCTCTCACGCCCTCGGAATATCAAGGAACCGTTTAAAATATTTGATCGAGACAATTCCCCCGTTCAGTTTGACTTGGACTAATTCTTGACGCTCGTACCCATGGCAAGCTTGTTTGTAGTGGGACAATAGCGCCAAACTCTAGGCGCGGAGGATAGGGGAGGACAAAAGAATGCAAGTTGGAGCAAATTATTGCTCAATCTAGAGCAGACCACACGCAGCGAATTCAGTGACACACTGACACTGCATCCCGCGATTTGGCCATCAGTTTTTTTTTTTTTTTTGGTTTATTCATGCGTTGTGCAAGGGTCCAAGCGCTTGTATCGATCAGATCTGGAGCATATGTCAAGGCATGTTGCTCTCGTCCCTGACCGGACTGATTCCTTCCCCACGACCACGAGGAACTGTCGTAGATAAGGTTAATTATACAGTGCAGCAGGTTATTCCGTCAGATGTTCACATCTCCTTTCGAAATCTACCAGATTATAGTTTCTGTCCTGCGGTTGTTTCTTCGAGGAGGAGCGGAAGTAGAGGTCGAAAGTAAGCGGTAGCGACTAGTCGTTGTGCAACATGTCGACATGGGAGAACATGCTATGACGGGTGGCTAGTGCTTGTGGTGTATCGCTTGCAGATGTTTTTTTTTTTTTGTGTATCGCTTGCAGATGTTCCAACAAATTGGGTCCGGATTGAACCAATAATAGAGTTTGGTCGCCGTGGTGTTGAGGGGTGGGCACCTTGTTCGTCACCTTTCTATCACGGAGCGAACAACGCCTCCAATTGGAGTACTACCATTGATCATCTGTCGTCCTCTCGTTCGCCGATGCTTACGGTTACAGAACTCTACACGGCGACGGTGTGTGCGTCCTCTTCCGGCAGCTTCAGTTCACATCGCGTGGGAGTGGGACGTCGCCAGCACGGCCGGTCCCGGAGTATGTATGATCGCAACTGGCCAGCGGCGACGCGGAGCCACTGCAGCAGCCGCCACACGGAACGCAGCGACGTCGCCGAAATTCCAAAATCGAGTGACTAGCGTGCTTGGAAAAATCTTACCCTCGGGCCTCAGCGCGCATCACCGCCACAGTCCACACCGCGAAATCGCCGACGCGAATCCAGAGCCACAGCCAAATCCTGGAGTCCAAAATCAAGTGAGCAGCGTGGAGCGTGCTCTAGGGAAAAACGAGATTGGCCAGCGGTGGGCTGATAAGCGCCGGCGTTAACGCGAGGAGCGGGAGCCGCAGTACCGTGAACTCGGCGGGAGGCGATCGAGCGCCGGCGGCGGGAGGCGATCGAGCGCCAGCAGCAGCAGCTGGCGGCGGAGGAGCGTCAGCAGCGGGAGGCGGCGCTGGCGGCAACGGAGGCGGCCTAGGGGAGGCGGGCGAATGCGTTGGCGGCGGAGGCCAACACGTTAGCGGCACGCCTGGAGGCGCGAATGAAGGAGGAGGAGGAGGAGACGGAGGATGAGACGGAGCAGGAGAACGACGACGACGAGTTCGAGCGGTTCGACGATAACGGGTCGCACCTGGACGAGACGGCTGATCAGAAACGCGCGCTAGTCGAGTCCTTCGAGTCGGAGAAGAAGATTCAGGACGCTGCCCGTGCCCGCGAAGAGGCGCAGATTCATCGCGCCATCAAGCTTTCCCTCCATGCGGCGCGGCAGGGGAGGGCAGGCGGCGACGCGCTGCTGGACAGAGACGACTGGCCAGCGCCCTACGCATGGAGAAGCGGCGCACGCAGCAGGAGCTGCGGTGGAGGGGAGGCGACGACGGGGCGGGACCATCGAACGCACCGCCGGAGGGTCAGTAGGTTAGGGTTTAGATGAAATCTAGCCGTTTTCATTCAAACTTTATAAATATATAATCAAATTTGAATGAAAACCTTTATTTTCATGCATTAAATATTCATTTGGGGACGGCGTTTGGGGGACGCGACTGGGGAGCGATGTCCCCCAAACGTGGCACGAACAAAACACGTCCCCAAACGCTCAATCCGGCGCCCTTTGGTGGACGGTTTGGAGGAGCGCGACTGGAGATGCTCTAACTGACATAGGACCGATAAGAAACATAATAACAGAATAAAACAAGGTAAACTGAATACAAACCCTAGATAACTAGGTTTGATCCGTCCAAAGGCTTGCACATCTTTGTTGCCATTGATGGCATAACCACCGCGGCAACCACGACCACGGTGGTGCGCGAGCCAGTGAACAATACATCGACGGCTCTAGCGCAGGTGGCCAGTATGTTGGTGTTGGCGCATACCACCTAGGGCGCGCAAGCACATACGTAGGTACTGACCCATGCCTGCGTTGGAGCAGGAGCCGAGCATGCGTTTGAGGGACACTGACATGCTGGGGTTAGCTGGCACGGTGGATTCATCGGAGCCGTGGGCAGGACGCTGTTGTGCCAACGCCAACTGCCGTAAGGTCTTTGCACGCCCATCCCACATGGCCAACTACTCCAAGTGAAACTACATCACGCTCTTCTCGGTCATCCTCTTCATTGTTGTTGTGTTCCTCTGGGAGGGGCGCAGGTCATGGTCCCAGGGGCGGAGACAGGGGGGGGGCGAGCAGGGGCTAGACCCCCCCCAATGGTTCGTCCCCCCCAATGTATTATACCACGTTATAGTATAGCTATACTGTATATAAGTACTAATCGACATGGATAGTTACGGTAGTTTCTAGCTCCTGAGCCCAACGCTGGTAACAATTTATCTAGTTAGATTCTCACTGAAGCCCAATAGGTAACGGCCCGTCTAGCTGCCTGCCAACGTTTAGGCCAGCCATTGTGCAGGCGGTTCGTACCGTCTCTTCTGGTTTCTCAGATCGGTATCGATTGATCAATCTCTCTGCCGTCAGAGTTCCTAGGGTTTCTACAGCCGCTCGCTGCTCTCGCTTGCAAGTTGATGGTACAGCAAAAGCAGCCAAGCAGTAGCGAATACGGCGGCCGCCGCGCACTTGCCGGACGTCCGCAAGGCCGTCCTGTTAACTCACCAAATGATCGTTTATACAGGTACGCTATATACTGGACACTCTGATCTAGCGCCTTTTCAGTATAGATAACCATATAATATATAGATTGCTCTTTTCCCTCAAAAATTATACTATATAACATAGATTGCTCTTTCACGCCAATTACTCAGGTCTTGAATCTAGCATCACATTAAAAAATTAGATCTGGTCCTGGATGAGCTATGGACTTGTAAAGTGTACTAGTAGCATTCTTTTAAATTATTATCTTAGTTAATTTTTTAAATGATATATATCAAGTAATGTTATTGCTAAGTAGACGTTGATGTGTCAATTTTTTTGGGCTTTATATGCTATATTTTCTTTGCGGTCATCATCGCTTCGCCCCCCCTATACCTAAATCCTGGCTCCGCCCCTGCATGGTCCTACTATGAGTTTGGGCCGTAGGCGGTGCCGTTCTACAAGTTCGGCGGCAGTAGCGCGTATCCTACTACTTGGGGACGTAGGCAATGTTTTTATGCACGTGCTCACGGTGTATATCGAGGCCGCGTTATGGCCCTTTTCGTGGCATGGGAGGTACGGGGACCCTAGATCGGTTCAAGTGCTACCCACCATGGAGGTGCATATTCGGCCATGGCACCGAAAGCCTTTCCTACCAGAAGGTGAGGGGCTGAGGGCGACCTCCATGCTAGCGGACGTGCCCAGGGTACATGGAGGAGGCAGTGATCCTTGGCGGCACTGCCCCGAGGAGGATCCATCCTCGTGGTTGTTGTGGCCACCCTTCTTCCACATACACCCCTTATTCCTTATTTTTGCCAGCAATAGGAGAACCAGGCGTTCGTAGGGACCGACATGAAGTGAAAATGGGCGAGGGACTGTTCGCACGGAGCAGAACGAACGGCCTCGGTTCATTTAGGGTATGTTTGGTTGCTCACATGGTTTATTCCTATTTTTAGGTTTTGGCCCGCCAGCTGCTGCATGAGCAAAAACCGAGTATGGGCCTGCTTTTGCACTACGATTGGTTGCTAACAACATTTCAGCCTGCATAAAGGCACCATTTGAGCTCACTTTGGTTGGTTGGCAATATATCAGGATTTTGGGTTGTGCTGATGCAACACGCTTGTTTTGGAGGTTGTATATGGACCGTTATGGTCACCGCGCACCTCTACTTGGTGAGCTTACCATCTACCAATTTAGGTTTTGGGTCTTACACGCTTGGTACATGCGATCACATACCCTAGGAGAGGATAAAATACATGATCCAGATCATCAGTCCCGCGATGATGAAGTCCTTGAGCCTACTTGATTCGCCATGACCTGCGATGTTTGGAGCTCCATGTTCTTCGATCTCGAGAACGACATGTTCTGCGATCTTGGGAGGTTCATAATATCTTGATTGTTCTGCTAAGAAATGGGAATAAGCTTCTTCTGCCTCTTCTCTCGTCTTGAACCTTCGTGGCGGTTCCCCATGTAGCCAGTCACTTGTGGGCTAACATCATCCCAACTTGTGTAGATTCTGGGTACTTACCCGTAGAACGTCATGTACCAGTTGCATTTCTACCAAGATAGAACATAGCTAGAAACTAAATTAACATGTATGATCATATAAGCAAGAAACAACGACAAATAAAGTCCAGAATATGAAGCAAGTAATGTAAGCATGTATGATCATATAGGCAAAAGCATCAGAGTTGTTCATCCTACCAGCTAGTGTGATCTTACTAACGATCACTCTAGCAACTATGGTGTCATTCTACCACCTTATCAAAAGAGGTAGTAATATTACCACCTCCCACATTAACATGCATTGGTATCAATGTTCATAAAGTCCTAGTTACTTCAAAATATACAACCAACATCATCATCGTCATGCCCGCGACACCACCACCACCCCAATGGAAGGCAGCACTACACGTAGTAGTGCTTCGTGAGGTAGGTCCTCAGCCAGAGTTGTCTATGGTCCTCATTCACCCGAACAAAGGCGTTCCCCTGGGCCCTACTGTCGAAGAGGTGGCTCGGAGTCACCATCTTCGCATCTGTGCTGAACCCAGTGGCATCCATGACGGTAGAGTAGAGGCCCGGGTGAACATCGGGATGGGTGTCATTGGTGATGGACACCGCCACCACATTGACGACCTCGTTCATGATGCTCATGTTGCTTACGTCCTCCTCTACCAACACTGACCTCTTCCTCTTCCTACCAGGGTCAACAAATGTCTTACCAGTAACACCAGAACCACCAACAACAACACTAGCAACGGATGTAGGAGAACAAGGCTACGCATAGTTGTCCTCCACAGGGATGGGTGCCAGAGTCCTGGGTGTCAATGTTGTCAGGGAAATGCTGGCCAAGTGGCTCACTGGAGCCCATGAAAAATATGCCAGTGGCCAGGCCAAAGGAAAATATTTGCTGCATCTAGGAGTAGTTGCCAATAGGCTTGTTCAAATTATCGGCGTCCTTGGGGTGTTCCTAAGAGAGGGAAGTGTTGGCTAGTTGTGGCAGGGTACACAAAATTAGTTAGTTGAGCCAACAAATTTTGAAAAGGTGACAAGTATTAATACCGAGATATGGCCTCTCTAGTGCTTATCCTCGGGGATAATGGTGTGGGTGTCCTCATCCCAGCTTGCACCGCTAAGGTCTCTAAGTTTGGAGACCCTGATTGACCTCCACTTCCGGAGGTGGCTGTACACCTGCTGTGAGGACACCTCCGACCCATAGTAGTCATGGAACCTTCTTGGTTACATTGTTCCAATGCACCTCTTCTAACCCTTTTTTTGTCCTTACTCCACTCTTGATGATCTGCACATCTTGTTTAACACAAAGGTGGACATGAAGGGAGGCCACTTCATAGTGGCCTTCTGGCCCTTCAAGCCCCCTATGTTTGCTGGACTTGATCGCCTTCTGCTTGTACAAGGCGCGGGCAAGGTGCCCATAGTGGTCGACCAGAACAGAACGTAAGCCTCCATCGTCCAGCTCGGAGAGAATCTCCGCTCTCCGAGGGAACATGTGAGACATCATAACAACGTTCTCCCGGGTCTTAGGAACGTAGGAGTCCTGAGTGTCAATTAGGGACTGTGCGAATGCATCGTTCAATGTGTAAACCTACATCGTTCGATAATGGACCAAGAACTAGTTAATCGACGGTATTTGATGCAGATCCACGACCCGATATGCAGGAAAGACATGCAGAACAACACATAAGCAATATTAAGCATAGATCTACACAACGGCATGGCAACTCGATCTAATGTTGACACCCTTCATGCACATCGAAAGAAGAAATATATCAAGCTAAACAGGTAATACCACCTTTGATCTATCGCTACATTCTACCGGCATTGTATATTAATAGTTTGGACTTAGATCTGCGTGTTTCCTCCAAAATCTTGTCGACCAAGGGATTGAGAAATACACATCACCATCGGAGAAGAAGGCATCGATGACCTCTGACATGAGGCTAGAGTAAGTGCGCCAGCTATGGAGGATGATGCACCGCTTACCTGGTTGTCGGTGAAGCGCCTCGCCTGAACGGAGAGCTCAAAAGGGGTGAAATGGTCGCACGGCATTTAAACGGTGAGAATAGCATTCTCCCCCTGTATTTTTGGGGCGCGTTTGGTAGCCTGCATGGGTGTTTTCTGCATGAGTTGAGAAGGGAAACTGAGCATTTGGTTGCTTGCAGCCCACCGTGTTGTTGCACGAACCAGGTTTTAAAGCACCTCGGGGACGTGCCCTGGAGGAACGCCCGGAATGGTAGTTTATGTGAATCCGGTCCGATTGTCGCGAGAAGGTTGCACACGTGGGGAAGGGAGACGGAAAAACCGCGTCCCTTCGGGAACACGCGCCATAACTAGCCTCACCTTCCCCTCTCATTCGTCTCACTCGCGACCTCACTCTCACCCCCTAAACTATCACATCACCAAGGCGGTTCCTCTACCGCCGACAAATCCGTTGCACCGCTGCAAGGAGGAGCACCGGGACCGGAGGAGGAGACGACAGCGCAAAGCACCGTGATATCGGCCGCAACCTGCACCGTGGACTTCACCAACATATCGAGTTCGGCCGCGAACTCGACCTCGTCCTCGACCAAAACAATGGCGGTAAGGTCATCTTCCTCGGCCCTTCGTATTCGTTCTGGAACAGACCATGCTTGAGCATTTGCGACGACGTGCAAATTAGATCTGCTAGGGTTTCCATTAGGATAGGGTTCGAATAGACGTTTGCTAGGTGTTCGTCGCGATTGCTTGCTATTCGTGTCAAGTTCTTGGTGTTCACGATCGCGATTTGCTTAGATCTATTAGTGTAATCTCCAATCGCGGTAGATCCTTTGTAGATCGGGCTGAGGATTTGTCAAACTATCAGATTTTACTGTGCATGCAAAGAGGGGAAGGGTTTTTATGCTGGGTTTAGCATGTTGTGATTGTTGTGCCAAAGATTAAGCTGAGCCACGCTAGTTTGTTTGGACGCAAGAGAAGATAGAGGACTTGAAGAACGAGGTTTCTCTACTCAAAAATCTGCAAAGAACACAAACACAAGTGATGAGGGCTAAGAAACATGAATGGAAGGCAAAAACAAAGGCTTTGGATGATGAAAAGAGAAAACTAGAGTATGACATATACAATCTGCTCCAAGTGAACTTTGCAATCAAGGATAAGCTCAACAAGATCAGGGCTATTTGTGATGAGTGATGAATCTGTTGTAGATGTAGTTTAGGAGATTTTGTGAATGGTTGAACTACTTGTAATGTACCCTAAGTAGAATTTGTAATGTACCCTATGTGCCACTCGTAATGTACTGTATTTGAACTGCTACTTGTGTTGTTTCTGATTGAACTAGGCCTATGATTATAGTCAGAGATCATAGTATGAGGAGATGATTGATCAGAACCAATGGCATGACTGAACATGACCATGCCATTGGTTCTGATCAAACATCTCATCCATTTGTCCTTATATTATGAGGCCTATAGTACCTTGCTTTGCATGTTTCTCCTTCTTCAGTTCTGCAATGGCTAATGATTGAACAATGACATAACGTAAGGCAAGGTGCTGCCCTCAATCTAAGTCATGGGTGCCATATTCGTTGCACACTAGACTTAGTTTGTGGACAATCCGTCTGCATGACGTGTTATCCAATATATGAGGCCTCCTTTTAGTTTGTGTAGTGCATTGGCCAATGATTGAACAATGGCACAACGAAAGACAAGGTGCTGTCCTCAAACGAATGTATGAAGCCTTGTCTGCTTCTTCACTTCTGCATTGGCTTGTGATGTAACGATGCCACAACGGAAGGCAAGGTGGTGCCCTCAAACTTAGTCGTGTATGTCACATTACTTGCACACTAGACTTAGTTTGAGGGTAGCTCATTGAGCTGCCGTGTGAGCCAATGTATGAGGTCTCACCATGTTTGTTTTCATCTAATACTTCACGCACACCTCTAATGGCATATGTTCTTGTGGAAAATTGAGAAGGTCATGCTTGGGTCACCTTCTGAGGTTCCCGACGAGGGACCGTCGAAGAAGCGTCATGGAAGGTGTGTTAACGTTGGGCACTTCGAGGATGAGGTAGGTCCGGACCAGTTCCTGTGCATCGTCTTCAAGCCCACCTTCGGTCGGCTCCTGATCCGTGAAGCTTTCGTCAAGTGGTTCGGAGAAATCCCTTCCAACACCATTGTCCACGGCAACACTGGATGCAACTACAGGATGGGCTAAGAGGAGAGAAGGCGATGACGTACTCACATACCAAGGGTTGGCGACCTTCGCCATCACCCATCAGCTCAAGGTAGGCTAGTTCCCCACCTTCAAGAATGTGCCCTCCTTCGAGTACAGCATGGTCATCTTCGACCACGCCTGCACTGAGGTGATGAGCAGGTGCCCATACCATGGAGATGCCGCCAAGTGTGTAATCTTAGAAGATCATGTCTATAGTTTACCTGGTACTGTGTCGCTGCTACCATATCGTGTCTAGTGTGTAATGGTGTCTGCTTGTTGTTCGTGTCATATCCTAACTATGATCGTGTCTGAACAATGGTGTGTCCTAAACTAGTACCGTCTATGATCACTTCTAAGTTTGCTTGTGCTTACATTGTGTTGTTTGTTGTGCAATTAATCACTAGTAACCTCATTACTAAAGGGAAGAGGTAACCAGAAGCGGATTTTGGGTTGCAACCAACAACAGGGACGTTGGTGGAGTGGCCGGTGAAAACCGTGCTTCGCTCTCGGGCTTGGCGGATGATGGCGGCGCCGCTTGGCGTCGCTACTGATGTCTACGGGTGCTTCTATTCTTGTAGACAGTGTTGGGCCTCGAAGAGCAGAGGTTTGTAGAACAGCAGCAAGTTTCCCTTAAGTGGATCACCCAAGGTTTATCGATCTCAGGGAGGAAGAGGTCAAAGATATCCCTCTTAAGCAACCCTGCAACCACAAAGCAAGAAGTCTCTTGTGTCCCCAACACACCTAATACACTTGTCAGATGTATAGGTGCACTAGTTCGGCGAAGAGATAGTGAGATGCAAGTAATATGGATGAGTATGAGTGGTAATAGCAATCTGAATAAAATATGGCAGCGAGTAAACATGCAACAAAATAGTAAACAAACGGAGATTCGATGCTTAGAAGCAAGGCCCAGGGATCCTGCTTTCACTAGTGGACACTCTCAACAATGATCACATAATAGGACTACTCTACACCCTCTTGTTGGATGATGAACACCACTAATTGTGTAGGATTACACGAACCCTCAATGCCGGAGTTAACAAGATCCACAATATTCGATATTCATATTTAAATAACCTTAGAGTGCAAGATAGATCAACACAATTACACCGAGAACTAACATAGCATGCACACTGTCATCATCACACTATGAAGGAGGCATAGATCACATCAATACTATCATAGCAATAGTTAACTTCATAATCTACAAGAGATTACAATCATAACCTACGCCAAGTACTACACGATGCACACATTGTCATCATTACACCGTGCAGGAGGAATAGAGTACTTTAATAACATCACTAGAGTAGCACATAGATGATATTCAACTAGATCACATAAAGAGAGAGATGAACCACATAGCTACAGCGGAGCCCTCAGCCCCGGGGGTGAATTACTCCCTCCTAATCATGGAGACAGTGATGGCGGTGAAGATGGCGGTGGAGACGGCGGTGGAGATGACTCCGGGGGCAATTCCCCGTCCCAGCAGGGTGCCGGAACAGAGACTTCTGTCCCCCGAATTGGAGTTTCGCGATGGCGGCAGCTCTGGATGGTTTTCTCTGGTTTCATCGAACGGGGTCGAGGATTTAGGTCAGGGACGACTAAATAGGCGAAGAGGCGGAGTCGGAGGGGCCACAGGGGGCCCACACACTAGGGGGGCACGCCCCCCCCTTGGCCGCGCCGCCCTGTGGGGTGGGGCCCCCTGGCTCCCCTCTGGCCCTTCTTCGGTGCTCTGGAAGCTTCCGGGAATTCTAAGATCTTCGGTGTTGATTTCGTTCGATTCCGAGAATATTTCCTTACTAGGATTTCTGAAACCAAAAACAGCAGAAAACAGCAACTGGCCCTTCGGCATCTCGTCAATAGGTTAGTTCCGGAAAACGCATAAAAACGATATAAAGTGTGCATAAAACATGTAGATATCATCAATAATGTGGCATGGAACATAAGAAATTATCGATACGTCGGAGACGTATCAGCATCCCCAAGCTTAGTTCCTGCTCGTCCCGAGCAGGTAAACGATAACAAAGATAATTTCTGGAGTGACATGCCATCATACCCTTGATCATACTATTGTAAACACATGTAATGAATGCATCGATCAAAACAATGGTAAATGACATGAGTAAACAAATGAATCATATAGCAAAGACTTTTCATGAATAGTATTTTCAAGACAAGCATCAATAAGTCTTGCATAAGAGTTAACTCATAAAGCAATAAATTCATAGTAAAGGCATTGGAGCAACACAAAGGAAGATTAAGTTTCAGCGGTTGTTTTCAACTTGTAACATGTATTTCTCATGGATAGTTGTCAATGCAAAGCAATATAACAAGTGCAATAAGCAAGCATGTAAGAATCAATGCACAGTTAACACAAGTGTTTGCTTCTAAGATAGAGAGAAATGGGTAAACTGACTCAACATAAAAGTAGAAGAAAGGCCCTTCGCAGAGGGAAGCATTGATTGCTATATTTGTGCTAGAGCTTTTATTTTGAAAACAAGAAACAATTTTGTCAACGGTAGTAATAAAGCATATGTATCATGTAAATTATATCCTACAAGTTGCAAGCCTCATGCATAGTATACCAATAGTGCCCGCACCTTGTCCTAATTAGCTCGGATTACCTGGATTATCACCGCAGTACATATGTTTTAACCAAGTGTCACAAAGGGGTACCTCTATGCCGCCTGTACAAAGGTCTAAGGAGAAAGCTCGCATTGGATTTCTCGCTTTTGATTATTCTCAACTTAGACATCCATACCAGGACAACATAGACAACAGATAATGGACTCCTCTTTAATGCATAAGCATTTAGCAACCATTGATATTCTCATATGAGATTGAGGATATTTGTCCAAAACTGAAACTTCCACCATGGATCATGGCTTTAGTTAGCGGCCCAATGTTCTTCTCTAACAGTATGCATGCTCAAACCATTCAACTCATGGTAAATCGCCCTTACTTCAGACAAGACGGACATGCATAGCAACTCACATGATATTCAACAAAGAGTAGTTGATGGCGTCCCCAGGAACATGGTTATCGCTCAACAAGCAACTTAATAAGAGATAAAGTGCATAAGTACATATTCAATACCACAATAGTTTTTAGGCTATTTGTCCCATGAGCTATATATTGCAAAGATGAAGAATAGAAATTTTAAAGGTAGCACTCAAGCAATTTACTTTGGAATGGCGGAGAAATACCATGTAGTAGGTAGGTATGGTGGACACAAATGGCATAGTGGTTGGCTCAAGGATTTGGATGCACGAGAAGTATTCTCTCTCAGTACAAGGCTTAGGCTAGCAAGGTTGTTTGAAGCAAACACAAGTATAAACTAGTACAGCAAGACTCACATAAGAACATATTGCAAGCATTATAAGACTATACATTGTCTTCCTTGTTGTTCAAACACCTTACTAGAAAATATCTAGACTCTAGAGAGACCAATCATGCAAACCAAATTTTAGCAAGCTCTATGTATTTCTTCACTAATAGGTGCAAAGTATATGATGCAAGAGCTTAAACATGAGCACAACAATTGCCAAGTATCAAGTTATTCAAGACATCATACCAATTACCACATGTAGCATTTCCCGTTTCCAACCATATAACAATTAACGAAGCAGTTTCAACCTTCGCCATGAAAATTAAAAGCTAAGAACACATGTGTTCATATGAACCAGCGGAGCGTGTCTCTCTCCCACACAAACATTTATTCAAACAAAAACAAAAACAAAAACAAAAACAAACAGACGCTCCAAGTAAAGTACATAAGATGTGACCGAATAAAAATATAGTTTCAAGGGAGGAACCTGATAATTTGTCGATGAAGAAGGGGATGCCTTGGGCATCCCCAAGCTTAGATGCTTGAGTCTTCTTGAAATATGCAGGGATGAACCACCGGGGCATCCCCCAGCTTATACTTTTCACTCTTCTTGATCATATTGTATCATCCTCCTCTCTTGACCCTTGAAAACTTCCTCCACACCAAACTCGAAACAAACTCATTAGAGGGTTAGTGCATAATCAAAAATTCACATTTTCAGAGGTGACACAATCATTCTTAACACTTCTGGACATTGCCTAAAGCTACTGGAAGGTAATGGAACAAAGAAATCCATCCAACATAGCAAAAGAAGCAATACGAAATAAAAGGCAGAATCTGTCAAAACAGAACAGTCCGTAAAGACTAATTTTATTGAGGCACCAGACTTGCTCAAATGAAAATGCTCAAATTGAATGAAAGTTGCGTACATATCTGTGGATCACTCACGTAAATTGGCATAATTTTCTGAGTTACCTACAGGTAATTAGGCCCAGATTCGTGACAGCAAGAAATCTGTTTCTGCGCAGTAATCCAAATCTAATATGAACCTTACTATCAAAGACTTTACTTGGCACAACAATGCAATAAAATAAGATACGGAGAGGTTGCTACAGTAGTAACAACTTCCAAAACACAAATATAAAACAAAATTACTGTAGTAAAATAAACACATGGGTTATCTCCCAAGAAGTTCTTTCTTTATAGCCATTAAGATGGGCTCAGCAGTTTTAATGATGCACTCGCAAGAAATAGAATTTGAAGCAAAAGAGAGCATCAAGAAGCAAATTCAAAACACATTGAAGTCTAACCCACTTCCTATGCAAAGGAATCTTGTACACAAATGAATTCATGAAGAACAAGGTGACAAGCATAGGAAAATAAAACACGAGTAACTTCAAGATTCTCAACATAAAGAGGGGAAACTTAATATTATTAAGATGCATATAACCATGTTTCCCTCTCTCATAATAACTTTCAGTAGCATCATTGATGAAATCCACAATATACCCATCACTTAAAACATTCTTATTATGGTTCATATGCATAGAAGTATCATTAATTTTAGCATAAGAAGAGTTCTTCTCATTAATAGTAATTGGAGCAAGATTATTATCAAGAATTTGAACATGGTAAACAAGTTGCATATTAAGGGAATTGTTTTTGGTAATCCAATCATGACTATGACAAGTTTCATAAGGATAGATATAGCCTATATCATAGCATTCTTTATAATAATCATCAAAGGTCGGAGGCACAGTGTCATCATAAGAAATAGAATAGTTATCTTTCACAGTCGGTTTATCTGTGACCATACCATCATTGTTATTAGAAGGAGATGTATCAAACACATAATGATCAGTAGCAAAAGGATTTTCAAACACCTCTTCCCCAAGCTTAGAGCTTTTTATATCATTATGGGAGGAAGCATGGATAGCGCTGATACTATGGCAATTATTATCATCATCATTTTCAGAATTAGTTTCCCAGAGATTTGCAATATCAAAAGTAGTGTGCTCATTCAAATCATGATCATTAATGTATGTAAAGGGCATAGGAAGATCATTGTATTCAGATTCATTATCATAATAATCATTAGGAGCAACATACTTACGGTTACCTAGCGTTATCTCATTCACACGGGGATATGCCGTTACCTCTTTCTCTTTATTCTCCTTCTTCTTCTTCTTCTTCGTTCCCTTCTTCTTCTTCTTCTTCTTCTTCTTCTTCTTCTTCTTCTTCTTCTTCTTCTTCTTCTCTTCCTTCTCCTCGTTCCCTTCTTTAGGAGGAAGAGGCTCGAAGGGTGGCTTGTCCGCATAACCTGATTTACTTTCAGAAACAATAGAAGAAACTTGGGAGGATTCCTCCTTTTCATTAATTAGTTCAAAACATACAGCGGTCCTATCATATTTTGGCAAGGTGTCATCTTCTAAAATATTTTGTATGTAAGTATTTGTATGGCTATTATCAATGCAATAAGAAAAACACCCATGCAGGACGTCATCAATATCAAGATCACTCATATGTAACAAAGAGATTTTTCTTGAGAGCTCTTCATACCACAAAAATAAAGTAAGTTCATCATGCTGATTAGGAGTAATTTCATCATTACAATACCAATTTGTAGCACTCATGGGGTTCAAATTATCATTGGAGGAGCATTGAAAATTAAAATGACCCACTTCATGGCAAAGTTCACAAATAAAAGGATAGAGGGCACACACTTTTTTACCAAGATCATCTAGAGCCCTAAACCACTTTCTAGTTTTTTCATTAATATGATGGATACAATATTCATCTTTGATTTGATTAATTCCACAAGGTCTATGCATTCCACAAAAATTAACATGCTTATAGGAAATAGCATTCTTAGGAGTTTGAGCATGCTTATTGCAATCATTAACAACAATTTAATTCATCATGCAAGCCTCTTTAAAAGGTTCATGATACTTATCAAAATTCTTCTTAGGCAATTCAAAATGAGAAGCAAAGGCTTTATAAAGATTTGCAGCAACTTGAGAGTCAAGACCATAAGTAGCACTCATATCTCGAAATTTATAAGTATCCATAAAAGCTTCAATGCATTGATAATCATAATTTATACCTGACTCTTCACCTTTGTTGTTCTCCCATCCTTCAGCGTTCTCCTCAATCCTATCAAGAAGATCCCACCTAGCTTCAACCTCCTTGCTTGTGAAAGATCCCTCCGAACAGGCATCCAGATAGTCCTTGTGTTGTCCTGAAAGCCTCGCATAAAAATTGTTAACAATGACATTACGGGGGAGCTCATGAATGGGACATTTAAGCATCAGTGACTTCAATCTCCCCCATGCTTGAGAAATACTCTCTCCATCACGAGGATTAAAGTTATAAATATAATTCCTATCAATATTGTCGCGACCCCGGAGGTCAGGGCTAGACAAACCCAGATATCACATCTGGCATAAGCCTAACCTAGATCTCTAGGGCCTACAGGGTGAGAATCGGTAACACAACAGTGACTCTACGACTGAAAGCAAATATATTACAACTCTTAGCAGAGTTAAGATCCAAATTTATTACACGCAGAGGTCACTGACCACAATTCAACAAGCAACGGAAAGCAAATTATGTTATCTAGATAACAAGACTGCAAAGGGCCTAAGAGGCCATAACATAAGGCGACGTCCCAGCCCATAAGTCGCAGGCTGCCGCCTGAGGAACTCCGAACTACTCGTCGACGTCAAGGTAGAAGCCACCATCAGATGGAAGAACTTCGTCTGAAACAAAGCATGCAAGGTTGAGTACAGGGACTCAGCAAGACTTAGTACAACCTGTTAGCAAAGCGGGTATGCGAGGCTTTATGTGGAGCTTATTTTGCGGAAAGCCAGTTTTCCTTTGTAAACAGGAGGGAGCAGAAGCTCGTCTAGTCAGACCATTTTCAAAAGGGGTAAGAGAGCGAAAACAACTCTAGCTCTAAGATCATCATGTTGAATCCACCGAATCTTCATCATTACCTGAACCTGTTACCTAGGATCACCCCTCGACACCCTGAGAAGGGATCCTTATTCACACATAGATATCAAGTTTTACGATCAGGTTCAAGTTGTCTATGATCATCACGTCCTTTCCCAAGTCGTCCTTAACCGTGGACACGGCTTTTCGAAAAGATTTACCCTGCAGGGGTGTACAACTTTACCCACACGCGCCGACCGACTCTTAATGCCAGAACGTTAGCACACTTCCTTGGTGTGCCGGCAGAGGGTGGTCGACCAAAACCTTTCCCTTACTTCGCCTATTCCATGAGTCAAACTAACTGGGGAGCTCCGTCATCGTAGGTAGCCATTCTCCGAGGCGGTCCCGGTCATTGTGCGCAGGGGATCCAGTTCAATGCCTCCAGCATCCTTCACCCCGGCCACGCCCTGTATGATGCACTTTGAAAACCTTTTCCACCTTTCCCCCATGCGTATGGCAAATGGAACTCGCAAACTAATTGACTCATGGGTAAGCTAGGTAAGTTCGGGCCAAGGGGTTCCCATGGGCCCCGTGTGGCTGTACGCTCAGTCTTGGTTCCAGAGGCAAGAACTCAGGTCCTAGTATCGGCGAGAACGAGTCAAATCACCACATCCCCATGTGGCGGCCCATCCAAGCCTTTAGCATGTTTATTAACATCATCACTGATCTTACCACGTCATCCTATCAAACTAGGTTCATTCGTAGCTCCGATTCATCAACCGGATGGACCAGACTTCATCAGCTAAGCATGGCTAAGCACAACACATATATGGCTCTAGCGATGCGAACAAGCTCAGACCTAGTTTTGCTGGGAGCGGTGGATCAGTAATTCTGGGCTACAAGGATGGAATTATGCTCACATAGGATATCTACAACTGCCGATAAAACATATTTGAAGCGGATGCAATATGTAAGAACCAGAAGTAAAGCATTTCGAAACCATATATGAACCAGGTTAGGGCTTGCCTTGTCCCTCGTTGTTCGGGTGCTGCTCTTCGGTGGCGTTGATCTCAGGTTCGCGTTCGGTCCCTAACGATGAAGAACCAAACACCGGAAATAAAGAGCACAATCAAGACAAGGTACAATGCAATGCACATACAATATGATGACATGTCATATTAAAGGGGTTCGGGTAACCCTAGGTGCATCGATGGAAATTAAAGGGGTTCGGCATCGACTCCGACATAAGAGAGGGGTCGATTTAGGGTTTCTACAAAGGCTCACATTTAATTGGTTCAAACATGTATGAAACATGGATAAACAATTAGGATTTGTTTTTCTGATCATTTTGATATATAATTTTATATTTTTCTGATTTAAAATGAATTACTTATGAATTTCCAAAATTTAATTCATTTTAAATCAATTTCAGAAAATTATATAAATAATAAAAGTTTAATAATTTGGACCCACTTGTCATAATTTTATTCTTTTCTAAAATATTTCCTAATTATTAAAATCCTGATAGATGGGGTCCACCTGTCATATTATTTCCTAATTAAAGAAATACAGAAATTAATACAGAAAATACATTAAAAAGGATTATGGCATCAGCATGACGTCATGCTGACGTCATCTGGCCATGAGCTCGAAATTGAGCTCGGGCTGAGCTCAATTCGGCGATTGGGAGGGCTGCTGGCGCGCGCGTGAGGGGGAATCGGCGCGGGGCGACGCGCTGAGGCGATTGGTGGCGGCGCCACCCATTATTGGCCGCCGGAGCTAGGCCACCGGCGACGAGCGGCGGAGGCCGGGGCAGTAGCCATGGTGCCGCGGCGATACAGGGGTTAAGAGAGGGAGGCGAGGGGACCAGGAGGGAGCGGAGCTCACCACGAGCTCGATGGCGGGGTCGGCGATGGCCAGGGGTGCTCGCCGGCGGCGAATTTGGCCGGAGGCCGGCCGCAGTAGGTTAGGGTTTCTGGGGGCTTCCTCGCGGGAGAGAGCGGAAAGGGAAGAAATGGAGGCTAGGGTTCCTAGGGGCGGCGGCGGCGAGCTTTATAGCCGCCGGGGGGCGGCGGGGCGCATCCTAGCCGGCCGGAGCATCGGGTGGCCGGAGCATCGGGTGGCCGGCGCTAGGCCACCGAGCTGCTTTGGTGCGCGGGGGAAGACGACCGTTTTGCAGAAAACCCCCTGCAAAACGGTTGGGCTTAGGTGGGTTGAGTTGCTGGGCCAAATAGGCCGTTTTGGGCTGCGGCCAGAGAGAGGGAAGGAGAGAAAAGAAATGGGCTGAGCCCAAGGGAGAGGAAAGAGAGGGGCTCTCTCTATTTTTTTCTCCTTTTTCTTGTTTTTATTTCTCTTTTCAAAAACCCAATTTCAAATCTGTTTTGAATTTTTGTTTGAAATCAAATTTTACAGGGAATGTATTAAACACACATGGACTTGTTGAATGACAACAAAACCATGTTGTCTATTATGAAAAACTTGCAAGATTTGAATGAGAAAGAAATAGAAAAGGATTTGCATAATTCAATAATGGAGATGCAAATTTTGTTCAAACTCAAACTACATGCATGAGATGCAAATGAACACTCATTTATTTATGATAACAAGGTTGGGATGTTACAACTCTACCCCCCTTACAAGAATCTCGTCCTCGAGATTCCTAGATTTTAGAAAAGAAGGAAGGGTACTCAGATCGTAAACGAACTTCTCGTTCCCAGGTTGCTTCTTGCTCAGAATGATTAGACCACTGAACTTTCAGGAACTTGATGCTCTGACGTCGAGTTTTACGCTCGGCTTCATCAAGGATACGAACAGGATGTTCTCGATAAGTCAGATCCTCTTGGAGGTCAAGAGTCTCGGGATCAACACCACGGATAGGATCTTTGAAGCAACGCTTGAGTTGGGACACATGGAAGACATCATGAACTTCAGGAAAATTGGAAGGTAACTCCAACTTGTAGGAAACATTACCACGCTTGGCAAGGACGCGGAAAGGACCAACATAGCGAGGAGCTAGTTTGCCTTTGATACCGAAACGACGAACACCCTTGAGAGGAGTGACTCGAAGATAAGCTTGATCACCAATTTCATACTTCACTTCTTGATGATGGCGATCATAGTAGCTCTTTTGACGTGACTGAGCAGTTTTCAGACGCTCACGAATGATGCGAACTTGATCTTCTGCTTCATTGATCATATCTGGTCCAAAGAACTTTCTTTCTCCAGTTTCGGACCAGTACAAAGGAGTTCTACACCTTCTGCCATACAAAGCTTCAAAAGGTGCCATGCCCAGGCTAGATTGGAAGCTGTTGTTATAGGTGAACTCGGCAAATGGAAGGCACTTTTCCCAATCTTTACCGAAGGATATAACACAGGCCCTGAGCATGTCTTGGAGAATTTGATTCACTCTTTCGGTTTGACCACCGGTTTGAGGATGATAGGCGGTGCTGAAGGAAAGACGAGTTCCCATAGCTTTCTGAAAACTTTCCCAAAATTTGGAAGTAAACAAGCTTCCACGATCAGAGATGATCTTCTTGGGAACACCATGAAGAGTGACTATCCGGGACGTGTATAGATCGGCCAGTTGATTAGCACGAATATCTTCCCGAATAGGAAGGAAATGAGCAACCTTGGATAGACGGTCAACCACTACCCATATAGCATCTTTTCCATTTTTGGTCTTGGGGAGACTGGTAATGAAATCCATGCCAATTTCATCCCATTTCCACTCTGGAATTGATAGAGGTTGCAGAGTGCCAGCAGGTCTTTGATGTTCAGCTTTTACGCGACGACAAACGTCACATTCAGCAACAAACTTAGCGATCTCTTGCTTCATCCCGGACCACCAGAATCTTTGGCGAAGATCCCGATACATCTTGGTACTACCAGGATGGATAGAAAGGGGTGAATCATGAGCTTCTTTAAGGATTAGCTCTTTGAGATCCGATTTATCCGGTACGACTAGACGCTTACCGAAATAAATGGTACCTTGATCATCAATGGAGAAACATTTAGCAACTCCGCTAGCAATGTTCTTCTTGATCTCGGTAATGCCAGAATCTTGCTTCTGAGCCTTATTGACCTGGTCTTCAAGAGAGGGCTTCACCTCTAGATTAGCAAGGTATCCACTAGGAACAATCTCAAGGTTGAGTTTTGCAAGTTCCTCATAGAGAGAAGGTTGCGCTTGCTTAACCATCAGATTGTTGCAATAGGACTTCCGACTTAGCGCATCAGCAACGACATTGGCTTTGCCGGGTTTATAGTTGAGACCCAAGTCATAATATTTTATGACTTCTAGCCATCTTCTCTGTCTGTTATTCAGATCCGGCTGGGTGAAAATATACTTCAGACTTTGATGATCTGAGTACAACTCGCAACGATTACCATAAAGGTAAGGTCGCCATTGCTTAAGAGCATGGATCACAGCTGCAAGCTCGAGATCATGAGTAGGATAATTGAGCTCATGTGGTTTCAACTGTCGAGAGGCATAGGCCACCACATGGCCATCTTGCATCAACACACATCCGAGCCCTTGGAGAGAGGCATCGCAATAGACAACGAAGTCTTTGCTTGTGTCCGGAAGGACGAGCACAGGAGCAGTAGTCAGCTTGGTTTTCAAAACCTGGAAACTTTCTTCAGCCTTTTCTGACCATTCGAACTTCTTATCTTTCTTGAGAAGATCGGTCATTGGTTTGGCAATCTTGGAGAAATTTTCAATGAATCGGCGGTAATAACCCGCCAGACCGAGAAAACTTCGAATCTCCTTAGCTGACTTAGGTGTCTTCCAGTCAAGAACGGCTTGAACTTTATCTGGAATGACTGCAACACCTTTTTCAGAGATAACATGACCAAGGAATATGAGCTCTTTTAACCAGAACTCACATTTGGAGAATTTGGCGTAGAGACGGTGCTCACGAAGTTTGGTTAGCACCAGACGGAGATGTTCCTCATGTTCATCTTCAGTTTTGGAGTAGATCAGAATATCATCGATGTAGACCACGACGAACTTGTCAAGATACTCCATGAAAACAGAGTTCATGAGCCGCATAAAAGTGGCCAGAGCATTTGTAAGGCCAAAGGACATGACAGTATACTCGTAAAGACCATAACGAGTTGTAAACGCTGTCTTTGGAATGTCCTCCTTGCGGATTTTGATTTGATGGTACCCTGATCTCAAATCCATCTTTGAGAAGACTGTGGCACCGGACAACTGATCAAAAAGATCATTGATTATAGGAAGAGGGTATTTGTTCTTGATTGTCACTGCGTTGAGCGGACGGTAATCAACAACCAGCCGTGGAATGTTGGTATCTCTCTTTTTGACGAAGAGGGCAGGGCAACCCCAGGAAGAAGTGCTGGGTTGTATGAAGTTCTTCTCTTCCAACTCCTCTAACTGCTTCTTCAGTTCAACCAACTCTTCCGGAGGCATACGATATGGTCTCCGGGAAACAGGGGCAGTTCCGGGAACCAACTCAATGACAAAGTCCACACTTCGATCAGGTGGCATGCCAGGTAACTCTTCAGGGAAGACATCTGGAAAGTCACGGACCACCCAGACATCGGAGATTTCTGGTTTAGGTAGGGCTTCAATGGCATACAACTCGGCTTCAGGGGTAAACCTTGCCGATGGAGGTATTGCGGATGGAGCCCAGTATAGAACACTTTTGCCAGAAAGATTGGTCAATACAACAGACCTAGCTGCGCAATCAATGATAGCCTTATGCTTTACTAGCCAATCCATGCCCAAGATGACATCAATGTCAGTTGACTTGAGGGCAATGAGAGAGGTGGGGAACCACACTGGCCCTATACTGATTATGACCTCACGGGTAATCCAAATGGTTTGCCAACGAGAACCAGGAGTTGTGATCTCTAGAGGGGAGGGCATTTTCTCAAAGGGTATATCATGCTTTCTTGCAAACTCTTGAGATATGAATGTATGCGATGCTCCGGAATCAAACAGAACTGTAGCTAGGATTGAGTTTATATAGAGCGTACCCATTAGGACGCTTGGATCCTCTTCAGCCTCATCAGCAGAGACATGGGTCAGACGGGCACGACCAGAGGAATATTTGTCATCCTTCTTGGGCTGGGAATATCCACGACCAGCAGGCTTATGGGGGCACTCCTTTGAGTAGTGGCCAGGCTGACCACAAGAGTAGCAAGCACCACTAGGCACAGTACCCATGGCAGGACGATAGCTTGAACCACCAGAGGGTGGCTTTGAGTTATTTCCAGAAGACCTTGGTGCATAGGGAGCACGAGGTACAGCACTGTAAGGGATCCAGACTCGGCGCTTCTTGTTGTTAGAGGAAGACGCACGAGAATCACCTTCTTGACGCTTCTTGGATTTTTCCATATCCTTCCTTCCGTTCTCCATCAGAAGAGCACGGTTATGCAGGTCTTGGAATGACTGGAAGGTGAAAGGCAGCATCTCATAACGAAGCTCGGGGTTAAGTCCCTTGCGGAACAGATCTTGCTTATCAGCATCATCAACCACATCACGAGGTGCATAGCGAGACAGGTGAGTGAACTCACGTCCATATGTCTCCACATCCAGCTTCCCCTGAGAAAAGTCCAGGAATTCCCTCCTTTTGATGTCCATGACAGTCTTGGGGATATAGGCTGCACGGAAAGCTGTGATGAACTCCTCCCAGGTAACATCATGTCCTGGCGCTTGAAGAGCCAGAAAACCTTCCCACCAAGAACCAGCTGCACCTTCTAACTGGTAGGTGGCAAAGTTCACGCGTTCACCTGGTGGAACATGAAGAGCGTTGAACTTGCGCTCGATGGTGCGAAGCCAATCATCAGCATCAAGAGGCTCCTTGGGGTGGGTGAAGACAGGAGGCAGTGCACGGATGAAGTCCCCAAGTGTGACACAGTTGTCGGGACGACGCTCTGTGTTTTGAGCTACACGCTCCAGGAGTTGTTCATTCCTCAGGCGGTTGATCTCAATGTTGTTAAGAACCTGCGCCATTGTGGGAGGTGGCGGCAGTTCCTGTTCAGCATTGTTTTGTCCACGTCGGTTACGACCACGACCACGACCAGCCATCCTGAAGAGAAAGACAAAGATCATGAGAAACAGATTCCTTGGAAAGAACTCAACGGAATGATAACATTCACTGAATGGAAGGAACAAGAGTCATATTAACTGAGGTAACTTTAGGAACACTGAGCTAAGCAACCAAGTACGGAGTACTTTTTAGAGAAAACAACCCAAACCCGTAGATCCTATAAGTTTGGAAATAACAGGGTAGAGGTAAAACCTTTTTCAATCAAAACAAGGTAAGATGACTCAGCAATGGAATGACACTAGATGAGGAGTAAAAAGAATCCTATTCAGATGCTTTTGCAAATACTTTTAGCTTCCAAATAGTTTTCATAACTACTAGACTCAACATCGACCAGTTGAAAGGGTTTCCTATAGGCAGTCCTGCTCTGATACCAAAACCTGTCGCGACCCCGGAGGTCAGGGCTAGACAAACCCAGATATCACATCTGGCATAAGCCTAACCTAGATCTCTAGGGCCTACAGGGTGAGAATCGGTAACACAACAGTGACTCTACGACTGAAAGCAAATATATTACAACTCTTAGCAGAGTTAAGATCCAAATTTATTACACGCAGAGGTCACTGACCACAATTCAACAAGCAACGGAAAGCAAATTATGTTATCTAGATAACAAGACTGCAAAGGGCCTAAGAGGCCATAACATAAGGCGACGTCCCAGCCCATAAGTCGCAGGCTGCCGCCTAAGGAACTCCGAACTACTCGTCGACGTCAAGGTAGAAGCCACCATCAGATGGAAGAACTTCGTCTGAAACAAAGCATGCAAGGTTGAGTACAGGGACTCAGCAAGACTTAGTACAACCTGTTAGCAAAGCGGGTATGCGAGGCTTTATGTGGAGCTTATTTTGCGGAAAGCCAGTTTTCCTTTGTAAACAGGAGGGAGCAGAAGCTCGTCTAGTCAGACCATTTTCAAAAGGGGTAAGAGAGCGAAAACAACTCTAGCTCTAAGATCATCATGTTGAATCCACCGAATCTTCATCATTACCTGAACCTGTTACCTAGGATCACCCCTCGACACCCTGAGAAGGGATCCTTATTCACACATAGATATCAAGTTTTACGATCAGGTTCAAGTTGTCTATGATCATCACATCCTTTCCCAAGTCATCCTTAACCGTGGACACGGCTTTTCGAAAAGATTTACCCTGCAGGGGTGTACAACTTTACCCACACGCGTCGACCGACTCTTAATGCCAGAACGTTAGCACACTTCCTTGGTGTGCCGGCAGAGGGTGGTCGACCAAAACCTTTCCCTTACTTCGCCTATTCCATGAGTCAAACTAAGCGGGAGCTCCGTCATCGTAGGTAGCCATTCTCCGAGGCGGTCCCGGTCATTGTGCGCAGGGGATCCAGTTCAATGCCTCCAGCATCCTTCACCCCGGCCACGCCCTGTATGATGCACTTTGAAAACCTTTTCCACCTTTCCCCCATGCGTATGGCAAATGGAACTCGCAAACTAATTGACTCATGGGTAAGCTAGGTAAGTTCGGGCCAAGGGGTTCCCATGGGCCCCGTGTGGCTGTACGCTCAGTCTTGGTTCCAGAGGCAAGAACTCAGGTCCTAGTATCGGCGAGAACGAGTCAAATCACCACATCCCCATGTGGCGGCCCATCCAAGCCTTTAGCATGTTTATTAACATCATCACTGATCTTACCACATCATCCTATCAAACTAGGTTCATTCGTAGCTCCGATTCATCAACCGGATGGACCAGACTTCATCAGCTAAGCATGGCTAAGCACAACACATATATGGCTCTAGCGATGCGAACAAGCTCAGACCTAGTTTTGCTGGGAGCGGTGGATCAGTAATTCTGGGCTACAAGGATGGAATTATGCTCACACAGGATATCTACAACTGCCGATAAAACATATTTGAAGCGGATGCAATATGTAAGAACCAGAAGTAAAGCATTTCGAAACCATATATGAACCAGGTTAGGGCTTGCCTTGTCCCTCGTTGTTCGGGTGCTGCTCTTCGGTGGCGTTGATCTCAGGTTCGCGTTCGGTCCCTATCGATGAAGAACCAAACACCGGAAATAAAGAGCACAATCAAGACAAGGTACAATGCAATGCACATACAATATGATGACATGTCATATTAAAGGGGTTCGGGTAACCCTAGGTGCATCGATGGAAATTAAAGGGGTTCGGCATCGACTCCGACATAAGAGAGGGGTCGATTTAGGGTTTCTACAAAGGCTCACATTTAATTGGTTCAAACATGTATGAAACATGGATAAACAATTAGGATTTGTTTTTCTAATCATTTTGATATATAATTTTATATTTTTCTGATTTAAAATGAATTACTTATGAATTTCCAAAATTTAATTCACTTTAAATCACTACAAGAAAAGTTGCCATGGCCGACGAAGTTGAAGTCGCGCCGTGGTTGCTGGTGTACCATGGCCGACGATTTTTGGTCCCTCCGTGGTGCATGTCAAAACTTTTTTTTTCTCGTTTTTGAGGCCACCTAGCCCGACGAAAGCGGCCAAAACGTCGCGTATGGTGGCCCGGGACGTGGTGCATCTCGAAATCTCGGGTTCGCCGGCCGAGTCAACGCAAATCCGCACCGCCGAGGGATGTAGGGCCCAGATGGCAGCCTCTCTGGCATTGTTTTTTTTCTAGATCGCGCCATCTCGTTCAACGTTCTCCGATCGAGCCGTTTACGATGCAGGATCATGGGTCCCGCATGTCATCCTCTATGAACCAAAATTCTTTCTATTCTTGGATTTTTTTTGACCCCCTGATTTCTGGCTACTTCCTTTTTCTTTTGATCCCTTGCCGCCTTGGAAACGTTGAGACCGCTGCTGCTAAATGGGACCCGTATGTCATCCTCTATGTGCAATCAACTTTCTTTTCTTGGAGTTTTTTTTGGCACCTCAAATTTGGTCACTTGCCTTTTTCTTTCGATCCCCTGCCGCCTCTCAAACGGTGATACCGCTGCTGCTAACTGGGACCCGCATGTCATCCTCTATGTACTATAAAACTTTCTTTTCTTGAATTATTTTTGGCACCTCATATTTGGTCACTTACCTTTTTCTTTCGATCCCCTGCCGCCTCTCAAACGGTGATACCGCTGTTGCTAAATGGGACCCGCATGTCATCCTCTATGTACTATAAAACTTTCTTTTCTTGAATTATTTTTGGCTCCTCATATTTTTTCACTTGCCTTTTTCTTTCGATCCTGCCGCCTCTCAAACGATGATACCGCCGCTTTGCTAAATGGGACCCGCATGTCATCCTATATGTACTATAAAACTTTCTTTTCTTGAATTATTTTTGGCTCCTGATATTTTTTCACTTGCCTTTTTCTTTCGATCTCATGCCACGTTTGAAACGTTGAGGAACCTGCAGGCTCATGGGACCCGCATATCATCCTCTATGTACTATAAAAGTTCATTTTCTTGGTTTTTTTTCACCCTCTGATTTTTGGCAATTTCTTTTTTCTTTTGATCCCCTGTCGCCTCTCAAACGGTGATACCGCTGCTGCTAAATGGGACCCGCATGTCATCCTCTATGTACTATAAAACTTTCTTTTCTTGAATTATTTTTGGCTCCTCATATTTGGTCACTTGCCTTTTTCTTTCGATCTCATGCCACGTTTGAAACGTTGAGGAACCCTTGGCTCATGGGACCCGCATGTCATCCTCTATGTGCTATAAAAGTTTATTTTCTTTATTTTTTTTTCACCCTCTGATTTTTGGCTATTTCCTTTTTCTTTTGATCCCCTGCCGCCTTGGAAACGTTGGGTAAGCTGCTGACTCATGGGACCCGCATGTCATCCTCGATGTACAATCAACTTTCTTTTTATTTTGATCTCAAGCCGCATTTGAAACGTTGAGACCGCTGCTGCTAAATGGGACCCGCATGTCATCCTCTACGTACAATAAAGTTTCTTTTCTTGGATTATCTTTGGCTCCTGATATTTTGTCACTTGCCTTTTTCTTTCGATCTCATGCCGCCTTTGAAACGTTGAGTAAGCTGCTGGCTCATGGGTCCCGCATGTCATCCTCTACGAACAATAAAAGTTTCCTTTCTTGGAGTTATTTTTTACCCCTAATTTCTGGCTATTTGCCTTTTTCGTTTGATCTCCTGCCCCCTCTGAAACGATGAGGACGCTGTTGGCAGGTCGGTCCCACATGTCATCCTCTATGAACAATAAAAGTTTTCTTTGATGGATTTATTTTGAACCCCTAATTAATTTCTGGATATTTCCCCTGCCGCCTTGGAATCGTTGAGGATGCTGCCTCATGGGTCCCGCATGTCATCCTCTCAGAACGGTAAATGTTTATTTTCTTGGATTTTGTTGACCAAACGATTTTTGGCTTATTTTTTCTTTCGATCACCTGCAGCCTTTAAAACATTGAGGACGCCGCTGGCTCACGGGTCCCACATGTCAACCTCTATGAACAATAAACGCTGAGGATGCTGCTGCCTCATGGGTCCCGTATGTCATCCTCTCAGAACGAAAATGTTTCTTTTCTTGGATTTTTTACCAACAGATTTTTGGTTTATTTTTTCTTTCCATCCCCTGCCGCCTTTAAAACGTTGACGATGCTGTTGGCTCATGGGTCCCCGATGTCAGCCTCCCCGTACAAGAAACATATGATATCTTGATTATTTTGCAGACAATAAACAATGTATTGCGCTCTGAGCTATTTCAAACGGATAATTAAATATTTATTTTTACATAAACAAACTTATATGTTGAATCTCCTTGTTTTTTTGTCTTTGCGAAGCATAGGACTTTCCTGTTTTTTTAGAAAATTTGGAACTTTCCTGTTTTGGAGTGGGCTGAAATTGTACGAGTCAAAAGGCCAAGCAGGATAGTTCGAAAGCCCAGATGTCCTGATGCAGCCCAATTGAAATCTTTCTTCTTGGATTTTTTTCACCCCCTGATTTCTGGCTACTTCATTTTTCTTTTGGTTCTGTGCCGCCTTGGAAACGTTGAGACCGCTGCTGCAAAATGGGACCCGCATGTCATCCTGTACGTACAATAAAATTTCTTTTCTTGGATTATTTTTGGCTCCTGATATTTGGTCACTTGCCTTTTTCTTTCGATCCCGTGCAGCCTCTCAAACGGTGATACCGTCTGCTAATTGGGACCCGCATGTCATCCTCTATGTACAATCAAGTTTCTTTTCTTGAATTATTTTTGGCTCCTGATATTTGGTCACTTGCCTTTTTCTTTCGATCTCATGCCACGTTTGAAACGTTGAGGAACCTGCTGCTAAATGGGACCCGCATGTCATCCTCTATGTACTATAAAAGTTTCTTTTCTTTGATCTTTTTTGGCACCTCATATTTGGTACTTGACTTTTTCTTTAGATCCCCTGCTTTGCCTCTCAAACGGTGATACCGTCTTGCTAAATGGGACCCGCATGTCATCCTCTATGTACTATAAAACTTTCTTTTCTTGGATTATTTTTGGCTCCTGATATTTGGTCACTTGCGTTTTTTCTTTCGATCTCATGCCACGTTTGAAACTTTGAGGAACCTGCTGGCTCATGGGACCCGCATGTCATCCTCTATGTGCTATAAAAGTTTATTTTCTATGGTTTTTTTTCACTCTCTGATTTTTGTCTATTTTCTTTTTTCTTTTGATGCCCTGCCGCCTTGGAAACGTTGAGTAAGCTGCTTACACATGGTACCCGCATGTCATCCTCTATGTACAATCAAGTTTCTTTTCTTGAATTATTTTTGGCTCCTGATATTTCGTCACTTGCCTTTTTCTTTCGATCTCATGCCACGTTTGAAACGTTGAGGAACCTGCTGGCTCATGGGACCCGCATGTCATCCTCTATGTGCTATAAAAGTTTGTTTTCTTGGATTTTTTTTCACCCTCTGATTTTTGGCTATTTGCCTTTTACTTTTGATCCCCTGGCCCCTTTGAAACATTGAGTAAGCTGCTGGCACATGGGACCCGCATGTCAACCTCTATGTCCATCAACTTTCTTTTCTTGGATTTTTTTTGACCCCCTAATTTCTAGCTACTTTCTTTTTCTTTTGATCTCAAGCCGCATTTCAAACATTGAGACCGCTGCTGCAAAATGGGACCCGCATGTCATCCTCTATGTACAATAAATCTTGGATTATTTTTGGCACCTCATATTTGGTCACTTACGTTTTTTTCTTTCGATCTCATGCCGCCTTTGAAACGTTGAGTAAGCTGCTGGCTCATGGGTCCCCCATGTCATCCTCTACAAACAATAAAAGTTTCCTTTCTTGGAGTTATTTTTGACCCCTAATTTTTGGCTATTTGCCTTTTTCTTTTGATCCCCTGCCCCCTTTGAAACGATGAGGACGCTGTTGGCAGGTCGGTCCCACATGTCATCCTCTATGAACAATAAAAGTTTCCTTTAGTGGATTTATTTTTTACCCCTAATTAATTTCTGGCTATTTCCTTTTTTTCTTTTGATCCCCTGCCGCCTTTGAAACGTTAGGATGCCGTCGCCTCATGGGTCCCGCATGTCATCCTCTCAGAACGATAAATGTTTTCTTTTCTTGGATTTTTTTACCCACTGATTTTTAGTTTTTTATTTTATTTTCGATACCCTGCCGCCTTTGACACGTTGAGGACGCTGCTGGCTCTTGGGTCCCCGATGTCAGCCTCCCGTACAAGAAACATGTGATATCTTGATTATTTTCAGGACAATAAACAGTGTGTATTTCGCTTCGAGCTATTGCAAACGGATAAATTAAATCTTCATTTTTACATAAACAAACTTATATGTTGAGTGTCCTTGTTTTTTGTTTTTGCGAAGCATAGGACTTTCCTGTTTTTTTTGAGAAAAACCGAACTTTCCTGTTTTGGAGTGGGCTGAAATTGTACGAGTCAAAAGGCCCAGCAGGATAGTTCGAAGGCCCGGATGTCCGGATGCAGCCCAATTGAAATCTTTCTTTTCTTCGATTTTTTCACCCCCGATTTACGGCTACTTCATTTTTCTTTTGGTCCTGTGCAAAATGGGTCCCACATGTCATCCTCTATGTACAGTAAATTTCTTTTCTTGGATTATTTTCGGGTACTGATATTTGGTCACCTGCCTTTTTCTTTCGATCTCATGCCGCCTTTGAAACGTTGAGGAAGCTGCTGGCGCTTGGGTCCCGCATGTCATCCTCTATGAACAATAAAAGTTTCCTTTCTTGGAGTTATTTTTGACCCCTAATTTCTGGCTACTTCCTTTTTCTTTTGATCCCCTGCCGCCTTTGAAACGTTGAAAACTTTCTTTTCTTTGATTATTTTTGGCACCTCATATTTGGTCACTTGCCTTTTTCTTTCGATCCCTGCCGCCTCTCAAACGGTGATACAAATGCTGCAAAATGGGACCCGCATGTCATCCTCTATGTACTATAAAACTTTCTTTTCTTGGATTTTTTTTGGCCCCTGATATTTGGTCACTTGCCTTTTTTTCTTTCGACCTCCTGCCGCATCTCAAACGGTGATACCGCTGCTGCTAAATGGGACCCGCATGTCATCCTCTATGTACAATAAAGTTTCTTTTCTTGGATTATTTTTGGCTCCTGATATTTGGTCACTTGCCTTTTTCTTTCGATCCCATGCCGCCTTTGAAACGTTGAGGAAGCTGGCTCATGGGTCCCGCATGTCATCCTCTATGAACAATAAAAGTTTCCATTGTTGGAGTTATTTTTTACCCCTAATTTCTGGCTACTTCCTTTTTCTTTTGATCCCCCGCCGCCTTTGAACGTTGAAGAATGCTCGCTAATGGGTCCCACATGTCAGCCTCTATGGACGATAAACCTTTCTTTTCTTGGAGTTATTTTGAC
The DNA here is from genome assembly GCF_019359855.2 of Lolium perenne. Lineage (NCBI taxonomy): Eukaryota > Viridiplantae > Streptophyta > Magnoliopsida > Poales > Poaceae > Lolium > Lolium perenne. The sequence continues at coordinate 206,944,642 of NC_067245.2, read as the reverse complement.
CCCTAATTTCTGGCTATTTTGCCTTTTTTTTGGATCCCGTGCTGCCTTGGAAACGTTGAGGATGTCGCTGCCACATGGGTCCCGCATGTCATCCTCTCGTAACGATAAATGTTTCTTTTCTTCGATTTTTTTACCAACTGATTTTTGATTTATTTTTTCTTTCGATCCTCGCCGCCTTTAAAACTTTGACGACGCTGTCGGCTCATGGGTCCCGATGTCAGCCTCCCCGTACAAGAAACATGTGATATCTTGATTATTTTGCGAGACAATAAAAAGTGTATTTCGCTCACGAGCTATTGCAAACGGATAAATTAAATCTTTATTTTTACATAAACGAACTAATATGAATCTCCTTGTTTTTGTTTTGTTTTTGCGAAGCATAGGACTTTCTTGTTTTGGAGTGGGCTAAAATTGTACGAGTCAAAAGACGTCCAGCAGGTTAGAAGGCCCAGATGGCCAGGCAGCCCCAATTTATATCTTCCTTATCTTGGATTATTTTTTGATCAAAAGGCCCAAATAGGGGTACATCCTTTTTCTTTTGGGCCGGCGTGCCGCCTTGGAAACGTTGAGGACGCTGCTGCCTCATGGGACCCGCATGTCATCATCTATGAACTATGAACTCTAAAATTTTCTTTTTTCTTGGATTTTTTTTCACCCCTCTGATTTTTGGCTATTTCCTTTTTCTTTTGTTCCCCTGCCGCCTTGGGACCCGTATGTCATCCTCTATGTACAAAAAACTTTCTTTTCTTGGAGTTTTATTCCCCCTAATTTCGGGCTACTTTCGTTTTCTTTTGATCTCAAGCCGCATTTGAAACGTTGAGACCGCTGCTGCAAAATGGGACCCACATGTCATCCTCTATGTAAAATAAAAGTTTCTTTTCTTGGATTATTTTTCACGCTCTGATTTTTGGCTATTTTCTTTTTCTTTCGATCCCCTGCTGCTTGGAAACGTTGAGGATGCTGCTGCCTCATGGGTCCCACATGTCATCCACTATGAACAATAAAAGTTTCTTTTCTTCGATTTTTTTCACCCTCTCGCTTTTTGGCTATTTCCTTTTCATTTGATCCTCGCCGCCTTGGAAACGTTGAGGATCTGCGGCGTCATGGGACCCGCATGTCATACTCTATGTACAATAAAAGTTTCTTTTCTAGGTTTTTGGCTCTGATATTTGGTCACTTGCCTTTTTCTTTCAATCTCATGCCGACTCTCAAAGGTACAATAAAAGTTTCTTTTCTTGGATTATTTTTGGCTCTGATATTTGGTCACTTGCCTTTTTCTTTCGATCTCATGCCATCTTTGAAACGTTCGGACATTTGCTACAACATGGGACCCTATGTCATCCTCTATGTACAATGAAAGTTTCTTTTCATGGATTATTTTTTGCTCTGATATTTGGTCACTTTCCTTTTTCTTTCGATCTCATGCCGCCTCGGCCCTCTGAAACGACGAGTAAGTTGTTGGCTCATGGGACCCGCATGTCATCCTCTATGTACAATAAAGTTTTTTCTTGGATTTTTTACCCCCTGATTTTTGGTCACTTGCCTTTTTCTTTCGATCCTGTGCCGCCTTTGAAATTGTGGACGCTGGCTCATGGGTACCACATGCCGGCCTCTATGAACAATAATATTTCTTTTCTTGGATTTTTTACCCCGATTTACGGCTATTTGCCTTTTTCTTTGGATCCCTGACCGCCTTTGAAACGATGAGGACGCTGCTGGCGCATAGCTCCCACATGTCAGCCTCTAAGATCAATAAACATTTCTTTTCTTGGATTTATAGTTGACCCCTAATTAATTGCGACTTCGCTTTTATTTCGATCCCCAGCCGCCTTAGAAACGTTGAGGACGCTGCTGGCTCATGGGTCCCATATGACAGCCTCTATGAAAAGTAAAACATTTACTTTCTTGGATTTATTTTTGACACCTAATTAATGACTACTTGGTTCTTTTCTTTTGATCCCGTGACGCCTTTGAAACGTTGAGGGCCCCGTCGGCTCATGGGTCCAACATGTCACCTCTATGAACAATAAGAGTTTCTATTGTTGCATTTATTTTTGACCCCTTATTTCTGGCTATTTGCCTTTTTTCCATTGCCTCGCCACCTTAGAAACGTTGAGGACGCCGCTGGCTGGGTCCCACATGTCACCTCTTTGTACGATAAAAGTTTCCTTTGTTGGATTTATTTTTGACCCCTAATTTCTCGGCTATTTGCCTTTTTCTTTCGAACTCCACAGCCTTTGAAACGTTGATGACGCTGCTGCAAACCGGGTACAATATGTCAGCCTCTTTATGCGATAAACCTTTCCTTTCTTGGATTTTTTGGACACCTGATTTCGAGCTACTTGCCTTTTTCTTTCGATCTCCTCGCCCCTTTGAGAAACGTCCGTAACGATGCTGGTTCGTGGGTCCCACATGTCATCCTCTCGAATGATAAATGTTGAGGCCGCGGCTGCAAGATACGTCCCACATGTCACCGATTTGTTGAATAAACGTTTCCTTTCTCGAATTTATATTTGACCCCCGATTTACGGCTACTTTGCCGTTTCTTTCGATCCCCGCATGTCCTGCTACTCCACCGAAAAACAGACCGGCATGTATTCATCACAATACCGGTAGCTAATTTAGGAAAAATGTGTTCATCACGGGATTCAAACAAAGATCTTCATCTCTCGCTAAATTTTGATTTCACCAAAAACCGAACAGCGTGTGTTCATGACTTTAAGTTCACAAACACTATGGTTTCTCTATAAAATAAGGTCACCATCCGTTCCTTTATTGAAGGCATTTGCGAAAAGTGTCTTTGGCTAATGGGCACCAAAGGTTCTCGTTGTTTTAAAAAAATCAAATATCATACATATTTGTTTCAAAAAAATCTGAAAATGAATGTAGACATAATAAATAAAGTAACCTACAAGCGTGTAAAATTTTAATATGACATTCTTTATATTGTAGACTACACAAAAAAGACAAAATCTGTTGAAATTTGGAGATTTGAAATATGCATACCAGTATCCACACGTTTGTTACTTTTGTGTAGCCCAGAATTTTTTGTATTTGAAACTGAAATTTTGCACGTTTATGGGACAATTCATTAGCTACTCCATGATTTTTTTTCTAATTTTTTGAACAAATAAATATATTTTTTATTTTTTCTAAAATAGCAGGAGCACTGGTGCCCAAGAGCACCAAATCTCTTAATAGGCATTTGCGCCTAATAGCGTGAGCTTAGATAATTTTTGTAGATAAAAAAGATGTCCATTGTGGTATTCAGGACAAAGATCTTCATGTCTGCTATTGCACCAAACAACAAACCAGCATGTATTAATCACAATACGGGTAGCTAATTTGTGAAAAATATGTTCAGCACGGGATTCAAACAAAGATCTTCATCTCTCGCAAAATTTTGATTTCAGCAAAAACCGAACAGCGAATGTTCATGAGGTTAAGTTCACGAACACTATGTTTTCTCTATAAAATAAGGTCACCATCTGTCTCTTATTTCTCAAGGAAAAACAGGTGGAAGTGTTGGGACGAACCACATGGGTGCTTCGGCTCTATGTTCAATCTTCTCTTTTTGTACTGCAATCTTGAGCCTATGGCAGGACCTCCATTGACGTGCATTCTGCACCAATTTGGCCTTGGACGTATCCATGTATCACGGGCGCGATTGTGGGTAGCAAAGACACAGTCAGGTTTGAACAATTGGAAATCTGGTTCTGCAGCCTCTGCGTCGATTGGCGGGGGTAGCATGAAAATTGGGTGATTGAGTCCAAGAAATAAAGAACGCCCCTTCAAATTGTTCAATCTTTCCCACCTTGCCTCTTCTACAGGGTCCAAGGTATGGGCAGATCTCAAGAAAACGTAGCACCGTACCAAAGGATAAGACCTCAGCTTGTTACCCATATGTAATATTGAAGGACCGAGGATGGGCCGATAACCTTTAACCTGAATCCACGCGAGATCAGATTCACCAGTAATGGACTCTGCTCTCATTGGTGCCAGGAACCAAGTGCGCTGGTCAGAAAATCCAAGAAATACATCTTCATCTTCATAATTATGATTATCACCATCATCATCTAATTCTTCTTCATCGAATTCGTCTTCTTCTAATTCTTCTTCTTCTAATTCTTCTTCATCAGCATCATTATCTTCATCGGCACCTCCATCGCCTTGAGCCACATTTGCTTCATCATCTTCCATGACAGCATCTCACTCGATTTGAGCGAAAATTGCAGCCACTTCTGCTTCTTCATCTTCAATGACAGGGGCGTCAATGAGACGCGGGGCTGCATGTGTCCCTGCAATGCACAAAGATCGACCACAATGCAGCAAGTAGGAACTACACTGAAAATTATCTCTTCTCTTCTATCTTCTATTTTCTACTACTATAAGGCACCAGTTTTTAACAAGACATGTAGCAGCAATTCCAACTATTGGTGTCCAAAATCTAACGGTTGGGATTAGAGGTATTCGCGTGAAAAAAATACCACACCAGTGTCCACTGTTTCTAGAACCGTCATGTTTCCATTATGAAGAAAAATCAGAGCAGTCTCACACCGATATCACACGTCCCACTTGATAGTGATTAAGAAAGGTTCCAAATTTTTGTTCATATTTATAAACTGTATGCTCACACTTATTTTGATGGTATAACCAAATTATTAGTTGTATTGAAAGTTTGAACAACATTTAGAACGCAACTTTTATACATCAGTATTGCGAATCGTAATTGGTCCAACATGTGCAGCATGCCATTTACTAGTTAAGACATAAAACAAAGACTCACCACAGGTATATGGTTCCCAAACCAGAACATCTCCATACGGATATGTAACTGCGTATACACGATGTAGGTGTGAACTTGTACCATATCCAGGAATGCCCATGGCATCGACATAGCTGTTTCTATCAAAGAATTCAGGGTTTCTCAGGATATTCCACTCCTTTTCTAAGGGCGCTTGTAGGATAGCGATCAATTCGTCAAATACAACGATTACCTCGTAATGCCATGGCCCTGCTAGATCATCTTTGTACGGCTTCTTGACGATCCGTACTTTGAGCAGTTCCAAACTTTTATCTATTTTGTATTTGAACAGGAATGGTGGGCTGCCATGCCACCATTCACTAGGAGGGCCCAAAGAAATTCCTGCATCTTGCAGAGAGGGAAGAGGTATAATAGTATCTGATATGTATATGTTGTGGATCGTCAAGTGCCCGTCCTGCTGGACAAATGCCACCCAGTCGCCGTTACAACCCACCCAGTGCATGGGTCCATGTCCATCCAGTTCCTCCTTGGTATGGATAAATGCTGGAACTGTCAGCTTGTCTAATGGCATCAGCAACGCGTGAATGCCCTGCAAATAGGATTTGTTTCAAAATTGTCTATGCATGCAAGGTATTCGACAGAATGAAGAGCGGATTGTGCAGAACTGAAGCACAGATGTAATGGATAAATAAAGCAATTCCGAAGAGTACATGTGCATAGTGAAGGCAGCAAACCTTACAGTACTCCCAAATCAGGTGATGATGTTGAGTCTAAATTCATGCATGATGTTTGGCAATAAGAAAAGTTGATTGAAAAAACACAAGCTGAAACGAGATGAGTAAATAAATAAATACTCTTACAGTATTGTCGCGGTCGTACTGGCCATGTCTCGGGGTCGCATGATGGAGCAGGCTCGGTAAACCGAACGGAACCTTATGCGCTCCGCGGATGGCATGCCGCATGCCGATCATGCCTCGAGCGAGGCGACCAAGGTCGAGGATATCCGCCCGCTCGGCTATGTTCTCCACCAGTGGGTAGTGGAGGTTGCCCCACCCCATGGACTGGTGGTAGCAATCAGGAATCTCCTCAACCTTACGCTTCTGCTTCATTGGAGTCGGTAATCTAATGCAAGGGAGAGAGGGGTGAACGGGAGAAAGAGACAGAAGAGGTTTTTTTTTTGAGAAGATGCAGTAGTAGTACTACGATACTAGGAGGTGGAGATGCGGGGCATGTTTCCGGGGGAGAGGAACCACTATTTCCCTTTTAAAAAATAACAGCACTTGCGCATTAGAACTTGGGGCGGGGATATAGCGGTAAGAGGTATTGACCAACTTTCCCTCACCTTGACCCCACGTGGTTGTGAACCCGAGATAATTCTTTTTGATGAACCCGATATACTTATTATAGTACTAAAATAGTACAAGTATATACCTTGTACTCCTATATACTAACATTACTATTTTAAGGACTTTTGTTCCATGAGCAACAACTTCCCCCACTCCGCTCATCCGAAATCCTAGCCCCTCCAACTTCAAGGACCAATCAACATAGCTATGGCCTTCTAATTTGGCTCAAGTCGCCGCACACATAGTCCTCCCGCCGACAAGGAATAGGAGCATCAGCCCTTTCGTCGCTTGTTGTTATACATAATCATATACAGTACCATATATATTTCAAATTTCCATATCAAAAAATAGTTCAAATCTGAATTTTAACATCTCAAGCTAAACCCTCGCTTGCTCTTAAACATAAGCATACCATAGTTCTACTTTTGTCTTCACCGAACAACAGAACACAATGTGTTCATCACAACATAGCCAACCGGAGTACCTAGTAATGTAACTAGAGAAGTGAACCTATAGTTGATCAAGCCTTCAACTTTAACACAATAATACCCCCACATTGTGTGTTGAGGAGCCACACCCATATATTTAAGAGTACCATCATGTAGACCACAAATGCATCAATGAAGAGAGGGGTATACTTATAGACCACCTCTTTACAAAACAGTTGTAATTAGTAGACCACAATTGCCTTGTTCATTAGCTATGAAATTACATACTATCAGTAGCTACAATGGCTGCAGGCCCTGTTTCAGAATTAAACATCACACTTGTTCCAATCCGGGGCGTTGGCGAAGTTTGGGATGAACCAAAGCGGTGTCTTTACCAGGTACCTATCTTTTTTTGTTTTGCATGTTTTCTCCAAGGCGTTGGTTTGGAAACCAACGGCGCAATCTTCACGATTCAGACTGAATCGGCATATTTCAGGCAGCTGCGAATTGCGAAGCCATGCTTCATTCGGCAAGGTGTACACACAATTTCTTCTCGTCAAACATCCTGGGACAACATCTGCACCGCCTAATGGCAGCATAATCGGATAGTTCACTCCAAGGAAAAGAGAATATTCTCCAAGGTCATCAATCTTTTCCCATGAAATACCTTCATTTAACTTACTAGTGTCCTTCGTGAACACCAGGCAACCAAACCCAGAAGCATAGTTTCCAACAGTGCGACCATGATGAACACGACGATCAGAAGCAGTATGGCAAACTTTACAGGAATATTCCCTTTCATCCGCAATGCCCAGTGTATGGATCAGAAGAAGTCTAGAACCATCTATAGATCTTGCTAACCACCACATGCCATAATCGACCTCGTGATCATGGCCAAGAGCATCATCAGGTGCACACCGCCATTCAAACACAATGGGCGGTGGCTCTACGATCAGCGGAGGACCTGCTTGAAAACGAAATTACTGTTAAGAAGGGTATGTTTGGTTTGCACAAATCTGAAAACGTAAGAATTGGGAAAACGCATTAGGATTCAGATGGGATGATATAATGGCATTTCCATTCAATAATACAGCATATTGGTGTATTTGAGTACATCACATGGGAAACCAAAGGATTCATTTCAAGAAGTTCAAGTAGAGGTCAAAATCCAACATAATTCAATCTGAGAATAAAACTCCTAATTATACAATCCTCAAATTTTTCTATGGTAATCATCTCGAATAAAAAGTCTAAATACCAATGAAATTTCATCCCAAGCAAATATGCCCCAAGCCTCCAAGTCAGATCAGTCAGGTTCGAAAATTAATAAGTTTGTGCATTAAAATTATCTTTACAGCCATGAATAATGAAGCTCATCATACACTACGTCCGGAGGAAAATTACCGACTTTGCCGAGGATTCCATGCGTGAACGGTGCCGGTATGAGTTGTGGCAAACACAAGCACATTGTGGAGAATTGCATCGCTGTAATTGTAAAAGATGTGGTACTTGGGCTCTGTAAGAACTGTCCATCCAGAATCTTCGCCGCAAAGGAGGGAAACTCTGATGTCAAAAACAGCAACAAGAGAGAAATATTTGTACCCCAGTAATTTGTGGGAACTTGGCAAATATATATCTTGTGAAATATAATAGCACGAAGGTTGTGGTGGTATATATTTGGAATGTGGGTGGTTTCAAACGGCACGGGAGAGGAATTTCACGGCGAGTGTAGACGTTGACAAGTTTCCATTTGCAAGCGGAAAGCCGGTGTCAACCATGGCAACCCAATCTCCATTGGCACCTACCCACCGCTACCCGCATCGTCTGGCATCACAAGCGTCGGAGGAGAACCTGTCCAGCGGCGTCAGCTTGCAATCCCGTGCTACCTTCGTCGGGTGAGAATGAAGAACACATGGCAGGCCAAACGGGAGAGAAAAAGATAGAGTTGCACTATCATTTGCAGAGTCGAAAAATAGTTTGGACGAACCGACGAGGCTCGCGGCGGTGATGACGTCGCATCTTGTTACGAGTTCTTCAAGGGGACCTTCGGAAAAGACCTTACGAAACAGCTTCGTAGTCATCATTTTCCTTGTTCGATGCCGCCATCGCAGGGCAGGGGGTGGGTCTATGAGGTTTGGGTTCAACTGATTGGAGTTTAATTTGGGTTCGATGGCGGCAGGTGGCGGGGAAGATGAAGAACGGAGGCTCTCAAACTGGGCGGTGGAATTGATCCTAAGCTGCATGGCGGCGGCACTGGCGCGTGCTATGGAAGGTGGTCGATTGGTGCGGGCGGGGGCGGAGGTAGACGATGGAGGTGAACCGAAATAGGGCAGGTGGGGGCGGGGCGCTTGACTTCGCTCCTCTACACTCTGCTGACATCTCCTCCTGTTTCTTGGAAAGTGTATAGACCCATAATAAAAAGTCACTGTTCCCTCTGAAAAGGTGAAGAACAAGTCACTGGTCTAACGTGCAAATTTGGACATCCCAAGCTATGTGTTGTCATGTTAATTCAATGTCCATGGCAGTATTTTGAATTTTGCGTGACCAAAAGAAGTACGCCTTGGCCTTTCACAATCGGGGTTTCTTTAGAGCAAGAACAATAGAAGAGCCAACAGCTGGCAAAAGTACCACGTAGCCGGGCTATAAGCGCCCACTATTGTCCTACTTCCTCTTGGCGTGATACTCCCTCCGTCCACAAATAAGTGGACGTGCGGGATTTTCAAGGTAAATTAGTAAAAGGAAAGAAAAAAATGCATTGGAGCACTCGTATCTTAAGAAACACATGTACTCAACCACGGTTGTAGATTTTCTCGGCGCAAGACTTTTCCCCAGCAGTTGTGGCTTTCAGTTATTCGTGGGTGTGGGGAGGAGCTCCGCCGCATCGGTAGAAAGCAAAGAGGGACGGCAGCTCTCGATCGTGCGGTGTACTCGTAAATCACGTGTGACCCATGCCCTAATAATTCACAATGCATTGATGAGGGCTATCACTTCATCATCCAATAAAATGTACTTAGTAACTATGGTAATAATATTGTCTTCTCGCAAAAAAAATGGTAAAAATATTGTCTCTTAAGCCATGTACTAGTACAGTGCAAGATGCTTTAGAGAAATAAACCTATATTTTATTGCTACTCCGTAATACACATGGTTATTTATTCTAGGCAAATGCCTACCGAAAGATGTAGGAATAGGGAAATGTAGGATTGCAATGTCATGTCCACTCCAATCCTATAGGAATTCATAGAATCCAAACTTTGTTTGATTCCACCATAGGAAAAGTAAAGCATTCTTAAAAAGAGGCATGAGTAGATGTTTAATTTTCTATGGAATATGTGCAAAGAAATCCTTAGGAAAAATTCCTATCGGAAACAATCCTACAAATCAAACAGCCAAGGATTCAATTGTACCAATTTCCTATGCAAATCCTTGGTGTTCACCCAATCCTCTCGAATACTCATCCAAAAAATGCACTAATACTTTGATGGGGAGTTTTTGTATTCTAGGCAAGAATAGAGGGTTTGCGGGGATGACTTGAGAAGTGTATTAACCAAAGAAGGCATAAGTAATACACCAACACACACTAACATGCCCTTAATGGATGTATCTCCATAAACTCCCTCTGTTCTTTATTACTACTACTAGTTTATGTACTTCTTAACTAATATGGGATAATCATGAAATATATTTTCTAACATTCAGCCAAAATATAGTGTTTCGACTTTTTAAAATACTGAAAAACTAGTAATTAAAAATATTTGAGCTATCAAATCTAGGAAGTTTGAAAATATTTTGTATTCCGTCCGAAAGTTGTGTTACTTGGTGTAAGATTCACACAAAAATGATGAAAATATCAAACCTTCAAAAAAATTGTAGTAATTCAAACGTTATGTGCGTTTCATAATTTTGCAAAATCGATTCTATTTGCAATTAAAACTATAGTAGTTGGTGGTCCCCGATCATCTGATTTGCTCTTAAACAGCTCAATCCTAAATTTGAACCTCCACCGCAACGTAACGGGATAGTTGGTGGTTTGTGCGGAAAAAATTACAGTTTAAAAAAGTGTTTTACGCAACGAAGGCAGCAATAAGCGGTAGTTTGTGCAATTTCCTCGTGTAAACAACATGTAGCGTCGAAGTAATAGTACTAGGAGTACAGAAATCTTGTGTAATTTCTAGTTCTACATATTACTAGTGTCCACTGTTTGAGAGTTGATGGTGAATGGGTCTAATTTTCAATCGAATGAGAATTAGCAAATTGATTTTTATGACAAAAGCATACAAAGGGAGTAAAACAACATACCCGCATTCGCCGCTGCTACCAGCATGCGATGCCTCCACGAGTGCATTGACGGTCGCTGCAAATCCTCGGAAGGCATCTAGGTTTTGCAGATCGTCGATTGCCGCTGTCCGGCTAAGCTTAACCAGCATAGCTGCCGCCAAGATATCTCGGATTTGGACCACGGGTAGAAGCTGATTGGGGTCGAAGGATTGCACGATTCGGAATTTGAAGTACCAAGCCCTCGGCTCCGATGATGGAAGTTTGGAACTCGGCCCGGCCAGAACCTCCCAAATCTGTGTGTGGCATTGGATGCCCATCGGCATCCCCAATGCTGCCGACGCCGTGATGTGGTCGGTCGCACTTTGGTCCCCACTAAAGGCTGGGGCTGCAGCACGTCGCCGCCGCCCCCGACGTCCCCACGACGGCAACGCCATGGACCGAGGCGCTGAGTTTGTTGGCGAACCCGAAGCCCTGGATGGCAAGTGCTTCTTCACAATGGAAGCATCCTCACCCGGCGAGGTTCGCCCCGGCGCATGCCTATGCTCCGACCAGCCCACTTTGCCGCTGCCGCACTGGGCTGCCGCCGATACCCGGGCCACCGCCGCTTCATGGGACCCCCTCCCTCCTCTCCCTCTCCTAGATCAAAGGGCGCCGGGAGTCTAGCCACAGCAAGACACGTAGCCGCTGCTTCATCGCACACCAATGGCACACAGACATTTGCGAGCTTTTAGCGCACACCCCTCCGAGGCTGAGTCGTGGAGCCTGGGTGCACGGGGCTATGGCTGGAGGAGTCGCCATGGGACGAGGGGTGTCGAGTGCTCGGGTAAGTACGGGAAAGGCGAAGTTTTGCATAACCTTATATGATCACATCAATGCTTCTCAAGGAGCCAAATACGTATCGAAACCGGAAAAGTTTGAACGTTTGAAAACTTTGCCGGCATAATGCATCCTTCCAATGCACGCCTACTAAGGTAGAAAGCCAACTCAATTGCTACTTTGTTGGCAAAATGTACCATGGCTCAATCTTAGGTCACACACCCATGAAGCCAAGTTAACACATCTATCAATTGGTATATTTTGGTCATATTAAAAAATTTACTTGAAACTTGTTGGTCATGCCATTCTACTACTCGCCTAACACTTTTTCTACGCGGGAAGGAGGGGGGTATGATGCTACCCTGAATTTTTATGCCCATTTGTATCTTGGTCAAATCCTAGGTTTGAACAAAATTTAAAACATGAAAATGAAAAATTAAGCCTGGATCCACTACAAGAAAAGTTGCCAAACTTTTCTTGTAGTGATCCTTCTTAATTAGTAACTTCAAAATGAAGCTTTTGGAAGGTTTCTGAAATTTCCATGTTTGAAACCCAAAACACCTCTTCATGATTGACTTCATAAGACAAATCGAGTTTAGGGTTAGGGGTAGATACATGATTTTTCTAGTTTGAATATGTCTAGACCTGGCTTATCAACTTGAATGCTTAGTATATGACATAAGAAGATGTACTATGTGCATTGGTTTTTCATTTATTTGATTTGTTTTGAATTTTTATGCCGAATCAAATTTTGGTCAAATCATAGGTTTAACCAAGATTTAAACAAGTTTAAAACATTAAAATGAAAAATTAAGCATGGATCCTTCTTAGTCACTCCAAAATGAAGCTTTTGGGAGGCTTTTGAAATGTCTATGTTTGAAACCCAAAACCACTTCTCTTCATGCTTGACTTCATAAGACAGATGAGTTTAGGGTTAGGGGTAGATACATGATTTTTCTGGTTTGAATAGGTCTAGACCTTGTTATCAAGTTGAATGGCTTACTATCTGACATAAGAAGACTATGTGCTTTGGTTTTTCATTTTTGATTTTTTCGATTGTTTTTATGCCCATTTGAATCTTGGTCAAATCCTAGGTTTGAACAAGAATTTAAACAAGTTTAAAACATGAAAATGAAAAGGTAAGCATGGATCCTTCTTAGTCAGTCCGAAATGAAGCTTTTGGGCGGTTTTCGAAATTTCCTTGTTTGAAAACCCAAACCACTTCTCTTCATGCTTGACTTCATAAGACAAATTTAGGGTTAGGGGTATAGATACATGATTTTTCTTGTTTGATATGTCTAGATATTGTTTATCAACACTTGAATGCTTACAATATATGTGACGCAAGAAGACTATGTGTTATGGTTTTTCATTTTTGGGGGTTTTTTCGAATTTTTTATGCGCACTTGAATCTTGGTCAAATCCTAGCTAGCTAGGTTTGACCAAGCTTTAAACAAGTTTAAAACATGAAAATGAAAAAGTAAGCATGTATCCTTCTTAGTCACTCCAAAATTAAGCTTTTCGGAGGTTTTTGAAATTTCCATCTTGTAAACCCAAAACCACGTATCTTCATGTTTGACTTCAAAAGACAGAGTTTAGGGTTAGGGGGTAGATACATGATTCTTCTTTTAATATGTTTAGATCTTGTTTTATCAACTTGAATGTTGACCGTAAGACATAAGAAGACTATGTTTTTGAATTTTTTATGAATCTTGGTCAAATCCAAGGGTTGACCAAGATTTAAACAAGTTTAAAACATGAAAATGAAAATGTTTCAAGTTCACCTTTGGTTCGATCTTTCAGTAACCAGGCGCATATATATATGGATGCAAATTGAGATAATTAATTCGTGAAACATTGGAAATGTCCATCGTGTGTCATGTTTCCCCCTCACATGAAAATTGGATTGGTGGCAGACAAGTAAAAGCACATTTATGTGCGACAACCCAAAATGCACATATTTTGCTGAGTTTTCATGCATGCATTAAAAGTTGTGAATATATACATAAAATGCATGTGGGTCATGATTGAAAAGTTTGACATGTATATGGTTCTTGTGTAGTAGTACTATAGTAGGTACGCAAACTCCCAGCCATCTTCTTTGTCAAGAGAAGACGCGCACCAGGATGCGTAGTGGAAGTCGTCTACTGGATCATACATTTGTCCCTCTCACGGAAAAGAAAAAGAAAAAAACATCTCTCTCATTCTCGGCCTCGCTCGACTCGCTCGCTCGCAGCCTCGCACCTCCTGCGCACCGACAAACGCTGCACTGTGAGTCAACATCACCAGAAAAAAGATATACACCATAAATAATATAAGGGGCCCCGTGACTGCTATCCCTTCTTCTCCTTTCGTGTGATCCCTCTTCCTCCGAGTTTCACTGGACGGGCAAACACACATGTGCTGCATAGTAATAATAAAAAAGTAAAAAATCGACCTATGAATATATGATTAAATAGGTAAAATCCTGGGTTTTATCAAGGTTTAAACAAGTTTAAAACATGAAAATGAATAGGTAAGCATGGATCCTTCTTAGTCACTCTAAAATGAAGCTTTCGCGAGGTTTTTGAAATTTCCATGTTTGAAACCCAAAACCACTTCTCTTCATGCTTGACTTCGTAAGACAGAGTTTAGGGTTAGGGGTAGATACATGCTTTTTCTGGTTTGAATATGTCTAGACCTTGTTTATCAACTTGAATGCTTACTATATGACATAAGAAGGCTATGTTCTTTGGTTTTTCATTTTTTCTGTTTTTTTCTGATTTTTTATGCCCATTTAAATCTTGGTCAAATCCTAGGTTTGACCAAGATTTAAACAAGTTTAAAACATGAAAATGAAAAGGTAAGCCTGGATCCTTCTTAGTCACAGTAAAATGACGCTTTTGGGAGGTTTGTGAAATTTCCATGTTTGAAACCCAAAAGCACTTCTCTTCATGCTTGACTTCATAAGACAGAGTTTAGGGTTAGGGGGTGTAGATACATGATTTGTCTGGTTTGAATATGTCCAAATCTTATTTATCAACTTTTGAATGCATGCTACTCTCTCAAAGAAAAACTTTTGAATGCTTACTATATGACATAAGAAGACTATATGCTTTTAAAATTCAAACATATGGTAAGCATTCTTATGTCATATAGTAAGCATTCAAGTTGATAAACAAGCAAGGTTTGGACATATTCAAACTAGACAAATCATGTATCTACCCCCTAACCCCTAATTAAATTGTCTTATGAAGTCTAGCATGAAGAGAAGTGGTTTTGGGTTTCAAACATGGAAATTTCAAAAACCTCCCAAAAACTTCATTTTAGAGTGACTAAGAAGGATATACAAGCTTCCCTTTTCATTTTCATGTTTTAAACTTGTTTAAATCTTGGTCAAACCTCTAGGATTTGACCAAAAGATTCAAATGGGCATGGAAATTCATAAAAAATCAAAAGAATGAAAAACCAAAGGACATAACATTATTATGTCATATATAAATAGTAAGCATTCAAGTTGATAAACAAGGTCTAGACATATTCAAACCAGAAAATCATGTATATATCTACCCCTAACCCTAAACTCTGTCTTATGAAGTCAAGCATGCATGAAGAGAAGTGGTTTTGGTTTCAAACATGGAAATTTTGAAAAACCCTCCCAAGAGCTACATTTTGGAGTGAGTAAGAAGGATATATAGATGCTTAATTTTTCATATTCATGATTTAAACTTGTTTAAACCATGTTCAAACCTAGGATTTGACCAAGATTCAAATGGGCATAAAATTTTAAAAAAATCAAAAAATAAAAAACAAGTCACATAGTATTCTTATGTCATATAGTAAGCATTCAATTAAGTTGATAAACAAGGTCTAGACATATTCAAACCAGGAAAATCATGCATCTACCCCTAACCCTAGCTAAACTCTATCTTATGAAGTCAAGCATGCATGAAGAGAAGTGGTTTTTGGTTTCAAACGTTTAAGCCAAAAGCCCCTTTTCAAATATTTCAAACTTATTCAAATTTGGTTCAAATATGAAAGACATACAAGTTATAGCACACATAGTGCATACATTTTCACACATACTGCACTAGATGCTAACCCTATAGTTTGAGGCCATTTGGGTGACCTAGGTCGAAAAAATTCTTGGATTAGAATCGTGTTGTTCGAACCCCGTAGTTGGATTTTTTTGAACCCTTGATCTCGTAGAACTGGGCAAAACCCTAGTTTAACCTATTTAATTACAGATTCGTATATCGATTTTTCTACGAGTACTACCTTTTTATTATTACTATGCAGCACATGGGTGTTTGCCCGTCGAGTGAAACTCGGAGGAAGAGGGATCACTCGGAAGGAGAGAAGAAGGGAGAGCATTATGGTGTCTCCCCTTTTTCGGGTGATGATGTTGACTTTTGTGCAGGGTTTGTCAGTGAGCAGGAGGTGCGAGCGAGCGAGCGAGCGAGTCGAGCGAGGCCGAGAATGAGAGAGATTTGTTTTTTTTTGTGAGAGGGACAACGGAAGGATCCAGAAGGACCCACAGACTTCCAATACGCATCCTGATGCGTCTTCTCTTGACAAAGAAGATGGCTGGGAGTTTGCGTACCTATTGCACGTGACTTGTGCTCACTAAAGTGTGGGACCTCAAGCGTGGGCACCACACGTAAGTGACAGACCTGTTGGTGTAAAAACTCGATTGATTATTATAGTGCATTAGAACAAAGTTTCCTATGGATTCAAGGGTAGGAAATCCAAGTTAACTCATTTACATGACATTATTATTTCCATGAAGCAAAGTTAACACATCTATCGATTGGTACATTTTTGAGTGACTAAGAAGGATCCATGCTTACTTATTCATTTTCACGTGTTAAACTTGTCTAAATCTTGGTCAAACCTAGGATTTGACCAAGATTCAAATGGGCAGAAAAATAAAATAAAAAATAGAAAAATGAAAAACCAAATCACATAGTCATCTTATGTCATATAGTAAGCATTAAAGTTGATAAACAAGGTCTAGAAATATCAAACCATACAAATCATGTATCTACCCCCTAACCCCTAAACTATGTCTTATAAATTAAGTCAAGCATGAAGAGATGTGGTTTTGGGTTTCAAACATGGAAATTTCAAAAACCTCCCAAAAACTTCATTTTAGTGTGACTAAGAAGGATACACGCTTCCCTTTTCATATTCATGTTCTAAGCTTGTTTAAATTATCTTGGTCAAACCTAGGATTTGACAAGATTCAAATGGGCATCAATATTGAAAAAAATCAGAAAAAAAGAAAAACCAAAGGAAATAGTTTTCTTATGTCATATAGTAAGCATTAAAGTTGATAAACAAGGTCTAGACATATTCAAACTAGACAAATCATGTATCTATACCCCCTAACCCCTAAACTCTGTCTTATGAAGTCAAGCATGTGAAGAGGAAGTGGTTTTGGGTTGCAAACATGGAAATTTCAAAAACCTACGAAAAACTTCATTTTAGAGTTTCTAAGAAGGATCCATGCTTACCTTTGCATTTTCATATTTTAAACTTGTTTAAATCATTATCAAGCCTAGCATTTGACCAATATACAAATGGGTGGGCACAAAATTCAAAAAAATCAGAAAAATGAAAAACAAATTAAAGCACATAGTCTTCATATGTCATATCGTATGAATTCAAGTTGATAAACGAGGTCTAGGTATATCCAAACCAGACAAATCATGTATCTACCCCCTGTCGATCTTATGAAGTCTAGCATGAAGAGAGAAGTCGTTTTTGGTTTCAAACATGGAAATTTCAAGAACATCCCAAAAGCTTCATTTTAGAGTGACTAAGAAGGATACATGCTTCCCTTTTCATTTTTATGTTTAAACTAGTTTAAATCTTGGTCAAACCTAGGATTTGACCAAGATTCAAATATATGGGCATAAAATTCAAAAAAAAAATAGTAAAATTTAAAACCAAGGCACAAAGTCTTCTTATGTCATATAGTAAACAATCAATTAATTAAGTTGATAAACGAGGTCTAGACATATTCAAACCAGGAAAATCATGTATCTACCCCCTAATGCCCTAGCTAAACTCTGTCTTATGAAGTCAAGCATGCATGAAGAGAAGTGGTTTTTCATTTCAAACGTTTAAGCCAAAAGGTAAGCATGGATCCTCCTTAATTAGTCACTGTAAAATGAAGCTTTTGGGAGGTTTGTGAAATTTCCATGTTTGAAACCCAAAAGCACTTCTCTTCATGCTTGACTTCATAAGACAGAGTTTAGGGTTAGGGGGTGTAGATACATGATTTGTCTGGTTTGAATATGTCCAAATCTTATTTATCAACTTTTGAATGCATGCTACTCTCTCAAAGAAAAACTTTTGAATGCTTACTATATATATGACATAAGAAGACTATATGCTTTTAAAATTCAAACATATGGTAAGCATTCTTATGTCATATAGTAAGCATTCAAGTTGATAAACAAGCAAGGTTTGGACATATTCAAACCAGACAAATCATGTATCTACCCCCTAACCCCTAATTAAATTGTCTTATGAAGTCTAGCATGAAGAGAAGTGGTTTTGGGTTTCAAACATGGAAATTTCAAAAACCTCCCAAAAACTTCATTTTAGAGTGACTAAGAAGGATATACAAGCTTCCCTTTTCATTTTCATGTTTTAAACTTGTTTAAATCTTGGTCAAACCTCTAGGATTTGACCAAAAGATTCAAATGGGCATAGAAATTCATAAAAAATCAAAAGAATGAAAAACCAAAGGACATAACATTCTTATGTCATATATATATAGTAATTAAGCATTCAAGTTGATAAACAAGGTCTAGACATATTCAAACCAGAAAATAATGTATATATCTACCCCTAACCCTAAACTCTGTCTTATGAAGTCAAGCATGCATGAAGAGAAGTGGTTTTTGGTTTCAAACATGGAAATTTCGAAAACCCTCCCAAGATCGAGCTACATTTTGGAGTGACTAAGAAGGATATATAGATGCTTAATTTTTCATATTCATGATTTAAACTTGTTTAAACCATGTTCAAACCTAGGATTTGACCAAGATTCAAATGGGCATAAAATTTTAAAAAAATCAAAAAATAAAAAAACAAGGCACATAGTATTCTTATGTCATATAGTAAGCATTCAATTAAGTTGATAAACAAGGTCTAGACATATTCAAACCAGGAAAATCATGCATCTACCCCCTAACCCTAGCTAAACTCTGTCTTATGAAGTCAAGCATGCATGAAGAGAAGTGGTTTTTGGTTTCAAACGTTTAAGCCAAAAGCCCATTTTCAAATATTTCAAACTTATTCAAATTTGGTTCAAATTTGAAAGACATACAAGTTATAGCACACATAGTGCATACATTTTCACACATACTGCACTAGATGCTAACCCTATAGTTTGAGGCCATTTGGGTGACCTAGGTCGAAAAAATTCTTGGATTAGAATCGTGTTGTTCGAACCCCGTAGTTGGATTTTTTTGAACCCTTGATCTGTAGAACTGGGAAAAACCCTAGTTTAACCTATTTAATTACAGATTCGTATATCGATTTTTCTACGAGTACTACCTTTTTATTATTACTATGCAACACATGGGTGTTTGCCCGTCGAGTGAAACTCGGAGGAAGAGGGATCACTCGGAAGGAGAGAAGAAGGGAGAGCATTATGGTGTCTCCCCTTTTTCGGGTGATGATGTTGACTTTTGTGCAGGGTTTGTCAGTGAGCAGGAGGTGCGAGCGAGCGAGCGAGTCGAGCGAGGCCGAGAATGAGAGAGATTTGTTTTTTTTGTGAGAGGGACAATCGAAGGATCCAGAAGGACCCACAGACTTCCAATACGCATCCTGATGCATCTTCTCTTGACAAAGAAGATGGCTGGGAGTTTGCGTACCTATTGCACGTGACTTGTGCTCACTGAAGTGTGGGACCTCAAGCGTGGGCACCACACGTAAGTGACAGACCTGCTGGTGTAAAAACTCGGTTGATTATAATAGTGCATTAGAACAAAGTTTCCTATGGATTCAAGGGTAGGAAATCCAAGTTAACTCATTTACATGACATTATTATTTCCATGATGCAAAGTTAACACATCTATCGATTGGTACATTTTTGAGTGACTAAGAAGGATCCAGGCTTACTTATTCGTTTTCACGTGTTAAACTTGTCTAAATCTTGGTCAAACCTAGGATTTGACCAAGATTCAAATGGGCAGAAAAATAAAATAAAAAACAGAAAAATGAAAAACCAAATCACATAGTCATCTTATGTCATATAGTAAGCATTAAAGTTGATAAACAAGGTCTAGAAATATCAAACCATACAAATCATGTATCTACCCCCTAACCCCTAAACTATGTCTTATAAATTAAGTCAAGCATGAAGAGATGTGGTTTTGGGTTTCAAACATGGAAATTTCAAAAACTTCCCAAAAACTACATTTTAGAGTGACTAAGAAGGATACATGCTTCCCTTTTCATATTCATGTTTTAAGCTTGTTTAAATTATCTCGGTCAAACCTAGGATTTGACAAAGATTCAAATGGGCATCAAAATTGAAAAAAATCAGGAAAAAGAAAAACCAAAGCAAATAGTTTTCTTATGTCATATAGTAAGCCAATTAAGTTGATAAACAAGGTCTAGACATATTCAAACTAGACAAATCATGTATCTATACCCCCTAACCCCTGAACTCTGTCTTATGAAGTCAAGCATATGAAGAGAAGTGGTTTTGGGTTTCAAACATGGAAATTTGAAAAACCTCCCAAAAACTTCATTTTAGAGTGACAAAGAAGGATACATGCTTCCCTTTTCATATTCATGTTTTAAGCTTGTTTAAATTATCTCGGTCAAACCTAGGATTTGACAAAGATTCAAATGGGCATCAAAATTGAAAAAAATCAGGAAA
The DNA here is from genome assembly GCF_019359855.2 of Lolium perenne. Lineage (NCBI taxonomy): Eukaryota > Viridiplantae > Streptophyta > Magnoliopsida > Poales > Poaceae > Lolium > Lolium perenne. The sequence goes on along the minus strand of NC_067245.2, from coordinate 206,924,125 downwards.
AAGAAAAACCAAAGCAAATAGTTTTCTTATGTCATATAGTAAGCCAATTAAGTTGATAAACAAGGTCTAGACATATTCAAACTAGACAAATCATGTATCTATACCCCCTAACCCCTAAACTCCGTCTTATGAAGTCAAGCATATGAAGAGAAGTGGTTTTGCTCCCAAAAGCTTCATTTTAGAGTGACTAATTAAGAAGGATCCATGCTTACCTTTGCATTTTCATATTTTAATCTTGTTTAAATCATTATCAAGCCTAGGATTTGACCAAGATACAAATGGGTGGGCACAAAATTCAAAAAATGAGAATAATGAAAAACAAAAGCACGTATAGTATGTCTTCTTATGTCATATCGTATGCATTCAAGTTAAACGAGGTCTAGGTATATCCAAACCAGACAAATCATGTATCTACCCCCTGTTGATCTTATGAAGTATAGCATGAAGGAGAAGTCGTTTTGGGTTTCAAACATGGAAATTTCAAGAACATCCCAAAAGCTTCATTTTAGAGTGACTAAGAAGGATACATGCTTCCCTTTTCATTTTCATGTTTTAAACTTGTTTAAATCTTGGTCAAACCTAGGATTTGACCAAGATTCAAATATATGAGCATAAAATTCAAAAAAACAAAAAAATGAAAACCAAGGCACGTAGTCTTCTTATGTCATATAGTAAGCAATCAATTAAGTTGATAAACAAGGTCTAGACATATTCAAACCAGGAAAATCATGTATCTACACCCCCTAACGTACCCTAGCTAAACTCTGTCTTATGAAGTCAAGCATGCATGAAGAGAAGTGGTTTTTGGTTTCAAACGTTTAAGGCAAAAGGTAAGCATGGATCCTCCTTAGTCACTGTAAAATGAAGCTTTTGGGAGGTTTGTGAAATTTCCATGTTTGAAACCCAAAACCACTTAAGACAGAGTTTATGGTTAGGTGTAGATACATGATTTTTCTTGTTTGAATATGTCTAGACCTTGTTTATCAACTTGAATTTTTTACTATATGATATAAGAAGGCTATATATATGTGCTTTGGTTTTTCATTTTTTGATTTCTTTCGAATTTTTTATGCCTATTTAAATCTTGGTCAAATCCTAGGTTTAAACAAGTTTAAAACATGAAAATGAAACGGTAAGCATGAATCCTTCCTTACTCACTCTAAAATGAAGGTACTTGAAAATTTTATGTTTGAAACCCAAAACCCCAGTTCTCTTCATATGTTTGACTTCATAAGACAGAGTTTAGGTTTAGGGGTAGATATGATACATGATATTTCTGCTTTGAATATGTCTAGACCTTGTTTATCAACTTGAATGCTTACTATATGACATAAGAAGGCTATATATGTGCTTTGGTTTTTCATTTTTGTTGAATTTTTCTGAATTTTTACTCCCATTTGAATCTTGGTCAAATCCTAGGTTTGACCAAGGTTAAAACAAGTTTAAATCATGGCAATGAAAAGGTAAGCATGGATCATTCTTAGTCTCTCTAAAATGAAGCTTTTGGGAGGTTTTTGAAGTTTTCATGTTTGAAACCCAAAATCACTTCTCTTCATATGCTTGGCTTCATAAGACAAAGATTAGGGTTTAGGGGTAGATATATACATGTTTTGGGAGGTTTTTGAAATTTCCATGTTTGAAACCCAAATCCACTTCTCTTCATCCTTGACGTCTTCATAAGACAAAAGTATAGGGTTATATATATATGCATGGGTAGATACATGCTTTTTTCTGGTTTGAATATGTATAGACCTTCTTTAAAATTATCAACTTAATTGAATGCTTACTATATATATGACATAAGAAGGCTATATATGTGCTTTTTTTTAATTTTAATTTTTTCATTTTTTCCTGATTTTTTATGCCCATTTGAATCTTGGTCAAATCCTAGGTTTGATCAAGATTTAAACAAGCAGTTTAAAAAAATGAAAATGAAAAGGTAAGCCTGGATCCTTCTTAGTCACTGTAAAATGAAGCTTTTGGGAGGTATGTGAAATTTCCCTGTTTGAAACCCAAAAGCACTTCTCTTCATGCTTGACTTCATAAGACAGAGTTTAGGGTTAGGGGGTGTAGATACATGATTTGTCTGGTTTGAATATGTACAAATCTTATTTATCAACTTTTGAATGCATGCATGCTACTCTCTCAAAGAAAAACTTTTGAATGCTTACTATATGACATAAGAAGACTATATGCTTTTAAAATTCAAACATATGGTAAGCATTCTTATGTCATATAGTAAGCATTCAAGTTGATAAACAAGCAAGGTTTGGACATATTCAAACCAGACAAATCATGTATCTACCCCCTAACCCCTAATTAAATTGTCTTATGAAGTCTAGCATGAAGAGAAGTGGTTTTGGGTTTCAAACATGGAAATTTCAAAAACCTCCCAAAAACTTCATTTTAGAGTGACTAAGAAAGATATACAAGCTTCCCTTTTCATTTTCATGTTTTAAACTTGTTTAAATCTTGGTCAAACCTCTAGGATTTGACCAAAAGATTCAAATGGGCATGGAAATTCATAAAAAATCAAAAGAATGAAAAAACAAAGGACATAACATTCTTATGTCATATATATAGTAAGCATTCAAGTTGATAAACAAGGCCTAGACATATTCAAACCAGAAAATCATGTATATATCTACCCCTAACCCTAAACTCTGTCTTATGAAGTCAAGCATGCATGAAGAGAAGTGGTTTTGGTTTCAAACATGGAAATTTCGAAAAAACCTCCCAAGAGCTACATTTTGGAGTGACTAAGATGGATATATAGATGCTTAATTTTTCATATTCATGATTTAAACTTGTTTAAACCATGTTCAAACCTAGGATTTAACCAAGATTCAAATGGGCATAAAATTTTAAAAAAATCAAAAAATAAAAAACAAGGCACATAGTATTCTTATGTCATATAGTAAGCATTCAATTAAGTTGATAAACAAGGTCTAGACATATTCAAACCAGAAAAATCATGCATCTACCCCCTAACCCTAGCTAAACTCTGTCTTATGAAGTCAAGCATGCATGAAGAGAAGTGGTTTTTGGTTTCAAACGTTTAAGCCAAAAGCCCCTTTTCAAATATTTCAAACTTATTCAAATTTGGTTCAAATATGAAAGACATACAAGTTATAGCACACATAGTGCATACATTTTCACACATACTGCACTAGATGCTAACCCTATAGTTTGAGGCCATTTGGGTGACCTAGGTCGAAAAAATTCTTGGATTAGAATCGTGTTGTTCGAACCCCGTAGTTGGATTTTTTTGAACCCTTGATCTGTAGAACTGGGAAAAACCCTAGTTTAACCTATTTAATTACAGATTCGTATATCGATTTTTCTACGAGTACTACCTTTTTATTATTACTATGCAGCACATGGGTGTTTGCCCGTCGAGTGAAACTCGGAGGAAGAGGGATCACTCGAAAGGAGAGAAGAAGGGAGAGCATTATGGTGTCTCCCTTTTTTGGGTGATGATGTTGACTTTTGTGCAGGGTTTGTCAGTGAGCAGGACGTGCGAGCGAGCGAGCGAGGCCGAGAATGAGAGAGATTTGTTTTTTTGTGAGAGGGACAACGGAAGGATCCAGAAGGACCCACAGACTTCCAATACGCATCCTGATGCGTCTTCTCTTGACAAAGAAGATGGCTGGGAGTTTGCGTACCTATTGCATGTGACTTGTGCTCACTGAAGTGTGGGACCTCAAGCGTGGGCACCACACGTAAGTGACAGACCTGTTGGTGTAAAAACTCGGTTGATTATAATAGTGCATTAGAACAAAGTTTCCTATGGATTCAAGGGTAGGAAATCCAAGTTAACTCATTTACGTGTTAAACTTGTCTAAATCTTGGTCAAACCTAGGATATGACCAAGATTCAAATGGGCAGAAAAATAAAAAACAGAAAAATGAAAAACCAAATCACATAGTCTTCTTATGTCATATAGTAAGCATTAAAGTTGATAAACAAGGTCTAGACATATTAAACCAGACAAATCATGTATCTATACCCCTAACCCCTAAACTCTGTCTTATGAAGTCAAGCATGTGAAGAGAAGTGGTTTTGGGTTTCAAACATGGAAATTTCAAAAACCTCCCAAAAACTACATTTTAGAGTGACTAAGAAGGATACATGCTCCCCTTTTCATATTCATGTTTTAAGCTTGTTTAAATTATCTTGGTAAAACCTAGGATTTGACAAGATTCAAATGGGCATCAAAATTGAAAAAAAAGTCAGAAAAAAGAAAACCAAAGCAAATAGTTTTCTTATGTCATATAGTAAGCATTAAAGTTGATAAACAAGGTCTAGACATATTCAAACTAGACAAATCATGTATCTATACCCCCTAACCCCTGAACTCTATCTTATGAAGTCAAGCATATGAAGAGAAGTGGTTTTGGGTTTCAAACATGGAAATTTGAAAAACCTCCCAAAAACTTCATTTTAGAGTGACAAAGAAGGATACATGCTTCCATTTTCATATTCATGTTTTAAGCTTGTTTAAATTATCTCGGTCAAACCTAGGATTTGACAAGATTCAAATGGGCATCAAAATTGAAAAAAATCAGGAAAAAGAAAAACCAAAGCAAATAGTTTTCTTATGTCATATATTAAGCCAATTAAGTTGATAAACAAGGTCTAGACATATTCAAACTAGACAAATCATGTATCTATACCCCCTAACCCCTAAACTCCGTCTTATGAAGTCAAGCATATGAAGAGAAGTGGTTTTGCTCCCAAAAGCTTCATTTTAGAGTGACTAAGAAGGATCCATGCTTACCTTTGCATTTTCATATTTTAATATTGTTTAAATCATTATCAAGCCTAGGATTTGACCAAGATACAAATGGGTGGGCAGAAAATTCAAAAAAATCAGAATAATGAAAAACAAAAGCACGTAGTCTTCTTATGTCATATCGTATGTATTCAAGTTAAACGAGGTCTAGGTATATCCAAACCAGACAAATCATGTATCTACCCCCTGTTGATCTTATGAAGTCTAGCATGAAGAGAAGTCGTTTTGGGTTTCAAACATGGAAATTTCAAGAACATCCCAAAAGCTTCATTTTAGAGTGACTAAGAAGGATACATGCTTCCCTTTTCATTTTCATGTTTTAAACTTGTTTAAATCTTGGTCAAACCTAAGATTTGACCAAGATTCAAATATATGAGCATAAAATTCAAAAAAAACAAAAAAAAATGAAAACCAAGGCACGTAGTCTTCTTATGTCATATAGTAAGCAATCAATTAAGTTGATAAACAAGGTCTAGACATATTCAAACCAGGAAATCATGTATCTACCCCCTAACCCTAGCTAAACTCTGTCTTATGAAGTCAAGCATGCATGAAGAGAAGTGGTTTTTGGTTTCAAACGTTTAATCCAAAAGGTAAGCATGGATCCTCCTTAGTCACTTTAAAATGAAGCTTTTGGGAGGTTTGTGAAATTTCCATGTTTGAAACCCAAAACCACTTAAGACAGAGTTTATGGTTAGGTGTAGATACATGATTTTTCTTGTTTGAATATGTCTAGACCTTGTTTATAAACTTGAATTTTTTACTATATGATATAAGAAGGCTATATATATGTGCTTTGGTTTTTCATTTTTTGATTTCTTTCGATTTTTTTATGCCTATTTAAATCTTGGTCAAATCCTAGGTTTAAACAAGTTTAAAACATGAAAATGAAACGGTAAGCATGAATCCTTCCTTACTCACTCTAAAATGAAGGTACTTGAAAATTTTATGTTTGAAACCCAAAACCCCAGTTCTCTTCATATGTTTGACTTCATAAGACAGAGTTTAGGGTTAGGGGTAGATATGATACATGATATTTCTGCTTTGAATATGTCTAGACCTTGTTTATCAACTTGAATGCTTACTATATGACATAAGAAGGCTATATATGTGCTTTGGTTTTTCTTTTTTTTTTTTGAATTTTTCTGAATTTTTACTCCCATTTGAATCTTAGTCAAATCCTAGGTTTGACCAAGGTTAAAACAAGTTTAAAACATGGCAATGAAAAGGTAAGCATGGATCATTCTTAGTCTCTCTAAAATGAAGCTTTTGGGAGGTTTTTGAAGTTTCCATGTTTGAAACCCAAAATCACTTTTCTTCATATGCTTGGCTTCATAAGACAAAGATTAGGGTTTAGGGGTAGATATATACATGTTTTGGGAGGTTTTTGAAATTTCCATGTTTGAAACCCAAATCCACTTCTCTTCATCCTTGACGTCTTCATAAGACAAAAGTATAGGGTTACATATATATGCATGGGTAGATACATGCTTTTTTCTGGTTTGAATATGTATAGACCTTGTTTAAAATTATCAACTTAATTGAATGCTTACTATATATATGACATAAGAAGGCTATATATGTGCTTTGTTTTTTCATTTTTTCATTTTTTCCTGATTTTTTATGCCCATTTGAATCTTGGTCAAATCCTAGGTTTGATCAAGATTTAAACAAGCAGTTTAAAAAATGGAAATGAAAAGGTAAGCCTGGATCCTTCTTAATTAGTCACTGTAAAATGAAGCTTTTGGGAGGTTTGTGAAATTTCCATGTTTTAAACCCAAAAGCACTTCTCTTCATGCTTGACTTCATAAGACAGAGTTTAGGGTTAGGGGGTGTAGATACATGATTTGTCTGGTTTGAATATGTACAAATCTTATTTATCAACTTTTGAATGCATGCTACTCTCTCTAAGAAAAACTTTTGAATGCTTACTATATGACATAAGAAGACTATATGCTTTTAAAATTCAAACATATGGTAAGCATTCTTATGTCATATAGTAAGCATTCAAGTTGATAAACAAGCAAGGTTTGGACATATTCAAACCAGACAAATCATGTATCTACCCCCTAACCCCTAATTAAATTGTCTTATGAAGTCTAGCATGAAGAGAAGTGGTTTTGGGTTTCAAACATGGAAATTTCAAAAACCTCCCAAAAACTTCATTTTAGAGTGACTAAGAAGGATATACAAGCTTCCCTTTTCATTTTCATGTTTTAAACTTGTTTCAATCTTGGTCAAACCTCTAGGATTTGACCAAAAGATTCAAATGGGCATGGAAATTCATAAAAAATCAAAAGAATGAAAAAACAAAGGACATAACATTCTTATGTCATATATATATAGTAAGCATTCAAGTTGATAAACAAGGCCTAGACATATTCAAACCAGAAAATCATGTATATATCTACCCCTAACCCTAAACTCTGTCTTATGAAGTCAAGCATGCATGAAGAGAAGTGGTTTTGGTTTCAAACATGGAAATTTCGAAAAACCCTCCCAAGAGCTACATTTTGGAGTGAGTAAGAAGGATATATAGATGCTTAATTTTTCATATTCATGATTTAAACTTGTTTAAACCATGTTCAAACCTAGGATTTGACCAAGATTCAAATGGGCATAAAATTTTAAAAAAATCAAAAAATAAAAAACAAGTCACATAGTATTCTTATGTCATATAGTAAGCATTCAATTAAGTTGATAAACAAGGTCTAGACATATTCAAACCAGGAAAATCATGCATCTACCCCCTAACCCTAGCTAAACTCTGTCTTATGAAGTCAAGCATGCATGAAGAGAAGTGGTTTTTGGTTTCAAACGTTTAAGCCAAAAGCCCCTTTTCAAATATTTCAAACTTATTCAAATTTGGTTCAAATCTGAAAGACATACAAGTTATAGCACACATAGTGCATACATTTTCACACATACTGCACTAGATGCTAACCCTATAGTTTGAGGCCATTTGGGTGACCTAGGTCGAAAAAATTCTTGGATTAGAATCGTGTTGTTCGAACCCGTAGTTGGATTTTTTGAACCCTTGATCTCGTAGAACTGGGCAAAACCCTAGTTTAACCTATTTAATTACAGATTCGTATATCGATTTTTCTACGAGTACTACCTTTTTATTATTACTATGCAGCACATGGGTGTTTGCCCGTCGAGTGAAACTCGGAGGAAGAGGGATCACTCGGAAGGAGAGAAGAAGGGAGAGCATTATGGTGTCTCCCTTTTTCGGGTGATGATGTTGACTTTTGTGCAGGGTTTGTCAGTGAGCAGGAGGTGCGAGCGAGCGAGCGAGTCGAGCGAGGCCGAGAATGAGAGAGATTTGTTTTTTTGTGAGAGGGACAACGGAAGGATCCAGAAGGACCCACAGACTTCCAATACGCATCCTGATGCGTCTTCTCTTGACAAAGAAGATGGCTGGGAGTTTGCATACCTATTGCACGTGACTTGTGCTCACTGAAGTGTGGGACCTCAAGCGTGGGCACCACACGTAAGTGACAGACCTGTTGGTGTAAAAACTCGGTTGATTATAATAGTGCATTAGAACAAAGTTTCCTATGGATTCAAGGGTAGGAAATCCAAGTTAACTCATTTACGTGTTAAACTTGTCTAAATCTTGGTCAAACCTAGGATTTGACCAAGATTCAAATGGGCGAAAAATAAAAAACAGAAAAATGAAAAACCAAATCACATAGTCTTCTTATGTCATATAGTAAGCATTAAAGTTGATAAACAAGGTCTAGACATATTAAACCAGACAAATCATGTATCTATACCCCTAACCCCTAAACTCTGTCTTATGAAGTCAAGCATGTGAAGAGAAGTGGTTTTGGGTTTCAAACATGGAAATTTCAAAAACCTCCCGAAAACTACATTTTAGAGTGACTAAGAAGGATACATGCTTCCCTTTTCATATTCATGTTTTAAGCTTGTTTAAATTATCTCGGTCAAACCTAGGATTTGACAAGATTCAAATGGGCATCAAAATTGAAAAAAAAGTCAGAAAAAGAAAACCAAAGCAAATAGTTTTCTTATTTCATATAGTAAGCATTAAATTTGATAAACAAGGTCAAGAAATATTCAAACTAGACAAATCATGTATCTATACCCCTAACCCCTGAACTCTGTCTTATGAAGTCAAGCATATGAAGAGAAGTGGTTTTGGGTTTCAAACATGGAAATTTGAAAAACCTCCCAAAAACTTCATTTTAGAGTGACAAAGAAGGATACATGCTTCCCTTTTCATATTCATGTTTTAAGCTTGTTTAAATTATCTCGGTCAAACCTAGGATTTGACAAGATTCAAATGGGCATCAAAATTGAAAAAAATCAGGAAAAAGAAAAACCAAAGCAAATAGTTTTCTTATGTCATATAGTAAGCCAATTAAGTTGATAAACAAGGTCTAGACATATTCAAACTAGACAAATCATGTATCTATACCCCCTAACCCCTAAACTCCGTCTTATGAAGTCAAGCATATGAAGAGAAGTGGTTTTGCTCCCAAAAGCTTCATTTTAGAGTGACTAAGAAGGATCCATGCTTACCTTTGCATTTTCATATTTTAATCTTGTTTAAATCATTATCAAGCCTAGGATTTGACCAAGATACAAATGGGTGGGCAGAAAATTCAAAAAAATCAGAATAATGAAAAACAAAAGCACGTAGTCTTCTTATGTCATATCGTATGCATTCAAGTTAAACGAGGTCTAGGTATATCCAAACCAGACAAATCATGTATCTACCCCCTGTTGATCTTATGAAGTCTAGCATGAAGGAGAAGTCGTTTTGGGTTTCAAACATGGAAATTTCAAGAACATCCCAAAAGCTTCATTTTAGAGTGACTACAAAGGATACATGCTTCCCTTTTCATTTTCATGTTTTAAACTTGTTTAAATCTTGGTCAAACCTAAGATTTGACCAAGATTCAAATATATGAGCATAAAATTCAAAAAAAACAAAAAAATGAAAACCAAGGCACGTAGTCTTCTTATGTCATATAGTAAGCAATCAATTAAGTTGATAAACAAGGTCTAGACATATTCAAACCAGGAAAATCATGTATCTACCCCCTAACCCTAGCTAAACTCTGTCTTATGAAGTCAAGCATGCATGAAGAGAAGTGGTTTTTGGTTTCAAACGTTTAAGCCAAAAGGTAAGCATGGATCCTCCTTAGTCACTGTAAAATGAAGCTTTTGGGAGGTTTGTGAAATTTCCATGTTTGAAACCCAAAACCACTTAAGATAGAGTTTATGGTTAGGTGTAGATACATGATTTTTCTTGTTTGAATATGTCTAGACCTTGTTTATCAACTTGAATTGTTTACTATATGATATAAGAAGGCTATATATGTGCTTTGGTTTTTCATTTTTTGATTTCTTTCGAATTTTTTATGCCTATTTAAATCTTGGTCAAATCCTAGGTTTAAACAAGTTTAAAACATGAAAATGAAACAGTAAGCATGAATCCTTCCTTACTCACTCTAAAATGAAGGTACTTGAAAATTTTATGTTTGAAACCCAAAACCCCAGTTCTCTTCATATGTTTGACTTCATAAGACAGAGTTTAGGGTTAGGGGTAGATATGATACATGATATTTCTGCTTTGAATATGTCTAGACCTTGTTTATCAACTTGAATACTTACTATATGACATAAGAAGGCTATATATGTGCTTTGGTTTTTCATTTTTTTTGAATTTTTCTGAATTTTTACTCCCATTTGAATCTTGGTCAAATCCTAGGTTTGACCAAGGTTAAAACAAGTTTAAAACATGGCAATGAAAAGGTAAGCATGGATCCTTCTTAGTCACTCTAAAATGAAGCTTTTGGGAGGTTTTTGAAATTTCCATGTTTGAAACCCAAAATCACTTCTCTTCATGCTTGACTTCATAAGGCAGAGTTTAGGGTTAGGGGGTAGATACATAATTTGTTTGGTTTGAATATGTCTAGACCTTGTTTATCAACTTGAATGCTTACTATATGACATCAGAAGACTATGTTCTTTGGTTTTTTTCCGTTTTTTTTTGAATTGTTATACCCATTTGAATCTTGGTCAAATCCTAGGTTTGACCAAGATTTAAACAAGTTAAGAAATTGAAAATGAAAAAGGTAAGCCTGGATCCTTCTTAGTCACTGTAGAATGAAGCTTTTGGGAGGTTTGTGAAATTTCCATGTTTGAAACCCAAAACCAATTCTCTTCATATGTTTGACTTCATAAGACAGAGTTTTAATCAACTCCAGTGCTTACTATATGACATAAGAAGGCTATATATGTGCTTTGGTTTTTCATTTTTTGATTTTTTCTGAATTTTTATGCCCATTTAAATCTTGGTCAAATCCTAGGTTTGACCAAGGTTTAAACAAGTTTAAAACATGAAAAGAAAAGGTAAGAATGGATCCTTCTTAGTCATTCTAAAATGAATGAAGCTTTTGGGATGTTCTCACAAATCGATCTAGTCTACATGACTTAGATAAATTTTAATTAAGAAGCAGCAACTTAACAATAATTACCCAAAATCTAACAATTTGGTTCGACAACAACTGGACGTTACGCTAAAATGAATCGCTGAAAACAACGAACGCACTTTTGTAGTATCGTACTCGGTACTCGTACTTGCTCCAGATAATCCCCATTGCTTCACTACTACGGTAGTACTTGTACTACCTGGCTCGCATTCATTGTTTCCCCCGACTATTCGAGCTTTGGACGTCCATCGTAGTTGTACTCCAGTGAGTACGATCTTGCTAGCTCGATTAATGGCGTGCTATAAAATTCTATACTAGCCGACAGATGTCCATTCCTCGGGTTGCGCGCCAGAGCCTTCGAAGAGAAGGTAGCCGCTCTGTCCCGTTGATTTACGGAGGACGGACAGGATACTCCGGACCGCTCTCGATTCATTTGCTTCTCCCGCGTCCCGCCCCGTCGCGGACTGAGATCCGATGACTTCACTAAGAGAAGTCACCATGCGACTTTACACACGTGAGCCATTCGATCAAGATCCAACGCTCGCGGTTGATCCAAATTTCGAACTTAAACTAAACTAATATTTTAAATGGACTGGAACTTTCCGAGAATACGTCTTAATGTAAAGTTTTTCTGTTTTTTTCTGAGCTACATAAATTTTAATTTCAAATTTTAGATCGACCATGTTCGTTGGATCTTAACATGATGGCTCGTATTGGTAAAGTTCATGGTAACTTCTGTTGGGTAAAGTCACTGGATCTCAGTCGCAAAGGGAGCCCCTCTCGGCCGTTGATTTAGGATGGGCGGACCAGGTTGCTCGAAGCGAGGGCAGGAGACGGTTGTCTGGTTTTAATAGGGGGAGTACTTCTTCCATCCCCTTCTTGCTTCACTTCCGCCTCCTTCCACTTCCGGCCGATGCCTCCGAAGTCAAGGCCACCATCTCGCTTGAAGAAGCACCATCTAGTGTTGACCAAGGACGCGGAGAGTTCCCGCCGGCGGCCTATCCAGATGCTGGCCGCGAGAAAGGGCCCGCCAGAAAACGAAGGCCCTGCTTCGCGCTCGTCTCGGAACGGCGTCAGTCGTGCGGTCGAAGATTCCTGGTTGGTTTCCATCGCCATGTTTCTTGATTCTTCCTGGCCCGGAGGTCCCAACTCTTTATTCCGTATTAATCCTTTTTATACATATCTCAGTGCCCCACGACGCACCCTGACATCTTCTCATGACGACTTCAACCCCTGTCTCCTGCGCTTAGAGGTTACCACTGATTGGACATTTTCGTCTTCCTCTCGTCACTTTGTTTAGATGCGATGATATTGCCATGCAGAAGCATCGGCGTGTTTCGAGATGAGCTTAAAACTCTCGTGGAACTCGCCTCCAACTTTCGCGATGATGTCGATACTTTGAAGGACGAGGTCACCGGCCGGGGCAAGCTGCATGATGTGAGCGTTCCATCAAGTGAGGAAACGAACTCTGTCATCAAGAAGCTCAAGGGCGAGAATTTGATGCTTAAGATCGAGTGCGGCTTTCTTCGCGAAGAAAACGTCGAGCTATCAAACAAGTGCGTTCAAGCTCTCAACGGGAGCCTCAACACCCAACATGATGCGGTGAAGAAGATGATGGATGACAGCATCTTGAAGAAAAACAATATGGTGGAGGACACGCGCGGGATGGTCGATCCAATCCAGGCACCGCAGAAGGAAGTCGATGCGCTCCGAGTCCAGCCACCTTTGCGTAGGTCGCCGAGGCGCCCTCGCGCAGGTCACTGAGGAGCGCACGTCGCCGACTAGGCTGGGGGATAAGGAATTCCAACGAGAGAAGCGGAATCACCACCTGTCCTGATGGAGGGCCACTCCGCCAAGTAGGCTGGGGGAGAGAAACACTGCCTCTCATTGTTCTTTAGCTAGTCCTCCGATCCATATTACTTGATGTTAAAATGGATGTATCTACAACTGAAATATGTCTAGATACATATATTTTAGTATCACAAAGTAAGTATCAACGTTTATATTGCCCAAGTCTTATTATCCATCCCTAAGGTGGGTCGCTTTTGTAACTACTGATTGCGGATTCGACTCTTCCAGAGCATCGAAAGATTTTTAGAGTGACTATGAATGATTCATGCTTAGCTTTCCATTTTCATGTTTTAAACCTGTTTAAATCTTGCTCAAACCTAGGATTTGACCAAGATTCAAATGGGTTTAACAATTAAAAAAATCAGAAAAATGAAAAACCAAAGCACATAGTATTCTTATGTCATATAGTAAGCATTCAAGTTGATAAACAAGGTCTAGACATATTCAAACCACACAAAACATGTATCTACCCCTAACCCTAAACTACTGTCTTATGAAGTTAAGTATGAGGAGAAGTGATTTTGGGTTTCAAACATGGAAATTTCACAAACCTCCCAAAAGCTTCATTTTAGAGTGACTAAGAAGGATCAATGCTTACCTTTTCATTGCCATGTTTTAAACTTGTTTTAACCTTGGTCAAACCTAGGATTTGACCAAGATTCAAACGGGCGTAAAAATAAATAAAAAATAAAAAAAAATGAAAAACCAAAGCACATATATAGCCTTCTTATGTCATATAGTAAGCATTCAAGTTGATAAACAAGGTCTAGACATATTCAAACCAGAAATATCATGTATCATATCTACCCCTAACCCTAAACTCTTTCTTATGAAGTCAAACATATTAAGATAAATGGGTTTTGTGTTTCAAACATAAAAATTTCAAGTACCTTCATTTTAGAGTGACTAAGAAAGGATTCATGCTTACCTTTTCATTGTCATGTTTTAAACTTGATTAAACCTTGGTCAAACCTAGGATTTGACCAATATTTAAATGGGCATAAAAATGAAAAAAATGGAAAACCAAAGCACATATATAGCCTTCTTATGTCATAAGCATTCCAGTTGATAAACAAGGTCTAGACATATTCAAACAAGAAAAATCATGTATCTACACCTAACCAAAAACTCTGTCTTAAGTGGTTTTGGGTTTCAAACATGGAAATTTCAAGAACATCCCCCAAGCTTCATTTTTAGATCGACTAAGAAGGATACACACTTCCCATTTCATTTTCATGTTTTAAACTTGTTTAAATCTTGGTCAAACCTAGGATTTGACCAAGATTCAAATAAGTAAAAACATGAAAATGAAAAGGTAAGCATCGATCCTTATTAGTCGCTCTAAAATGAGGCTTTTGGGAGGTTTTTGAAATTTTCATGTTTGAAACCCAAAACCACTTCTCTTCATGCATGCTTGACTTCATAAGACATAGTTTAGGGTTAGGGGTAGATACATGATTTTTCTGGTTTGAACATGTCTAGACCTTGTTTATCAATTTGAATGCTTACTATATGACATAAGAAGGCTATGTGCTTTGGTTTTTCATTCTTACGATTTTTTTCTTAATTTTTATGCCCATTCGAATCTTGGTCAAATCCCAGGTTTGACCAAGATTTAAACAAGTTTAAAACATGACAATGAAAAGGTAATCAATCCTGGATCCTTCATAATTAATAAGTTAGTCTAATTAAAATGAAGCTTTTGGGAGGTTTTTGAAATTTTCGTGTTTGAAACCAAAAACCACTTCTCTTCATGCTTGACTTCATAAGATAGAGTTTAGGGTTAGGGGTAGATACATGATTTGTATTATTTGAATTGTCTAGACCTTATTTATCATCTTTTAAATGCTTACTATATATATGACATAAGAAGACTATGTGCTTTAGTTTTTCATTTTTCTGATTTTTTTAATTTTATGCCCATTTGAATCTTGGTCAAATCCTAGGTTTGACAATGATTTAAACAAGTTTAAAATATGAAAATGAAAAGATAAGCATGGATCCTTCTTAGTCACTCTAAAATAAAGCTTTTGGGTGGTTTTTGAAATTTCCATGTTTGAAACCCAAAAGCACTTCTCTTCATGCTTGACTACATAAGACAGAGTTTAGGGTTAGGGGGTAGACACATGATTTTTCTTGTATGAATATGTCTAGACCTTGTTTATCAACTTTAATGCTTACTATATGACATAAGAAAACTATGTGCTTTGTTTTTTCATTTTTCTGATTTTTTTGGAATTTTGATGCACATTTGAATCTTGGTCAAATCCTAGGTTTGACCAAGATTTAAACAAGTTTAAAACATGAAAATGAAAAGGGAAGCATGTATCCTTCTTAGTCACTCTAAAATGAATTTTTTGGGAGTTTTTTGAAATTTCCATGTTTGAAACCCAAAACCATGCACTTCTCTTCATGCTTGACTTCATAAGATAGAGTTTAGGGGTTTGCGGATAGATACATGATTTGTCTAGTTTGAATAAGTCTAGACCTTGTTTATCAACTTTAATGCTTACTATATGACATAAGAAGACTATGTGCTTTGGTTTTTCATTTTTCTATTTTTTTATTTTATGCCCATTTGAATCTTGGTCAAATCCTAGATTTAACCAGGATTTAAACAAGTTTAAAACATGAAAATGAAAAGGTAAGCATTGATCCTTCTTAGTCACACTAAAATGAAGCTTTTGGGATGTTCTTGAAATTTCCATGTTTGAACCCAAAACGACTTCTCTTCATGCTAGACTTCATAAGACAGAGTTTAGGGGTTAGCGGGTAGATACATGATTTGTCTAGTTTGAATAAGACTAGACCTTGTTTATCAACTTTAATGCTTACTATATGACATAAGAAGACTATGTGCTTTGGTTTTTCATTTTTCTATATTTTTATTTTATGCCCATTTGAATCTTGGTCAAACCTATATTTGACCAGGATTTAAACAAGTTTAAAACATGAAAATGAAAAGGTAAGCCTTGATCCTTCTTAGTCACACTAAAATGAAGCTTTTGGGATGTTCTTGAAATTTCCATGTTTGAAACCCAAAACGACTTCTCTTCATGCTAGACTTCATAAGACAGAGTTTAAGGTTTAGGGGTATAGATACATGATTTGTCTGGTTTAAATATGTATAGACCTTGTTTATCAACTTGAATGCTTACTATATGGCATAAGAAAACTATGTGCTTTGGTTTTTCATTTTTCTGGTTTTTTTAAATTTTGATGCCCATTTGAATCTTGGTCAAATCCTAGGTTTGACCAAGATTTAAACAAGTTTAAAACATGAAAATGAAAAGGGAAGCATGTATCCTTCTTAGTCACTCTAAAATGAAGTTTTTGGGAGGTTTTTGAAATTTCCATGTTTGAAACCCAAAACCAGTTCTCTTCATGCTTGACTTCATAAGACAGAGTTTAGGGGTTAGGGGGTAGATACATGATTTGTATGGTTTGAATATGTCTAGACCTTGTTTATCACCTTTAATGCTTACTATATGACATAAGAAGACTATGTGCTTTGGTTTTTCATTTTTCTGTTTTTTTTAATTTTCTGCCCATTTGAATCTTGGTCAAATCCTAGGTTTGACCAATATTTAGACAAGTTTAACACGTGAAAACGAACTGATAATCCCATTTGTTGACTCATTTAACTAGTTAATCCCATTTGTTGACTCTCTGTTGACCAGGCACTTGAGGTAAACCGAGTATATTGCACTAGCCAGTATTAGTACTCAAGGGGAAAACTGAGCACACAAAAAATGCTACAGTATAAGACTCGAGAGTATATCTAAATTTCCAGGGTTAGACTCGAGTACGCGTGTTGCGGTGCAGAAGTGGAAGACGTGCAATTGTTGATGGGTACTGACGCGAGTCGCGGTGCAGAAGTCGAAGACGTGCAATCGTGGACGCGTGTCGCGTTGCAGAAGCCCAAGACGTGCAGACGTTAAATGGTGGACGCGTAGGACGCGGGTCGCATTAACCACCCCTCGCCTTTATAGACGCCTCCTCGCACTATCTCTGTCACTCTCACTCGCTCATGCAACGCCGCCTCTCACGTCCCATCATCTTCTCCAAAGCAAAAAACCCTCTCCCTCTCTGCAGGCGAGATGGACATGGAGAATGTGAATCCCATCGTCCATGACGCCGTCGGCTCCAAGCGCGACGCCTCCCACTTCGACGTCGTCCCCTCAAAGGTCGTCGCCGCCGCCGGTGGCGGTCGTATCCCGCCGGGATGGGACCCCTATGAGCCGGTGCCGTACATCTCGCCTCCGAACCCCTACGACACCTGCATGGACGACCCATGGAACGAGATAACTATGGTTTGCTCCCTTTTTTGTTCCCCATTCCTTTTTGAACCCTATTTTTGCTGGTTCCCTAGTAACTATTAGTGCCGATCTGTAGATGGTTGAGTATTGGGTTAATATTTGCGCCGATTTTATTCCATTTTGCTTTGATCCCTTCTTGATTTCGTTTAAGATTTGGAGTTCGGCCGTTTGGTTAATTTATGCAAGTAATAATGGGATCTCAATCAGTTAATTTATGGGATCTCAGTCCGTTATTTTATGCACGAATCAAAAGATATCAACCGTTTAATTTTGCAAATATTCTGGAATCTGTTCAAAATCAGATCTGGAATCTGTTTCTTTGCCTATGATGAATCGTTGGGCACAAATTTGTACAGAGTGGGTTCAGCGAACCATTGCTGTGTACAAATCTGTTGTGCATGAGCTATGGTTCGCTAACACCATCCCTGTAGACATATAATCGTGTCCACTCTAACTGAGGCTGGCTCTGTTTTTCCTTACTTTGTTATCATGCACGTTAGTCATCGTTGCATCTCATTCACTAATAGTTCCCGTTTGATATGGATCACTGTGCGGCAGCGACGTCGGCAGCGACGACGAGCACCATGACGTCAAGACTCGCCAGGTGCTGCGGAGGCTGCAGGTCGGCCAGTACGTCTCCTACTTCGCCAAGGGTGTCTACAGGTGCCCCTTCTGCACTAGGAGGCTCGGCCGCACTGACTTCAACTGCCTCCTCACGCATGCCGAGAACATCGGCAACACCAACCCCAAGGTCGGCGCGTCGGTGAACCCCCACTCCTTCCGCGCCAAGCACATGGCGCTCGGCATGCACCTCCGCAAAGATTCCGGCGGGTGGAGATCTCCGCCGGGCGCATGCCTCCGCTCAAGCCCAAGGCTCCCAAGGGGAGCAACAAGTGGAGGCAGAGGCGGATGGGGTAGGCGGAGTCCCGGACGTGTGGCTGCTGCAAAGCAGCTTCTATTTTGTTGTTAGCTAGGGATCCCTTGTTGTTATGTTGTTAGTATGATGGTGTTGTGAAGAACCTCGAACCTGTTGGCTGCTGTGTATGCAGCTTATTATCTAGGGAGGGATCCCTATTATCTATCCCTATTCTACTGGAGTATATTTTGTTGGCCCTACTTTGTTTTCTCGATTTACTATTACTGTGAATTTGTCGTACGGAGTACATTACCCTGGAGATTTGCTTCTAGATTTAACTACATACATATGGACCAGAGGGAGTACTAGATTTGCTGCCATATTGGGCAAACAACGAGGGCCAAAAGGCACAAATAATTGAAGAAAGACAGAAATGCAAGCTTCTCTAGATTTGATACTAATTTGGTTAATAAAGACAAAGAGACAGAGGGGGAAAAGGTGCTCTTAAAAATGCCAATTCGCGCCGAGAGAGACAGAACCCAGCTCCTGCTCACGTACAACCAAACGCGGTCTCGTCCTGTCCCACGCGGTCCCTTTCTACTAGCCCCACACGTCAGCACGGAACGGTCAACTAAACTGGAATCCTCCCGTCTGAGCTCCTTCTGCGGGTTACAAATAAGGGCTTGGCGAAATCGAGGAAAAACATAAGGCAATCTTATTGACTAATATAGCTGCTTAATTAATAAAAGGATTAGCTACAACGTGCTCAGTTTGCCCATTTATTAAGGTATAAGACTGGCAGGAGAGAAAGTAATCGCTAGTTTCCTCATTTTGCCCCTGCATGCTCGCACGATTAAAGCTCCTTCCGCACGCGCTGGACTCCTCGTTTCCTTAAACCTCCTCGTTTCTCGGGATAGACCAACAGTTTTTCAGGATCTTGGGGTTTTTTTTTTTGACAATCAATACCACATATATTCATAGCAACAAATAGTACATGGTAGAGATACATGAACTGACTCCAACGATTACAAAATAAAGTCTAAAAGATAGTAACAAATCTTCGAGGTCTTCAATTTTTTTCTTCTTCCAGAACACAATCTTGTACTTTTCTGAAGGCAGCCAAAAATAGATAACTAACCATAGACCTGTAGATACCGATGAAAGTTCTCCCATAATTTTTTGAGCCGCAATGCCAAAGCTGCGTGCACGCACGCAACCATTAAAGCAGTCATACAACATCGGCAAGAGTACCAACACCAGTATATCAGGGAATAATAACCGACTAGCTTTGTCATCGTCGATGGAGAGCTGAGAGTACGAATCACCATTGTCGAGGACGTAGCAGCCGGGACAAAAACTGCGAGGATAATCCTCCCCACGGCAACAAAGACAAAAGATCCAAAATCGATCTGGCGAAGCAAGATCCAAAGGCCCATACCTAGAAAATTGTGATCGTTCAAGACCACCATTGACGCCGGGAAGAAGATCTCGTCGCCGAACGAAAGGCCGAAGATCACTTATTGCAGACGATGCCATCTCCATTGAGGGGAACCAACAAGAAGGCGGCTACCAAAATCCTAACATACTCTAATATAATCTAATGAAAACAATACTTTTATTCGAAACTCCACGCATAGATCGGGTTCCCCACTCCTCCTGACGCCGGCGAAGCCAACCGGAGGAGGGGGAACCAATCTATGGAGGAGGAAGAACTGGAGGCGGCTAGGGTTGAGGCGGCGGCTTCAGGATCTTGGGTTAATGTGGCCAGGTTTCGACTTTCGACTAGTGGAAACGGGAAAGCAGGTGCAAATTATGGAGATAACTGAACCACAACCACCCGCGCCTTAAGCATCGAGTAATATCGGGAAAAATGCGCCTTTTGGCTATGATTACGATTTGACAAGGGCTCCCATCGGTATGGGGTGAACAAGCCCTCCCATCGGTATATTAGAGGAATTTGACAAGGGCTACATGACGACTAGATACATCACCAAAAAGGTGATGCATGTCTCCTTCACCAAAACAGTGAAACAAGTACATGAACGCAAGTACACCACCATAATAATACTACTACATTAACACAAGTACGAGTAATAAAGTAAGAGTACTACTCCCTCTAATCTAATTTAAACCAAAATAAAACTTAAACTTCATCCTAAATTTGAACTAGTGCCTCGTCCTCGTTCTTCGCTCATTTTCTCGATCCAAGACGGCGCAGAGTGCCGAGTGCATGGCACGGAACTCTTCATCGGTGGCATGCCATGGGCATGTCACCGGATGCATGATTTTTTTCGCAATGTTTTAAATTTGAATTTAGGCCGCATGTCACACGGTGACATGCAAAAGGTGCATGTCACCTGGTGGTGGTAGGCAACTACCCTCATTTACGGCGGCGTAGGCGATCGGACGCCGCGTGGCCAGCCACCGCCTCGTGGCCGCCTCGGTTTCCACGCGGGAGACCATTAAACGCCGACGACCAACCTTCCCGCGTCACGGTTAGCGACAATGACTATAAGGGCAAACGCTAAACTCTCTCGTTCCATTCACTTTCTTCCTCTCTCCACCTAACAAACATTTGTCTGCCGCTCTCTCTCCTCCGGCAATGTCTTCAAAATTCAGGTCGTCGGCGGTCAAGTACGCGGAGAAAACGCCGGCTCGAAATTTCGAGAGACGCTTCCGAAACCAAGTGGGCTCGCCGTCGCCGCCGCCGCCGCCGAAACGCGTCCGTGCTTTGTGCTCACCGGGTTAGTTTCCTTCGCCATGTACTTTCGTTTCTTTCGTCGCTCTCTCCTCAAGCAATTAATGTGTTCAAACTTGAGGTCGCCGGCGGTCAAGTACGCGGATAATAAACGCCGGCTAGAAATTTCTAGAGACGGTTCCATAAAACAAGTTGGCTCGCCGTCGCCGCCGCTGCCTCCGTCTCCGAAACGCTTCCGTGCTTTGCTCACCGGGTTAGTTTCCTTCGCCATGTACTTTCGTGTCTTCTTGCCAGGGCTCAAGCTCTTTAAGAGTCTCTATGGTTATACATCTTAAAGGGTTGGAAGTTCCAACGACGCCCATCGCACCAACTTCCACGACCAAGGAATCATCGTCGTCCGATGATTTCAACCCGGCCCTACCCCGCGAAATGAGGTAGCACCAAGCCTTTGTGTAGTTATCTTCTTCTTCTTCTTCTTCCTTTGCGCTTACTTGCTACCGATGATTTCGCCCTGAAGGAAGCGGCGCCGACTATCGACACCACTGTCGCCATCTTGATGGAAAAAAACGAGGAGCTCAGCTTAGAGTGTGATCGCCTCCGAGACGATTTCGCTGCCAAGAAGAAGAATTCGAAAAATCTTGTGGAGCTAATTTGCAGCCTTCGCAATGAGCGCGATATGTTGAAGAACGAGCTGATTAAGCGTAAAGAGAGGAACATTGCATCAGCGGAGAAAGCCAGCAGCATACTCAAGACTGTGTGCCTCGAAAGAGACAAGTCCGATGTAGAGTACAAAATCCTTCTTCAGGATAAAGTACGGCTCCAAAAGTTGAACCTTGAATATGTCGACATCGCCATCCTTGCCCTTCTCGAGAGGCAGAAGGCACAAGATAGGTTGATGCACCTGATGTTGGAGAGCTGCAGTGAAAGAGAAGAGACATTGAAAGAAGTGAGCAGTTTGGTGGGATACATGAGTGACGTCGGGCGAACTTCGCAGAATCCGCCCCGGCTGAGCTCAAATTCCAATGAACCAGCTTTCAGCAATGCATGTTATGCGCACCTACAACTTCTACTCATTGATTAGAGGTCGCACGACATGGCATTTTCCTCGAAATAGTAGTACCGTACTAATAGTTGTACTACTTAATATGTACCTTTTTGTAAAATAATTTCTTACATGTATTAGAAACTACCCCTCTCGTTTCGGATGCACCGGGACATTGTCATCCGGCCCTCTTCTCGACAAACCCCTTGGGAAGGACGGTATATTTTGCACATTTCGCTACTAGTACTTCTAATTCCACCGCTTATTTTTCTAATCTGTTAAATCGTTAATTGGATGACCAACTGATGGAAGCTGCGATAGATTAGACCAACAAGTGGTGAATTGTGCAAAAGATATGTCCGTGTTTTATGCAAAAGAGTGATATGGGGATCTGGTGGAATCTTGAATTTCCTCTTCGGGTAGGCATGCTTCACTTATAGCTGGAGTACATTGCGGACCTGGTGCATTTCGTCGATGCCGATCAGCTATTTTTGCTTATCCGGAAGAAAAGGTAGTACTAGCCTTTTACGTGAGATGTCTTTTCAAGGCTACGGAGTTGTCTGTTCACCGCTTGCTTTGTCTATCGGTGACTTTGCCAAGCTGACTTTGCCATGACTTTGGGTGACCGATATGTGGACCACGGTTGTAAGTGACTCAAAGTCACCGACTTTGGGGACTCCTGAATGCTTCGTATATTTCTCGACGGTTTCTGAATTATGTACTCCGTACAACTTTTGTAATATTGGTCAAACTAGTTTTGACCAGGGTTTGTGTAGGGTGGTTTTTTTTGGTTGGTCCAAATGGTGTTGTGTGGTCCAAATGTGATGTATCATCACACCACCCTGTGCCCCCTCCCCCACCCCACCCCTAGGTTTTGGTAATGCCATTCGATACATGCTTCTTAGAAGGAGTACATTTTTTCCGTTAGGGCATGACAATTTTGAAAAATTCAAAAAAAATGGGAAGACAGAATGGTAACATCATTTTCCATGTGATGATGCACCCTCGTGCCAAATTTTGGTTCATTTTAAGAATGTAAGGTGACAAATTAGTCGAGGAAGCTAGTTGGAGTAGACGGGCATGATCGGATTGGCATAGGGGATTTATTTTTTGAAGGATGTTATTTTTCATAGACAATATCCGACACAAAAAATAAAATGTTAAGGTCTCATATTATTACGAATGATTTTGAATTACTTATGACGTTTGGAAGTATTGGTATACATGAGTCCCACATGAAGTTAAATGGTCCAAAAAAAAAGTTTAGTAAACGTATCCCATAAAGTGGAAAGTCGGGTACATGCGTGACTTCACGCGTCCACTCATCGGATACAGAGAGTCGAGGCTATAACATAATCGGCCTCATCATCTCTCGCGAGCTCGTCCTCTCCACTCCCCAACTTGCCTCCCCCACACTCTGAAAACCCCGCATCCAAGCCCCGCACCACAGAGGCATCGACTTTCCCGAGTCCAACCGCAGCAAGATGAAGATAGGTATTGCATACGAGGCGGAGCAATAGGCGACCGCCCACGCAGAGGATGCCTCTACGGTAGTGGCCGTCGCGGTGGGTGAGGCTTCACCGGCACCCAGGCCGCTCGTCTCCTCTCGCTTGTCGGATTCTTCGACCTCGGCCGAAATGGGCGTCCCGGCCGTCACGACGGGTGAGGCGTCACCGGGCACCCCTGCCGCTCCTCTCCTCTCGCTTGTCCGGTTCTTCGACCTCGGCCGAAACGGGCGTCCCGGCCATCGAGCGTAAGGTGGATACCAATGTTGTTTATCCCGCTCGAAGATGTGCACGGCGCGTGTGCCACCACGGCGAGGTCTTCCTAGGCCCGATGTCGGACGCGAACCTCGACCCCTTCGACGATTTCGGCCCAAACGTTCAGTTCCAGGAGGATGTTGAGGGTGATGACGAGGAGGTACTTCTCTTTACCGAAACTGTCCCAACCCTCTTTGTGTCATATTGCTGTTCACATGGTTTGCACGAGCCTTGGTTCTTGATTGATTTGATATCCTACCTTGTTCTTGTAGATGTAATTGATTCTACGATTCGTAAGATCAGATTCTAGTTTAATTTCGACTAATCTGCCATGTAGTCATATAATCAATTTATGTGTTCATACTTAGTGGACTTGCAATTGTTGTGGCTTATGTTCATGGTTGTTCATAGGGTTTCTCATGATTTATTACGATTTCTTCTGCCATTTACTTGTTCTACACATTTAATTTTAGGGTTTCTAAGGTTTGATTATGTTAGTGGAGTATTTATTCGATCTGTCATAAAAAACCTGATTATGTAGTACTTAATAATTCATAGGAGTATTCTGATGACATGGACAACAACAAGGTGCGCAGGGGACCGGAAAAGCCGCTATGTTCTCAAGCGGTCGAAGGGTGGTGAAATTCGTTTCGCATGCGCTGGGAGCTATTTTGCCCATTATGTGGCAAATTTCTCTAGAAGGACATCCACAACCTGATCCAACATGCGATGGGTGTAGGCCTAAGTACATAGGGGGAAACACCGCCCCGCAACCAAGGCCAAGCACGCATCATATGGCCTCTTCCTCCGTAATTACGTCTTGCCTAGCTTGCTCCACGTCAACGCCCCTGCTGCTAGCCCTCATGCTCCTGGTCATGTTTAAAGTTCATATGTGTAATCTTAATCCCTTTGGAAGTTCAGCATTAAACTCTACTAGTACAACCGTGGTGGTCTTGTGATGTAGTACTCTTTTGATGCATTTGTGATGTAGTAGTACTTTTTTTGAAATGATATAGTACTATCTAAGAAAAGTACTCCCTCCGATTCACATTCATTTCACATCAAGAAATATGGATCGTAGCGAGGAGTAAATTAAACATGGCATCTCGTGCATGAAGCTTGACATATCGATCAAAGTTGGCTAGAATAGCAATACAATGCTGCTCATTAGGCAAATGCATGCCATGTACGATAGTATACATCCAAAGAAAGAAGTCTATACTGACATAAAAAACTACTTTGGGGATGAGAGTCAATTGGGGCATCTACAATATAGAAAATCTTGCTCATAGATGATTTTGGCTAAGAGGGTTTTACTCACATTACACGTGCCACTTTCCTTGTCTGGTAAAACAAGTTCCAATAAAGGGAGAGGAAAGAAGAGGGTATTGTGGGCGAGATTGAACACCTTTTTTATGTGTTAAGTCGAGGCCTCGTTTAGATGAGGATTTCGACTTATGCCTAACAGCTCAACACACCCACAAATAATTCTGCTTGCGCGCACCACCGTTCATTAAAATAACAATATTAGCTCGCAAGATTAAGAACGAAGTGAATTTAAGTAACTTGGTAAGCTTTTCAAGCAATATATTCAGAGAAAGAGCACACATGTTCGGCTCAAAATAATCATAAGAGAAGAACAATAAATCTAAGGCACCACATGGATTCATACCTTGAGTCGACGCTGGCTCGTAGAAGGGCGGCCGCGCCTCGAGGATGCCGGGGACATCTCCACCTCGGTCTCACATGTGACTGCTTATCGGCGGGTGGTGCGCCGCGCCATGTAGAAGATCTATCAAGAGAGGAGAGCCCGATGACGCTACCGACGCCTCAACCTTGATAGCACCGACCTGTTGCTCCGCACCGAGATGCGCCACGTGCAAGATTTAGCGGATGCACCAATTTTAGAGATATGTCATGATCATTGTAACAAATTTCAACGTGATGATGATTTGATCTTGTACTCGGCCTTGAACATAAGAACTAGTACAATCTCACATTTTTTTTATCATTATCCTTTGTGAGATTTAGCGGATGCGCCAAATTCAGAGAAATATCATGATCATGGTAACACAATTTTCAATGTAATGATGATTTGATGTTGCACTCGACCTTGAACATAAGTACTAGTACGGTCTCACAAATTTGTATCATTATACTTTGCAAGTTTTAGTGGATGCGCCCATTTTCAGAGGTAGATCATGATCATGGTAAGTTGGTAACAAATTTTCAACGTGATGATGATTTGATTTTGCACTCGGCCTTGAACAGAGGTACTAGTACGGTCTCACAATTTTTTATCATTATACTTGGACGGTGGCCAAATTCAAAATCTCATAGCGGCAAAACTTCCCGCCCACAAAATACAAAAATTTCACACGCTTCCAAATTCCCATTCTACCCCCGTGGAGATGGCAGCAAAGTCGGTTGGTGGGGGTCTGCCCGTCATTTTTTGGATCACCACCTCCCTAGCCCGAAACCCTCCCAAAAAATACATTTCCTTCAGACCACCCACCGGAACTTCCCAAGTCCCTCTCTCCCACCTCCACGACCACCGCACCGGAACATCCCCGCCGGACTTCCTGGCCTACCCGAGCCCTCGCGATCCTCGTCATCCGGCTGCCTGCCGAGCCGCTTCATCGACGCCGTCATCAACCGGACCGGATCATCCCCGCCGTACCTCGAAACCATATGCTCATCCAGCTAGCCTACCGCAGCCGCTTCAGCTGCGGTATCGTCCACCCCGCCGGAGCCGCTTCGCCGGATCCGTCGTCCACCGCATCGGATCTTGCTCACCGACACCGCTGTGCATGAACCGGATCTCGCTTCACCGGCGCCTTGCATGATCTAAACTCTTCTCTGTCGCTTTTCTATTGCTTGCCTCGCAAGTTCTTGTTTAATCTTGGGGGAACTGTTTGTGCTAACGACGCGCTCGTTACGTTTTTGCAGATGAGATGAGTAATCATGAAGTGTAATGGCCGTCTCTCCAACCCCAAGTAGCACATGTAGCGTACTTCATCACCGGATCTATCAACCCCAGAAGATCCGTCGTGACTCCCACGTAGTGCTTCTCCTAATGTAAGTCCCTTGTTTTAGCGCCATGTTCGGGTTCGGATGCTTGTTTGTCTCGAAGCTCTTTTAGTTCATTCCTAGCTATGACCGTAACACGTTGCTATTTTCTACTTCATTGCTAACTTTAAGTGATTGAACATTTTGGTTTGCATTCCTCGCTCTGTAGATGTAGCCATCATAACTTCTATCTTGCTCGATCGTTGTTACAAAAATTATAGGTATTATAGTAACATCCTGCTATTATTTAGTTCATGGCCAATTTTAAGTAATTGCACATGTTGGTTCGCATTCCACTGCTCTATAGCTTTTGGCATCGTAACTTCTATATTTGGTTTACATTCCCGCTCCGTAGATCTAGCCATCATAACTTTATCTTGCTCATCGTTGTTACAAAAATTATGGCCTCGCTACTATGTTGTTTGTGCCAATTTTTTACTCCATGAACATGTTGGCTTGCATTCCCTGTACTACAGGTGATGCCATTGTTTTGTATCTAGTTCATTGTAAGCTAACAAAGTAAGGACTTAGTTTGGCATGCTATCACTCTGCTATCTAGCCCGTAGTACAAATAAACTTGTCATACTACTAGATAATAATTTTGCGTGCCATCTTGTTCTTCAAAAGCTGCATTATTGACTTGTTTCTACGACTTGGCATGACACTCACATATGGAAAGCTGAACATATTGGTTTGCATTCCCTCTTATACAAGTTCACAGTGATCCCACTATATTCGTATCCTGGTCCATCCTAAGCTCCAAGATTAACTATCCGCTATGTGTTGCTCATTACAAGTTTATATCCCGAAACATCTTGATTTGCATCCCCTTCACTATAAGTTCAGGAGTATTATTTAGTTCACGGCCAAAATGAAGTAATTGCACTTGGCACATGTTGGTTCACATTCCCTCCTCTTTAGCTTTTGCCATCGTAACTTCTATTTTTGGTTTACATTACCTCGCTCGTAGATGTAGCCATCATAACTTCATCTTGCTCGATCGTTGTTACAAAATTTATAGCCTGCTACTATGTTGTTCATGCCAATTTTGTACTCCCCGAACATGTTGGTTTGCATGGGACTCGACAAAGAGTAAGTCTGCTATTTCATTCTAACATGCTCTGTTATATTGGTCGTTGGTATGCGGCATGCACTCTTTGTTTGCTTATTGTGCGCATTACAATGATCTTGTTATAACGACGAAATGATGAGTTCCAAATTCTTTGGCAAACAATATTGCAGTTGTCTTTGCGTTTCCATTGTTGTCTTAACTTGTAATGTCTTTGTTTCGTATATAGGTGCCGCATGGACAACTTAAAAGATTGCCGGATCGCTTCATTGTATTGCTAGGTTTAATTACCATTCAATTTCTCTCGGGTTCT